>NW_011948419.1:9995194-10130003 GCF_000503995.2 Ceratosolen solmsi marchali
GTTGGCCCTACACGAAAAAGTGTCAATAGATTTAAGCAAGATCTCACTGATCGTCAACACCATTTTAGAATCATTAATGTGTAGTCTGTAAAATAAAGGTTAATAAACAGCACGATAAACAAATGTATTTAATTATTGAACAAATGCGCTAACCTTTCCACTTGCCCGCACTTTTTCTTCCGCCAGGCAACTGGTGGCCATAGTCTAATCCAATCATATTGGTCCTTCGACCACCGGATGACTGGAATTATAAACAATTTTAATTATATTTCACGTGAAAATACTTTTCTTTTATTTTTTCCTCAATTTAAATTTAAATTTGATTTTAAATTCTTTATATTAATTACAAAGTATGTTTGCTTATTCCTTGTATTAATTATAAATAATATTAGTATCTCGAACTTTAACTTTTTGCTATGCTGTATTTATTATAACTTACAAGTAATGTACTTATTTATATCATTAATAGGCTTTTTCATATAACATATTATAAATAGTTCAAGTTTGTTCAATACGGTGCCACAGATGCAGTAAAACATGTAGAATTTAATAAATCACTTATCAACCATTTAATTTTTTTTTTAAAGTTTATTTACAATAATAGTATCACATTTTTGCTTACAAATATTTTTTGTATATTCCAGAAGATTAATTATAACATAGTTAGAAATATATATAGATATATAATTTCGTTTTATAGTTTTAATATTAATTGTTTTTTAATCTGCCTAGAATAAGATTTTGAAAAGTAATTAAATACATTCATTAAAATAGTATTTTGTATTTAAATTTTGCACAGCTTTGTACAAAATAAAAATAAATTCCCATTTGTAAACTCTGAAACTATTAAAGACAACTAATAACAGAATAACCTTAAATAAATAAATTTCAATTTTAATTTTTAAAATATTATTTTTTACTATAAATGATTGGATCAACTAAAATAGAAATACTTTATAAAATTTTTAATATTCATGAATAGTATACAATATTTCCTTTTTAATAATCACGGTTAATATTGTTGGATAATATTTTTTTAAACTTAACTGTTATGTGGTATATTATATGGTGAAGAAAATAATATAAGAGTATTTACATAAAAATATAATCTTATTAAAGATAACAAATTTACTGATGTTGAACTATGTCGCATTATCTCATACATTTATGGTGCTAAGTATATAAACTAATGTGTTTTTAATATAAATTAAATTAAGTACATAATACAAAAATAATTATAAACATAATTTTTAATGAATGATAAAGATTAACCAGTGAATAGCAGTTTGACATTGAAAATACTGTAATACTATTGCTATATAAATAATACACAGAATAAAATAAAACGTTCATTTCATACATTGATAGTTCAATCTGACTAATTATTCATATTAGATGTATATACTTTAGCAACTGAATATTTATTCGAAATAATTACATTTACATCTAAAATTTTAAGATAAATTTTAATGGTAATAAGAACATTAAAATTTTTTTCTCTTAAGAAAATTATTTACAATTAAGGTCCATAATTTTTCAAAATTTAATAATGCTATATTTGAGTTATTGTAGTATTTGATGGTATCAAGAATATGTTTTAAACTTAATAAAAAATAATACTATTAATCATATACAAGTTGTATAAAATAAAAATTTAAACAAATATTTTTAAATTAAACTAATTAGAAGTGTCAAATAAAATATTAATACATTTTATGATATTGACAGACCTGTGAATCTTGGTTTTGTTTTTAATAATTGCTGATACTAGTTATTAAGTAACACAAGTATGTAAGAATTATAAAGCACTATCTCTATTTCTACTACTACTTCTTTTCAAATGATTTAACTATCAGTATATACAATATCTATATATACTTGAGTATTATATTATCGTTTTATATCTGGATTGTTGTTCATTCTTGATTTTTGAATTATAAAAATAATGAAATTCGACATATTTTGTCATATTTCACATATTCAAACAAAAATATATCTTATAGCATAATTATAAAATATATTTTTATGTTTTCTTAATTTTTATCAAATAAATATCATTTACTAATTACAATTGATGTAAATAAAAAAAAAATGTATTCTTCTAAAAGATTAGTTTTTTATTTAATAATTTATGTATCAATTGTTGTAGTTACATGTGATTAACAAGGTGTCATAATTTTTAAGCATACAAATTATTTGAAATATAACTGCTAAAATATATTTTAAATATAACTAATGAAAAATCTTGTTTAACTGTTATGCAATTATCAGAACTTTCCAAAATTAAAGCTTTCCTTATTGATTCCATTAAATTTTGGAAATAATAGATGAATACATATGAAAGTTCTCCTTTCGCATCAATGTTATTCTACCAATAATTAACTTGTAAGATGGTTTTTATTTAATCATAGCCATAATTCATCGTTAGTAATCTTTGTTAAATTACAGCATTTACATTATAGATTATCTAAAGAATAGTCATCATTAAAACAAGATAAGTTCTTTATTTATTTTTCTATAATGGTAACTATATATCTTGTTTATGCACGAGTAATTTGGATATGCAGATTTATTTACATTCAAAATAACTTGAGCATTATTTAGTCTGGCAATTGCAATTAATTATCTTTGCTGTTTTCAAATGGCCTGAATATGGTAGAGTAAAATTTATGATTTCTTTTCACATTAATGTTACAGCCATTTCAAACTGGTATCGTTATTATACAATTAATAAATAGACCTAACACAATCACATTATTTTCAAATGTACAAAAAAAAAATCTATTGACTTAGGTATAATTCTTGAATACAAATTTGTAGCTTCAACTTATATAATCTTTTTGTAAATAAAATTTGCTATTCTATGAATAGATAAAATATAAACACTTACAATATCCGTAAATAAATTTTTATTTTAAGAAAATACCAATAAATAGTATAATTTTTAACTAAATTATTATATTATATTGACTATATATTATATTCACTTAATATTATTTAAAAAAAAAAATATATATATATATTTAAAAAAATATTGCGTATTCTTCAAATGGATATATTTTATAATTTTGCTTATCCAAATACTGTATATAATGCTAGGTGTATTGATTAAACAAATTATTCAATTTTTTAATCATTAAAATAAGTGAAATTACTATAAATAGAATAAATTATATGTTTATGTATTGGATATTCTTTCATCAACTTTTTCTTTTTACTTATTTACTGATAAATAATTTATTTGTACATATTATGCTTTAGAGAATCTGGTTAATAATTACATTTTTTAAATTTTATGATTGGATAAATTAAAAAATAAGTACTTTCTTATACTCTTAAACAATATAAATTTATATATTCATTTTATTGATATCCGAATTTCAGAAATTGGTAAGATATTTTACGTATATTTTTTTACTAAAAATGATTAAAACTTTCAAAATCTTAAAATCAATTGAATAAATCGCAGATTCAATTCCATGTTCAATTTCTAATAGTCGTTTGGCGTAACTGTTGTATGTATACAAAGTACTACGGAAACCTAACGTATTAATTTTGAATATTGTGTGAAAAAGGCTGTTTACAGTTTTGGTATATTTTGTAAAAGTTTTATTTTGATATTTAATATCAAAATATAAATTTGATAATAATTATTGTAACTATGAATAAAGAATTTAAAGATGATCCAAGACAAGTTTTAGAAATTTTAAATTCCTTGGGAATTGTTAATATTAGTGCACAAGAATTAAAAACATTTTTAAAAGGTGAATTTTCTAAAAATATTCTAATACTATAACATAAAAATTAGGAAATAATTTACATATAAAGCATTTATTAATTATATAAAATACTGTTAAATTTTATTTACAATTAATTACTAATATCATTAAATAGAAATATATGGATGCATAGTCAATTAATTAAATCGATTATATTTTAGAATTAAAACTGTATAGAAAAATGGTAAAAAATTGTCAGCTAGAAACATCTACAAAATTACTAAAAGATAATACATATATAAAAAATCTACTAGATCATAAATCAAAATTAATAAATACAATAATTGTGCATAAGCAACAATGTAAACAAACTGAAGATGAAAATACAAAAAAAAATCTAAAAACAACTGTAAATAAAGTTCAAAGATTGATAGAAAAACCTACAGATCCGAATAAAAATACAGTTTTTAATAAATTTAATAAATATAATGTTGATAATATCAAAATAAAAAATGTATCATCTAATAACATACCCAAAAAAGAAATCACTTTAATATCAAAGTCATGTATGTAAATCTTTTATTAAATTTATTTCATGTATATTATATAAGTATATTTTATTTTTTATTTTTAGTTTCTACTTCAAAAAAAAAACCAGAAATAGGAATATTTCATAAGCATCTTACTAGTGATCCAGTAATTTTATATAATCATTATAAAACTTTTTGGAAACAATTATCAATTCCTGGAGAAAATGCTCATGCAAAATTAAGATGTGCAGTGCGTACAAAACTATTTAAATCTAACTCCATTCCAAAAGCATAATTATTTTATAATTAACATATACTTACCTCAATATTGGATCTAATATAATACAATAAAAAATAAACATATTTGAACTAGCCTATTATACTATTGGTTATTTCTTAAAAAAAGATGCATAATAGAATGTAATCATTAATTATTTTAATTATTCTAATACATAATTATGAAAAATTTGTAAATTTATTAATTGGTGTAAATAGTTTAACTTTTTTTAAGTATATTTATAAATAATTTTCTTTAAAGAATAAAGTAATTTTTCTTCTAAAAGTTGAGCTGCTTGTACTGTTAAAACTAATGTATCATGTTTCAGCATACTATACACATTTAAGCCTAAATAAATAATTAATTTTTCATTAATTTACACTATCGTTTATAATTTCACTGAAACACTTACCACTTACAGGCATTAAATTGATATGTTTTATAGAATTTGTTGCTATTGTTATATTTTGTGGTAAAGTAGAATTACTATTAACAAACAGGATAGATGGGCCCCAATTTCTTTTTTCAGATAATTCTAAAATAAAGGATGGATCATCATTTGGTATTTCAAGTTCTTTCACTATATATAAATCATCCTGTGCAAGTTTAACTGATAAAGTACTTGTAAGACCCAAAATACGATTATAAAATGGCAGCATATAAAAATAAGGTGTCGGTGACCGAGGACCATGTGAAATACCACCTTTACGAAATAATGGAGATCTTATACTTCCATGTCTAGCTATACCTAATCCTTTTTGTGCATGTGGTTTACGGCCACCACCTCGAACCTCAACACTAATTTTTGTATTGGCATAAGACTAGAAATTTTTTTAATAAAATAATTATTTACATTTTTTAGAATCATTGAAAAAATTTTTCTTACTATATGACGATAAAGTCGTTGCCAAGTGATATTTTCATGAATTATATCAATACGAGGATAGGTTCCAAATATATCTGCATGTAAACTTATTAATCCTACTTTTTTTTCTGTTACCAAATCTTCAATCCAAACTTGTCGTGGTCTTATATAAAATTTACCTAATTCCAAATATTTCATTAAATTTAATTCAGTTTGTCTTAAAGTAAAAATAAAAATCAATAAAATTTCAGTAGATTATTAGCATACCAAGATTTGTGCACATTTTTCGTAAGGAAGGTTGTAAAAATATTCTTAATACTGTTGGAAACATTTTCAAATAATAATATCTATAAAACACAAGTTCACTTTATTAATATTAATATTTTTTATACAAAAGTTGTTCTTTTATAAATTTTTTTTTTATTTACGAGTAATATTTATTGTTTGCAGTTAATATTTGATTCAATATTTTAAAAATATAATTTTTATATTTTACCAGTAAAATATACTTAAAACGATATTATAAGATTATGTTAATTAGTCTAACTCATTTGTTAAATTTTTTCTATTCAAATTTTAATATAATTAATATTTTTGTTTGTAATTAATTGTATTTTAATTCACGTATTTTATAATCTAACTTTTATCTGATTTATCTTGAAAAGCCATGGTAGAATAAGTGATATTATTGATACATATATATATATATATATATATATATATATTGTAATTATGGAATTTCACACTTAATTAATTTAGCGGTTGTATGAGCAAAAACTTAAAAATAAGGGAATAAAGACAGAAGTTAACTATATTCTACGAAGAGTCGAAAGTAACATTTCAAAATAAAACGTGAACTAATTTAACTTCACAGTCGCAATAATCTTATTCTTATTAGTGTTATTATAGGCACCATATTTAAATTAAGGAGATGTTTTATTATTATACTGTAAAATATTAAATTATTGAATTATTTTATAATTATTTAGTATTATTACTTCATTTAAAATTATATTCCGATTATACTTTATTAATATAAATTATATATTTTTAGTTTTACCAATTTTTATGTAAGCATATATTTTGTTAAATTAATTTTTATAAACAAGTGAAGGTAAACGAATAATAGTTACCTTAAGCTGATACTTCATTTAATAAAAAAATTATTAGTTAATATAGAATTTTATATATATATATATATATATATATATAACTATTTTTTACGAAAAATAAATAAAATTTTATCGTATAATTGAGTTTTAAAGGTCATTTTTTTATTTTTTATCCGAGTTTATAAAAAAAACCTAAAATATCATAATTGCATAATTTTTATACTGAATAATTTTTTATTTATTTATGGCAATATTATTTGATAGCATAAAAATGTTACGGGTCCATATCGCTAAGATAATGAATTTTTACCATTTTGTTAACTTCTTTGACATTACTGTTAAATGGCAATAAATTAAGATGTAGCTACGTCTCGTCCATACAATAAATCATATTTTTTTTAACATGCTTACTTCTACATACTAAATTCTGTGAATTGATAAATGTGCTAATCAGTGAATTTTCGTCTACACAATCATACTATTTAGTGTATTGTGCTATTTAGATTTCATCTCCTCTCATTACCCATAGCTAATACTATCTGCTATTTGGCAAACATTTGTTATAAAGTTTTTTTCATATATTTTATAGTTAGCTTGAAACTTTTATATCAATTATAAAAAGCTGCAGATTTACTTTAGAATATTTAAAAATATTTTTTCGATTTGATTAAATATTTTACATTACATTTAACTTCTTTTTTATTTTTATAAATAATTATTTCCAAAACGTAAAAACCAACTATTTACGATATTTTCGGATTTTTTGTTATTATATTGGCCAAATGACGTTATACATCATTTTTATAAATTTATTTGTACATTTAAAATCGATGAAATCTTAATAAATTTGAAAAATTTTATTGTGGGTTTTAAAACTATAGTCAATAATTGTTCATTTGAATAAATATTTTTAATTTTATAATTTTTGTATTTGTATAATTTTATTGATATAAGTTTGATCATGAAATAATAGTTTTTATAAAACTTATAGGCAATTATGTTGTGTGCATTTGTAAGAGCCAATCGTTTGAAACTATTTATACGCATGGCGTAAGACTATATTCATATTGCATGGCTCTATTCTATCTTGAAAAAACCTTTAATGTAATTTATTAAAACATTTAAATTTATAATTAACCTAATTTGTCTTTATTTTTTTAGTTTATAGTGTATTTATTAAGTTATTTTATACATACTTTGATAGTTTGTTTGTGTAATATGTAATAGAACATTTTGTTTTTTATGAAAATCAATGTTCATAATATTTAATAATAGATCAGTTATTTATGGACAGATAACTTGGTGGTTAGAATTTTGATGTGTAGATTCAGTTTTCGTTCTTTATTATGGCAGTTACTATTCTAGCATATAATTGACAATATACGTTCTTTGGATTTGATAAAATATTGTTTTACTTCGTACTTTAAAAATGGATGAAGTAAATACCCTTGAACATCTTTCACTTGTTTCTAAAATATGTACAGAATTAGAAAATCATTTAGGTCTAAATAATAAAGATTTAGGTAATAATTGGAAAAATAATAAAAATTTCGTTTTAAAGATACATATTTTTGAGAAGTAGCTTTTAAGTTAACAAGATATTATTAAATATTTTTCATTCTTTTAATAGCTGAATTTATTGTGCATTTATCAGAAGAGAATAGCACATTTGATAGCTTTAAAAAAATACTTATAAAACATGGTGCAGAATTTTCTGTAAGTAGAATATTTATGATATCAATTTAACTGTAGGATTATATCTTGCAAAATTTCTTTTCTTTTAAATTTGTTTCAACCAGGATTCTTTCATCGCAAATTTATTACGAATAATTCTACATATGAAATCAAAAAATTCAAGATCTAACAGTAATTCTTCAAAGATTAAGCAAGATAACTTGGCTGATAGGTTTCCAGGTTTAGCCCAACCAAACAAAAAACCTATTTGTTTGTCAAATAATAATATTGATGAACATAAGAACCAATTTGAGGTTAAAGATATTTGTATGACAAGTAGTAATGAATGTAGAATTAATGATAAAATTATTGACAAAATGTATTATGAAATAGGAAAGATTCAAAATAAATATGAAAATAAAGATAAAAAAAAAACAACAGTTGTGCATACATGTTCAAAGCAAGGTAAAAATCAAGATATCCATAAAGAACAAATAAGAAAAGTGAGTCTATGTGATTTTGATGATAGAGAAAAAATACATATTAAAGATAAAAATAAACAAAGAAAAAGTTTAATAGATTTATCTAAAACCCAAGATAAGAATATGACGATAGACATAAATAGAGATAGAAGAGCTAATAAAAGAATTAAATCAATTGAAAGATCAACAAATAGATCAAGGTGAGAAATAGATTTATTTAGATTAAAATAATCTTAATAACAATTTGAGTTATTTGAAACATGCTACTATTGTCACAAATTATAAATATTTATATTTATGCACAAAAATCAATTTAAATTTTGATATTTAAATATAAATTTAAGAATAATACAAAATATCATATCAATGTATTGGTAAAATTATGAGGTACTTATTTCAAATTGTTTATAAATTCTTTTATTATAATAAATGTATAAACTGAGTAGGTAATATTTTACAAACAAATAGTATATTTGGTGAGATGATGTTATATTCACTTATTAGTTATGCATAGAATAAAGCAGCAAAATAAAAAAAAAAGAATGAACTTATGTCAACTAATCATTTATTAAACATATTGATATCAAAGAAAAACACAAAATTCTAAGAAATTAATGACTATATTATATATACTATATTTGTTGCTGTTTTTTTTTTAGAAATTTTTTTATGATTTATGTCTTAGATTATTTTAGCTGAATCAAGTTTATTAGTAGGAATGATTAAATTTAGTAAAGAACTAAAATCATTAAAACTCACAACTTACAATTTATTCAAACAAGTAAATGATTAAAAATTTAAATGCCAAAGGAGTTGTATTGAGTCTAATCAATACAATATAGTAAGAGTAAATAACCTTATAGTCATTTGCATAAGTTTATTACTTTGTAGAAAACATCTTGTCTCCAGCAATGCGGACAAATAAACTTGTAACTTAATTTGCTGTTAATTATTATTAAACAAAATAAATATATAGTGTTCATTTAATTTAGTTATTATTTTATTAAATTATTGTATTGATCTTAGTTACTCAAGATTATTACAATTTCACAGATAAAAAGTGGAATAAGATTTAGTAACTATATTACTTATGTATTGTGTGGGATGTTAGTAATAAGCAATATAAAAATATTATGAAAACATTTTATTTTTATTATTGTAATCCAAAAATGTTTTAATTTACAAGCTTACTTTTATTAATAAGTAGTTTAAGGAAGTAGCTAGCAAAAAAGAAAATTTATAAATATTATAGATTTTTATATAATACTCCTGGTGTGAAATTTAGCCAATCAAAGTATTATATACAAATTGTGTAATAATTTCATAGTTTTGTTATATTGGTCTCAAAAAGTATATGACCAGGAAAATAAAGAATGTTTATTCCAAGAATGCTATTTATTATCTTTACATAGTTAAATAATGTGTACTTAATGTGTTAATTTTAAATATATGTAAAATATGATCTATAATTTAATGTACAAAATTTTTAAAAATAGAGATTGAGTACATAATTATTTAAGAAAGATTATAATAATATTCTAAAATAAATGGTAGCCATACAATATTATATATTTGTAATTAAGAATTATAAATGAATGAACTGGAGAAAAAACTTCAAAATTTATTAAAATATAATCAAGTCATGATTACAATTACAATAGCTATGGTGATAAATTGTTAAAAAATTGTTTCATTTTGAAGACATAAAATTATATATTAATATTATAGAATAGTACAGATATTTATTGAATATTGACTTTTTGAATTTATGATATTTCACTGCTTCTGGATTTTTTTATCAATGATTTCACGAACATATTTTATTATTTGACATAAATTTAAATAAAACAGCTGTAATATGAAATTCCATTATTTAAAAATAATACCTTATGTGTACATTTTCATGACAAACAGTTCATTCTTATTTTGTAGGAACTTATATAAATATAGAAAGGAATTTATATAAATATTAATTTTTACAAATTATTTTGAATGAAAAACAAAATTGTATAATCTGAAATGTTTTACTTTTATTTGTAAAATAAATTTCTAAGCCTAAAATTTTTTTTATTAATATGAATATTATCCAATATTAATTAATAATTTATATTTTAGCTCATGGAAAAGGAACAACACATTATATACTAGTTCACGCATAAGAGAACCTTACAAATATAGTAATAAATATAAATTTCAATCGAGATCACGCTCATTTTCTAAATCAAGATCTAGTTCATTAGAAGACTTAGCAGTTGAACTAGAAATTGGCAAAATTTATAATGGCAAAGTTGCAAATATAGTACCTTTTGGTTGTTTTATTCAGTTAGAGGGACTTCGTCGACGCTGGGAAGGTTTAGTACATATTTCTCAATTACGAAGAGAAGGAAGAGTCGCTAGTGCTAGTGATGTTGTTATACGTGGTCAGAAAGTTTTAGTAAAAGTTCTTAGTATTATTGGTCAAAAGGTAATGTAATGGAATAAATAAATTCTAGAATTTTATATGTTAAAATAAAATATAGATTTTTAATATCATGTTAATAATTTTTTTAATAATAACGAAATTAATTAAATATATATGGAGTGAATTATTATGTTTTCATATTAAAGAACTAGTTATAAGCTATTAATTATTAATGATTAATGTTAAGTATATTTTATAATATGCTAATTACATAAAATAATAGAAAAAATTAGTTTTAAACTAAAATTTTGAATACTCGTTATTCATTTTTTATGCATTATTGCCAATCTATAAATAACTGATTAAAATGATAAAAAATGTACTGTTTTCGAAATAATAGAATTAATTTAATCAATTCATTGTTATTACATTTCATCACACATTTATACATTGTGAAACAAATCAGGACGCATTGTAAATATTTGAAATCAGTATTGATAAGCTAGAATATATCAATATTAAAAGAATAATTATGATTATACGTAAATGTCAAAACGTTTTTATATTTGTCAAAAATTCATAAAATATAGAAAAATATAGATTTTTATTTTCTTATTTATTGATTTTTGTTTCATTTATAATTATTAATATATATAAGTTTATTTATTAATGCAAAGATACTGTGTAGTATATTGTAACAAATATGTTGTATTAATTTAGGTATCACTAAGCATGAAAGATGTTGATCAAAAAAATGGACGAGATTTAAATCCTATTATAGCATCAATTAAATCAGAGGATGACGAACAATTTTTACGTAATCCAGATCGACCAACATCACTTCTTGAATATCAAAGTAACATTGATGAAGATGAAACATGCTCTAGAAAAAGAGTACAAAGATTATCGTCTCCAGAAAAATGGGAAATCAAGCAAATGTTAGCAGCATCATGTATTGAACGGTATGATACAGAGTAGACAAGGAATTATTTATTTTTAAATGAACTTTATCGATTTTTCTTAATTACAGAAGTGAATTACCTGAATTTGATACTGAAACTGGTATTTTGCCCCGAGAAGATAATGAAGAAGAAGATGTTGAAATTGAATTAGTTGAAGAAGAACCTCCCTTTCTTAATGGACATGGTAGAGCTTTAGGTGACTTAAGCCCTGTTAGAATTGTAAAAAATCCTGATGGTTCACTTGCTCAAGCAGCAATGATGCAGAGTGCACTTGCTAAAGAACGCCGTGAGCAAAAAATGCTTCAAAGAGAACAAGAAATGGATTCTCTTCCAACTGGTCAAAATAAAAGTTGGATCGATCCACTTCCTGAGGGTATGAAAATATTTTGTTAATATATATTAAAATATATTTAATTTACTACATTATTACTTATTAAAATATTTTAAATGTATTCATTGATTTTTATTTTTTCTAAATTAAAACTATATAACTGATAGAAACATTGGCCAAATAATATAAGCTGCTTTGAGACAATTTTGTATGTATGGTTGTAAGTACATTGTGAATATTAATGTGTGTTGTATTCATCTGAATAAATATTTTTGATTTCATAACAAATTCATTAAAACACATATTTCAAAATAAATTTTGAAATAAAAAGTATGAACATTCAATGTTTTATTTTATCTGAAGGGTCTGATGACATTATGAATGTTATATAAATAATATATAGTAAAATTAATTTATATATTAATCTCATTAATTTGTCTGGTTTAGTCGATTTTCCTAGATATATTACTTACTTTATTGTTTATAACAATTAATAATAATTAGCACATATCTTTTCATAACAGCTTTACGCATATATATTTTGTAAGAATTATAATTTATAAAATTTTTTAGCTTTTCTCCAGTTATTTTAAACATTAATATCAATATGTATTTATTTAGTTA
The DNA here is from genome assembly GCF_000503995.2 of Ceratosolen solmsi marchali. Taxonomy (NCBI): domain Eukaryota; kingdom Metazoa; phylum Arthropoda; class Insecta; order Hymenoptera; family Agaonidae; genus Ceratosolen; species Ceratosolen solmsi. The sequence continues at coordinate 10,008,172 of NW_011948419.1, forward strand.
TCAATAAGCTAGCAAGACAGAAGTTGGAATACTTATAAAATGTATTTATCATAATGGCTAATTAAATAATCAAAATTTAAGATATTTTAATAAATAATGTGTTTATATTGTAAAAATTATATGTTTTTCAAAACGTTAAAAAATTAATGACAAATATTTGTTTTATTTTGTGGCAAATTTTGATTTTATAATATAAAATATTTATAATTATTTCAATAGAAAATTATAAATCGACATCAAATATGCGTGGAATTGGCCTTCAAATGCAAGATTTACCAGAATGGAAAAAACATGTAATAGGTGGTAAAAAAAGTAGTTTTGGAAAGAAAACTAATCTTACTTTAGTAGAACAACGTCAAAGTTTACCAATTTATAAATTACGAGACGACCTTATAAAAGCTGTAACAGATAATCAAATTTTAATTGTAATTGGAGAAACTGGCTCTGGTAAAACAACACAAATTACACAATATTTATCAGAATCAAATTTTACTGCAAGAGGAAAAATTGGTTGCACGCAACCAAGACGAGTCGCTGCTATGTCTGTAGCAAACAGAGTAGCTGAAGAATTCGGATGTCGACTGGGTCAAGAAGTCGGTTACACTATTAGGTTCGAAGACTGCACTGGTCCTGAAACTATTATTAAGTGAGTATTTTTTTGTATTTAACATTTGTAGTATTATTATCTATAATTAATATTATCATATAACATTGTTTGGAATGATAAAAGAAAAGTTGAAAATTACCAAATTAAAACAGTGGATGTAAAAGAATTTTTATATTAAATTTATATTTTACAGTGCTTGTTTTTTTTTATAATTACTTTTAAATATTTTATCCCAAATGTTTTCATTTTTTATTAGCAAACGAAAAATATAAATAAGTATTTTCTTTTATATACAAATGAACATATATATTTATTGACTTATATGAAATGGACAATTTTAATATAGAATTATGAATAAGTTCAAACAAGTAAATAAATAAAGCATCAGTAAATTAAAAATCATTTATTTTTATTTAAAAATGACGTAGATCGATTTTTTAATATAATTTTTGGTAAAATTCTGAATTAAAATTATATTTGAATATTACACATTTTATTTATTTGTATTTTAAATTCAAATATTAATGTCATTAATCTTTTTATTTATTACTAACGATATTTTAGTTACAAAATTCTATATTATTGAGTTGGCTAATTAAATGTGATTGAATGTGATGAAAATGGTGGAACTGTTTAATTTATATGAAATAAGAATTTCATATTTTTTGTTATAGTGATATTGTGATATATTGATTATGAAAATGCTAAAGAGGCTTTGAGATCAGACTAAGTTGTCAAATGTATCTGGCATAAAAATTTGGAAGTATTGGAATTAAAGTAGAAAAAAAGTATTATAATGTGTTCTTATCAGATGAATATTTAATTAATTGTATAAATAAAACGGAGAATGGGACAATATGTTATGCATGATTCAGAATGTAATCATTTACTAAATAGATAGAGGATCTAAATGTATGAAAGCATGGATGCGATTTGATTTTAATTCATATTATCAATTGGTAACTACAATACGATGTTTATACATGGTATAAATTTACAATCTTAAAAGTGAAAAATTTAATAGTAGCATTTATAGATGAATATTATTTGATTATTTATTTGATTTTGTAACATTTTTGTAATATTATGTAATATTATATCTATTTATTAGATTAAAACTATCAAATAGAAAAATATAGCAACAACAATAACTAATAAATAATGTTATTAATTTTTATATATAAAATAATGGTCCGTTCTAAGATTTTTTACATTTTAATATTTTTGTTACAGGTATATGACAGATGGCATGTTACTAAGAGAATGCTTGATGGATTTCGATTTAAAAACCTATTCCGTTATTATGCTCGATGAAGCTCATGAGCGTACCATTCACACTGATGTATTATTTGGACTGTTAAAACAAGCGGTAGGAAGAAGACCAGAATTAAAATTAATCGTAACTAGTGCAACATTAGATGCAGTAAAATTTTCGCAATATTTTTTCGAAGCTCCAATATTCACAATACCTGGTCGAACATTTGAAGTTGAGGTATTTATTTATATAATCAATTTATACAAGGAATTAAATTGATAAGTATAATATAAAAATATATTCAATATGAAGGTGTTAAAGATTCTATTATTTAGATTGAAAAAGATATACAAATATCTTATATATATCTTTATAAAATATTTATATAGATTTTCATTATTATGTGCATACATATTACTTTTTTATTAATGTTTTTAACATTTTATTTGATGCATAAAAGTCTATTATAACCGCACTTCCATTGTAACATTACATATAATAGACATATTTTTTAAATTAATCTTTTTCCAGAAAATGAATTTTCTGATGTATTTTCATCAATTTGCTGTAATTAAATATTAATAATTTATGAAATGTAATTTAAAAATGTTTAATTTAATTTGAATATAATATAAAATTATATCTATAAAAAAACTTAAATAATTTAACGAGTTCCCTCTCGAAATTTTCGTTAATTAAATTTTAAAGTATTTTTTCTATTTATACGTTAAAATTTTCATACGTTAGACGTAGTAATAATATTTTATAATTAAAATTTTTTTTTATTTAAGCTTAAACTTAAAAAAATATACAAAAATTTATAAATATTTTAAAAACTAAACAATTTCAAGCATTTAATTAATTTTATAATATATAGCTATAAGTACAAATTAATTTTTCTATAAAATATTTAGCTACGCTTTATATAAACACATATATTAAAAATGATTTTTAAATATTACGAATGTTAAAATCTTTGAAATGTAGATTTTGCAATGATAGAGAATTATTAAATTAGTTAAATCACATCTGACACATGAAATAATTGAAAAAAATAAACTTAAGCTTTCATATGTTATAATTTAAAATGATTTGGAATTGAGATACACAGATTTTTGTACTGATACTGTTCAATATATTTAACAAAAATATATGGTGGAATCTTAAAATATTTAGAAATTTCAATTAATTTAAAAGTCAATTGTATTTTAATTATAACTTATAACTTAACTCAATTATATCCATTTATATCAGTTTAACTTGTCTATCATATAACATGCCTACCATGGCTTTGAATTTCTGTCACTGTATTAAGAGTATAAAGTATAAATGAAAATGTTAAATAATGGAAAAATGTATACTGATTATGTGCTAATAGAATTAAAAATGTGTTAAAACAAAAATTAACATATTTATGAAAACAATTATTTTTGTAAATTTAAAATTTCATAGTGTCATTTATGTAGGTAAATAAAGTAATACTATTAAAATGAATAAATATGTAAAATATATTTTTTATATGTGATATATTTTGTTCTGTATTGAATTCATATAAATTTATAATTTTTTTAGTTTCACTGTAGTTTTGAAAAATTACCATAAATATCTAAGTTTTTTGACAATTAAACTAATCTTATTATGAAAGTTTCAAACTATATAATTTAATAAAAGATATAAATTTAAATTGAGTCATTATACTGTGAAATTTTAAGTAGTTAATAACATCAGTTACATTTAAAATCAAGTAATAAATTATACAAAGTTAAATTGAATAAAGGTTAGAATATTGCATATTTGTTGAAAATTTATGTTACTTGTTTTAGGCATTCTATTTGATATACAGCTTGTAGTTTTTATTCTTATAATTTCTTACTATACATGCCTTGTTTTAATTGCAATCATATAGATAATTTGGTATTTGTTTATTCATATTTTGGGGACATGTCAATTGATTTTATATTTAATAGTTTTATGTAGTCTTTAATGATGATCAATTGTTCATGTAGCTTAACTGCTCGATCATTTTAATTGATATCTTTTCTTATATTCCTAGATACTTTTTTTATATTCCTAATTTTAAACAGTACTATCAATTCTTTCGAAAATAAAAATAAAGTTAAATACTATTATTTAAAACATATTAAATAAAAGTAAATGTTTTAAATATATATATATATATATATATATTTATATATCATAATTAATTACTATATTTTTTAAGGTAATGTACACAAAGGAGCCTGAAACAGATTATTTAGATGCTGCACTTATAACAGTAATGCAAATTCACCTTCGAGAACCACCTGGTGATATATTATTATTTCTTACTGGACAGGAGGAAATTGATACAGCGTGTGAAATTCTTTATGAGCGTATGAAATCACTTGGACCTGATGTACCAGAATTAATAATCCTTCCAGTTTACTCAGCTTTACCATCAGAAATGCAAACAAGAATTTTTGAACCAGCACCACCAGGATCACGCAAAGTGGTTATTGCAACAAACATTGCGGAAACAAGTTTGACAATTGATGGTATCTATTATGTAGTTGATCCAGGATTTGTTAAGCAAAAGGTTTATAATTCGAAAACTGGAATGGATAGTCTTATTGTTACTCCTATTAGCCAGGCAGCAGCTAAACAAAGAGCTGGACGTGCTGGTAGAACTGGACCTGGTAAATGCTATAGATTATATACGGAAAGAGCATACAGGTCAAACTTTTGAATTAATTGGAATTTATATTTTTAATTTATAGTTTTTAATTTTGTATTTTTAAAATAAAGAAACATATATTTCAGAGATGAGATGCTGCCAACACCAGTTCCAGAAATCCAACGTACAAATTTAGCAACAACTGTGCTACAATTAAAAACAATGGGTATTAATGACTTGTTACACTTTGATTTTATGGATGCCCCACCTGTTGAATCTCTTATAATGGCTTTAGAATCATTACATAGCCTTAGTGCTCTTGATGATGAAGGTCTTTTAACTCGTCTTGGTAGGAGAATGGCTGAGTTCCCCTTAGAACCAAATTTATCCAAAATGCTTATTATGAGTGTTCATTTACAATGTTCTGATGAAATTTTAACAATAGTCAGTATGTTATCCGTTCAAAATGTTTTTTATAGGTAAATCTGATTTTATATATTCATTTATTTGTTATATTTTTACATTTTAAAATGATACAAAATAAAATATTGTTATAGACCAAAAGATAAGCAATCTTTAGCTGATCAAAAAAAGGCTAAATTTAATCAAGCAGAAGGTGATCATTTAACATTACTTGCTGTTTACAATTCATGGAGAAATAATAAATTTAGTAATGCTTGGTGCTATGAAAATTTTGTACAAATACGAACTCTTAAAAGAGCCCAAGATGTTCGTAAACAGTTATTGGGTATTATGGATAGGTGCAAAACACATAAATATTATATAATTATAATTGATATAATATATAAATATGTAGTCATATTTTAAGTTCATTTTATAATTTCGCAGACACAAACTTGCAGGAAAAAATATTGTTCGAATACAAAAAGCTGTATGTTCTGGTTTTTTTAGAAATGCTGCTAAAAAAGATCCACAAGAAGGATATCGTACTCTTGTTGATAGTCAAGTTGTATATATTCATCCAAGTAGCGCTCTTTTTAATAGACAACCTGAATGGGTTAGTATTTTTTAAATCTAGTAAAAACAATTAAATTAAAAAAAATTTTAAAGGTAATATTTATTTAAAAAAACATCTGCATTAAAATTTAATTATTTTTTAGATTTATAAGAGTAATTTATTCAAAATATATATATCCTCAATGATCAAATAATTATAATTCACTTTTTATGCTTATATTAATAAAATATTTCATATTTTTTTAATCGTAGTATCTCCTAAAATTCTGAAATTTTATATTAAGTAAACAATTAGAGTAAAGACTAACTATTCTTTTTTTTTAAATGTGTATATAGAACATTATGAGTCAGTATTGCAACGATTTGAAACATCTGATATTAGTAAAGAATGGACATCTATAATAGCATAAGAAAACTATGTTTAAGATAAAAGACTAACCGCAGTCAAGAAATTGTTAACCTTATAAATATATTATATCTATGTTCTATTTTAAATCCCTTAAATTTTTAAAAATCAGGCTACAAATATGTGCAAATTACATTGGCTATTTTAAAAAATTATGCTATTTATAATATTTTAAATAACTTGTATGTATCTATATATTCACAAACATTTTTTATTTGTAGGATAAATACATAGAATTTTTAAACTGATAAATGATTGTGAAACATTTAAATGTAAACTTACATTTGCACTAATGAGATTTATAATGTAATGGGTACATTAATTTGTTGGATTAATCAGCCATAATTACGGAAATATGAAGTGAACATAAAAATTTTTTTATTTTTATCTAAATATTGTATATTACGAAAAATTTATCCTAACATTAAGAAAAGTTGTAACATCAATATACTTTTATTTCCTCTATTGTTACGACAAAAAATGCACTCATAGTATTGATGTATTTTTTCATAGTATACTCTATCTATTATTCTACTTATTTTTTTTACAGTTTATCTCGCAATAATAATGGAAATTTCTAATTGGATATTTTGACTTTAATCCTTAATTCTGTAAACCAATTTTTAATTTTTTCATAATTAACATTATATTTCAAATTCAAGATGAATATGCTGATTGATGAACAGTAGATATTCAGTACCAATAAATGCAATAATGATATTTATGTTAAAATCCAGAAAATCAATCAACTAATAATAACTTGTAATTTCAGTTTCATCCATTTAAATTCTCTATTACAAAAACAAATACCCACATTTTTTGTCTTTTATTTTTAATAACGGACTTTTTTTTAAACAAAATGTAAACATTGTATACGAGTCCATTTACTAGTAAGCGCTGAATACTATCTTTTTACATATGATAATGGAAAAATTCTTTATTATATAATTATATTAAAAAAAAATTTATATTATTTAAAAGAAATTGTATTCAGATTTATAAGATATACTAATTAAATCATATATTTATAGGTAATATACCATGAATTAGTACAAACAACAAAAGAATATATGAGAGAGGTGACAACAATTGATCCAAAATGGCTTGTTGAATTCGCACCAGCATTTTTTAAATTTAGTGATCCTACAAAATTAAGTAAATTTAAAAAAAATCAACGACTTGAGCCACTATATAATAAATATGAAGAACCAAATGCTTGGAGAATTTCTCGTGTTAGAAGACGCAGAAATTAAAATTTATTAGACAATTTTATATATAATTAATTAAATTAACATAAATTATAATAAAATAAATAATAATTTGGTGATTAAAATAATATTGAGCAAAAATACGATTGCTTTGATAAATATAAGTCAAATGAAAATCATCTTGCCTAGAAATGTATTGAAATATGACATAGCAAATATAATATACAGAAATATATTGCGAAATAAATATAAATAAGTGACCACGTTCAAATAATAAATTTAAAACATACTTTATAATACAAGTAAACCCCTGCTATTAATATAAGAAACTGTAATATAAAGTATTAGTTTCAACTATGGATAATAAAAGCAATTTGCATTGAAAGAAAAAATTTTTTGTTATAAGTAGATTTTGTAGCTAACAAGATAATTGCTGATAAACAGGAGCATGGCAAAAGTGAGTTATTGATACAATGTGAATGTTACTGTACTATACCTCATATACAACCATAAATTGACATTCACATAGAAGAAGGTAGGATCAGTAATATTTTTATTTTTTATTGTTTTAGACAAATCACTAATTAATTTATAGTGTATTCTATAATCGAAAAATACGTTTAAACTAATATTTAGTAATTCAATATTTTAATATAAAGGAACGATTTCTTGCTGTTTTGTTTTAAATTGCAAGAACAGTCTTTCAAATACATTGAACAAAATTAGAATTGTTAACTTTTTAATTTAATTAAAATACTTGATAATTTGAATTGTAACTTCAACTAATAAAAGTGATCATTTATCGTTGTGGTCTTTTTATTATTTTATTTACATTATAAAATAAGTTTTTTGTTGAAACGAAATATTTGTTATAATTTTATGTAAGTTATAGTTCAAATTAATTTATATCATATATGTGTTCTTGTAATTCATTAATTTACAAGATTAAAAGTAAATTAACACATTTTTTAGTTTTTACTTAGAGAATGATAATATTTGGTACATAAAAGTGTAATATTTATATGTATTAATTATATATTTGTAAATATAAGTATATATATATATATACTCATATTTAAATTCTTAATAAAACATTATTTATTGATAGATAAAATTTTGCTATACAATGTTGCTATAAGTATATTTTAGTTTTTGTAATAGAAGAAATTAAAAAATAGTATTAGGAATGTTTTAGATATTTTTATTAGTTGTATTATTATTATTCCAAATGATGAAAATAGACATCAAATAGTAATGTAAGTGATTGATTAAAAAAATGTTACTGATTTTTTTTTCTGTATTTTATATACTAATAATTATTTGAATTATTATTATTATTCTTTATTATTGTTCATTAATTATGCATCAGAGTTTCTATTCACAATTATTACATATTTAATTATCATTACACATATTAATTTCTGTTGATTTTTTAAAAAAAATTGAAATGTATCATATTTTATATTTATAAATTTTATATTTAAAATGCATATTATTTTGTGTTAAGCAAGGGAGTAGTTTTGCATATCTATTTTCTATCAAGTATTATTTGTTTAGTTAATATTTTAAAATATATTTATTATAGAATTATAAATAGTTTTTAAAATTGAAAGTAGCAAATTTCAAAATTAGGGCTATTCAGTCCTTTACCCATTCTATATTTATTTAGTATTTTTTGTATACGTATGCAGAACTTATGAGGAATAACATTATTACAATATTATTGTTTATTTTATAATTTCACATTTTATCTTTATAGATTTGATTATGATTTGATTAAGATAAGAAATACTTTTACATATTTTATGTTTCCTATCATCAAATCATAATTATTTAAAAAATTTTAGAACCATACATATGTATAAATTACAACATTTTATTAAGATGTAGGTATTAAAAATGGATAATTAAGATAACTTAATTTATTTTATTTACAATTATAAAAAGACAAATTAAACTAAAAATGTAGTTAATTTAGATATTTAGTTCATAAGTTACTGAATTTTCTTATTTAATATATAAATTTTTGGGAAAGGAAGGTTTTTCATTGAACATAATTTTAAAGTTGATAATCATCATAATGTTAAAACTATTAATTTAGAATTAGGACAACAAAAAATAGTTTTTGTTGGAAAATTAATTACATGTTTATAAAAAATAAATTCATTTGTATACTTGAAAATACTTATATCATTATAAATTATAATTTTTTCAAATTAATAAAAAAGTAAAAATAGTTTCAAATCCTTTAAAAATTTAATATTTTTAAAGTTAAATTTAATATAATCAAATTATTAATTTAACTATTAAGTAAGTATAATACAGTAAATATTTTTAAAAAATTTAATATGCAGGTAAAATGAAGATAATTGTAATAATTTAAGATTATTTGACATTTTACAGATTCATAAATTCTAATCTTATATAAAGTTATAAAAGATAACTAAAAGGACAAGCTATTTTTTCTGGTATGACAGGATATAAATATATTTTTAAAACATAGCACACTTAGCATTCCAATAAGAACAATTTTAAAATACATGTGTGATCTTCACTGTATACAATAATATTATATTCAACCATTTCTGCATACATGTACCATATTTTACCTTTTTTTTAACTGATTCAAAATATAAATAAATCAATTGTTGCAAAATATAGTTGATTGCAGATATATATGGATGTATCTACACATTAATAAATGATGTCAATTTATGTAGAATAATATTAATTTTTTTAATTATAATTAAAACATTGTATTATTTTCTACATTAAAGTTATTTTTGTTTTTCAAAGTTATTACAACTTTTTTGACAAAAATATGTGCATGTTTTAATTTCTAAAAAAATTATAGGAAATTGCAGGATAACCAAAAATACATATTTAATTAAAAATTTCAATATAATCTATTATGAATTTCAAATAGTACAATAGAAAAATCATCATTTTAAGTAAATGTTTTTTCAAATTAGAAAAAAAAATAATTTAGTTTAGAAAGACAATAAAATTCATTGCTTCCCATCAAATATTTCAGAATATTGTATATCGATTTAAAAATAGATAATTGATTAATAATACATTAAGAAATATATAAAAAAAATCGATTCAATATTATATCGATAAACAATATTAATTCTAATCTTATTCTATAATATATTAAGGTTACATTTCAAAAAAATACGATGATATTGTTAAGTGCTGTTTATAACGATGGAATCACTGATCTTCAATAAATATGGAATTAGGGAATTTTATTTAATTAAATATTTTAAGTCTGTTTGCGCTTCTTTTGAATTATAAATTTTTTGTTTAATCGATTAAAGTTATAATTAAAATTTCATTTTAGGTCATATGTTCATAAATTATCATAAAAATTGATTATAATATATAATAATTGAAAATAAAACAGTTGAATACGGAAATATCAAATTAAAGACTTTGAAATATGTCTGACTATAAAAAAAATTTTATTGTCATTTCAAAGTGTAAATGGTGCAAATTTTGATATATATTTAATTGGAGTAGAAAATTATTCACAATTTATCTTCTTAGTGAATAACCTAATTAATATCATTTAATTGTAATATTGAAACGATTAATAATAAAGTAACAACGAATTTTAAATAATATGAAAATGTACTGTATTAATTTGACTTCGAAGAACTGCGATAATAAATATCTCTAGAGAAAAGAAATATTTTTATAAGAGCAAATTAATAATTGATCATACAAGATTCATTCAAATGCAGCTTAGAGGGAAATAATTATTTCTCCTTGTCACCATAAAGGAAAATGTATTGTAGATAAATATAAAAGGTATAAATATAAATAACTAAATTTTGCTATATAATAAAAATATATATTTATTCAACAAAAACATGTATGTATATTCAAGTTACATACATCTTATATAAAATTTTTATTTTGTTTAATTTAAAATATTTATTATGGCAAAATTCAAAATTATTATATTTTCTTAATTCTAATGAAAATTCGAAATTATTTATACAACACTGATCATGACAGGATATGTAAATTTTATTATCTCGTGCGCTATGACAATCTAAACTTATCAAGTTTTTGTATAGGTTATTTTAACGTAGTTATGTAGATTACATAACAAATATTTATGGTAGATTATGGTGCATTTATTATAAAATATTTATTTTTTGTTTGAAATTGTATATGTAAATATATTAATTGGTTTTATTATATAATCGAACTATTATGATTAATTATATTTTAGTAGTTGTATATTATAATAAATGTAACAAAAATAAAAATGAATGTTTTACTGATGTATTCGTGTCTCAAAAAACGAACTAGTTTGCATTAATTCGGCTTTCTTAACGTATTATCTTCACTTTTCAATTTAAGATTAGAATAAAACTAAGTAGAATTAAATAAACTAACTACAATTGGGTCAATATAATAAAAAAAATAAAATAAATTTATCGATTTGTAGATACGTAAGTCAATTTTTTTATAAATATAATTAATAAATTTGAACTTTTAAAATTATTTATTCAAATATTTATAAATATATTTGTATTCAAGCATATGAATAGGATAAATTCTTAAATAAATTTCATAAGGTTATAAATTCAAACGAACTTTTAAATTACAATACCAATACAATTTTATTTTTTTTAATTTACAGTATTTAATGATGGATGATGGAAAATGTATGCCAAAGGTTAACTTAAAAACTGATTGTCATAAACTTAGTAATATTGAAAAGAAGTATATGCAGCAGATACAACAACAAAATTTACGTAGAGTAGAAAGATGGAATAACATGCGCTGTAAAAATCGTTATTTAGGGATTGGATTAACTCTTGGTGTTATTTCTATATATTCATATACTATGTGGGGCATTAAACAAGAAAAATTCTTAAATGATTTTAATGAACCTGAAAAGATTTATGATTAATAACAATATTTTTAGATATTTGCATGATTATTAGTTTATTATTTTTTTAGAATCTAAAATTTTTTTACTAATACTACCCACGTATAAATTATACTTTTAAAAGAATGGCATCAATCAGATTACCACCACTTCCAACAATTAGTGATATTATAAAACTTTACCGTCTCTCTGCTATTAAACAATTGTCACAGAACTTTTTAATGGATGAAAGATTAACAGATAAAATTATAAAATATACGGGTAAAATATATGATTCTCAAGTTTTAGAAGTAGGTCCTGGGCCTGGTACCATCACAAGATCAATTATAAAAAAATTTCCAAAACAACTTGTAGTTGTAGAAAAGGATAAAAGATTCAAACCTAATTTAGATATGCTTAAAGATGCAGTCACCACAAGTAATGGCAATATGAAAATCATTTATAATGATATAATGGATGTTGATACAAAAACTGTATTCAATGATGCAAAGAAAAGAAATTGGGAAGACGAAACTCCTAATATTTTTCTTGTTGGTAATTTACCTTTCAATGTTTCAACTGCACTTATTATAAAATATTTACATGAAATATCAGAAAAAAGTGGAATGTGGTCTAATGGTAGAGTTCAAATGACCTTAACATTTCAAAAAGAAGTAGCAGAACGTTTAGTTGCTGAAGTATCACAGAATCAAAGATGTAGATTATCAGTTATAGCACAAGCATTTACAGTTCCAAAATTAAGATTTATTATACCTGGTATGCAATTTTATTTCATTTATATGTAATTAGTGAAAAATTTAATTAAGAAATTATTTTACAGGTGGAGCGTTTGTACCAAAGCCCCAGGTTGATGTTGGAGTGGTTTCATTTATTCCTTTAAAAATACCACGTACAAATCATAATTTTAATTTTTTTGAAAAAATTAATCGTCATTTATTTAGTTTTCGCCAAAAACATTGTATTAAATGTGCTGGGTAATTATCTTCATAATATTTTAATTATTAATAAAAATATAAAACTTATTTCATTTATGTTTATAAATATTTTATGAACTTAAGATAAAATTCTTATAAAAATAGATCATTAATGTATAGAATACATATTATCTTTATCAGCTATAATAAAAAAAGCACAGAACTTTAAAATATTAACATTGGTATTAATATTTACTTATAATTTGATATATTACAAGTTACAAAATCTGTCTTTAATTTAGTAAGGAAAACATCTTTAATAAATGATTATTAAATATAGAAAATATTAAAATCATATATATAACAATTTACAACATTATTTTTATCAATTATTTTAAGCAAACTTGTTTTTTAATAAGTCATAACCTCAAAATATATTATATTCCTAATTATATTTAATATAGATATATTCCTAATTTTATTAAAATATGAGTATAACAACATGTAACAGTGTTACAAGATAAATTTTAAAATGATAACAAATTAAGTATGAATATATATATATATATATTTTTTTTTTGGTTTATTGGTTATTACTAAAAGTGTTATATTTGTATTTCTTGCATTGTTAGAATTACATTTGCATTAGTTTATGTGAAATAGCTAGCTCATATTAAATATTTATTTATAATATATACTAATATGTAGATTTGAATTTTTCATTGAAAATTTAATTCTATTCCTTTAATAAAAATTTTATTAATTGAAGAATTTTTATATTTACATCTTATTTAGTCTATGTGTGCTTAATAGTTATTTTAATAAACAAATTTGTACAATAATAGAATAGGTAGATCCTTAAATGCATTCTACACAGTGGTTCAATATAAAAGTTAATGATCAATACGAGACTATGATGTAAAAAAATTAACGTTTTATTAATAAGAAAGAGTGGTCACTTTCTTTTTTTACTTTTTTTTAATGATTAACAAGTAAAAATTTTTTTGCATGTTGGCACAATAATGAATTTGTTTTTAATTTACTTAGCTTACCGTATACATTTGTGAAAAATGTACCGAATTAATAAAAGCATTTTTTAACAAGTTCAATGTTATAGTAATTTATAAAAATCTTTTATTTTAAATACCTTAAATATAAATTTGATAATTCTTACAAATTTTATTGTAGACTGTTTATTTTATCAAATCATTTAATAAATGTAAGAATGGTCGTTCTTGCGATAACTGAATAGTTCAATGACAAATTAATCTTATAAATAAACTCTCTTAATAACTTGTAATAAATTTGTAGATTTTAATACAAAATAATTTATTCTAAAATTGAATATACATTGAAAATGTATATGAATTGATGAATGAATGAATTGACGGTATGAAACAAATAAGCCAACTTACATAATTAAATTACCAGCAAACAAAAAGGATAAAAATGAAAAGCAAACGATAGACTTAACGCAAGCCTCGCTCAATAGATATAGTTGTTCAAAATATGAACTACAGCTCTATTAATCAAATAAAATAATTATTTTATTCAACTGTTCAGTTCAAAGTCATTATTTGATTCAATTTTAATATAATTGCATTTTATAAATAAAAGGTTAAAGTTTACTTAAATATGACAAAACTTTTTATTGTTATGAACTGGAAACTTCCTAACATAAAAAAGTATACATACAATCTTATTTAATTATTAATAAATATTAACTATTACAAAATAATGTACTTTACATATTAATATTGTTTCAGAAATATCTAATATTAAATTCTTAAATTTTTCAAATAGTTCGATAAATATAATGATAAAATTATATTTAAATTGCTTAATTGATTTCTTTTGAATAAACGAAACTTAGTATTCTATATATTATACATAGTATGTCCCACCCAATAAAATACACCAATCTTTAATTCATATTGACAATTAGAAGCTGTATTTCTAATATAATAAAATATGTTATTTTTTAAATAGTCTGTATAAGAAAATTTAAAATAAATATTTCTTTTATTTAAAGAACACTGTTTCCTCCGGATTGCCGAGATCATTTATCAAAGGTAATGTTTAAATTAGCTGATGTAGATCCAAAAACTCCAGCATTCAATCTAACAGTAGAAGATATTAATAGATTAGCAAGTGCGTACAAGTATCTTTGCATAAAGCATCAAAAGTTAATAACCTATGATTATCGAGCATGTCGAAAAATCCTATCAAAAAAATTAACAAAATTAGTAAGTGTTACCAATCACATGGAAGATGGTAAAATGTTCTAAAAATAAAGATAATACTATATTCAAATAATTAAAATATATAAATATATTTGAAACAATTGATACCAGCTCCATTTATAAAATTTAGAATTTTATTTTTCAATGTAATATTCAGTGAAAACTGCTTCTACAAATATGAGTTAAATCTTTAAATAATTAGTTAATGAAATAACTACAATAATGTGTTGTAATATTGTAAGAAGTTTAATGAAATTACAATAAATAAATATTTATTGAATTTATAATTGATAAAATATATATAATATAAATGAAGAAATATTCATTATAAATATTTCAACTGAAAAAAACAGTAAAGAATACTAAGTATTGCATGAAAAAATAATATATTGTAAAACCTATGCATTTTTGTAAATTTAAGTTTAATAAAAATTTTGTTTGAAATTTCTAACAATTGTTTTTTTTATAAATACTAAAATTTTAAAAAATATGCTTATCTATTATTTTAATAAATGCACATCACAATATTATTTTGGAAGAAACATAAAGGACTATAGGAACATTATTAATAATAAAAAGTTCTGTGGCAAACTGCCAACGAATCATTTAATTAATTTTAAATATAAAGCAAGTGATAAGTAACCTTTTTTATATGAATTTACGCGCTTCTGATAAAAATCGAAGGATATAGATTCTTAATTGAAAAGCAGGATTTTACCCTATTTGAGTTAGTATTATAACCGTTATAATAACTATGCAAAACGTGACAAGTGAATATAACAAGTAAATAATGAAAACGTATGTATGCATCCTACTTACGCAATTATGTAATATACTTTCGCTACATAATTCATGTTATTTTTTCAAATAAAAATATTTAAATTTTTATGCGAATAGAACTACGCAATATGTCAAATTTGTAAATAAATTATTCATGTATATTCTATATTAAGTACTAAGGAAAGAATAATATATATATTGTTATCTGCTAATACTAATTCAGTATTAGGTGAGATCATAGTATAGATTAATAATCCATTTAGTTAATACTTTTATGCAATATACAGCTGTACAGTCGTTATAATAATTTGTTTAAATTTTATATTGAAAATTTATGAATTTAAATTTTTATTTTTATATTAATTATTATTAAAAATGATACCATATAATTCTACAAATAATATAATAATGATTGAATGTATTTTTCACTATTAATACCTGTAATAAATATCTGGATATATTAATTGTAAATATTTATGAATAACTAAAATGATTAATATTAGCATTAACTGTTATTAGTACAAGTATTATTAATTAAATTCAGAAAATATGAAGATATAATTGATTTTATATGCTGGTTTTTATAAAAACTAAACTTAATATAAATCAATGATATCAATAATAGTAATATTCCGAGGCATTTAAAAATTTAACCACATTGTATTTGTTACGGATTGCAGCATTTACGCGGTAAACAAAGTGGGTTAGGTACGCATGGGACGCACTACTACTACATCTGACATTATTACAATTAGACGAACAAGTAGTAACAGTCTGGGAGCAAAACACTAGAAGACTATTCATATCCAATGTTTGAAAAATTTGATCAATTTGTAATGACAAGAATGGAAGCACTAGAAAATGACAATGACAAACACACAAGGAATCCAAACGTCAACAAAACAAGACCAGATAATCTCTAGACCAATTCACATTCTTGCACCTCTGCCAGTTCCGATCGAAGATACAGATATCAATCATCAATGAATTGATGATGGCGGGCAGAATGTTACGGATTGCAGCATTTACGCGGTAAACAAAGTGGGAGAGGTAAAGACACCTGCTTAGATCAAAATATTGCGCGCCAAGTCGTAAACACGATTCTCCGAAATCGGGAAACTTCAATACTCAAATAGTCAAATTTACATTACAATTCCGACTAGCAAGGGCCGACGAACTCTCCAAGGCTAGATTCTACTGATGTTACCGGCATAACAAGAGCAATTTAGAATTCACTGGAATCACAAGCCTGTACGATAATATTTAAGGAGACGCGCTTGACGCTCTCGTCCTCTTACTAGTTCCACCAAGCAGTCATCAAGATCGAATCGCCATTCTACAAGTTAACTCCACGTGCACAGAATTTATCTCCAATACACGTAAGCTACGCTATTAAACACGTTCTTACGTACCATCAATCCAACTGAGACCGACTTCAACACACGTAAGGTACGCTATTACACACGTTCTTACGGATCACCAACACACGAACCAAGCAAGCAGCATATCAAGATAAGGGCATCATTGCCCATCAAAAGTGACGTCACAGCAACGCTTCCCTCTCACAGCGCCCCAGAGGCCTCATCAGCTTATGGGTAGCGGCAATCGGCGGCGTCAAGACCCTTCATCAGCGCATCTCCCTCTACCACTACGAATCACAACCACGAGTAGGAGAATCGCGCGCTACACCAAGAATAGACTCACAAGATTATTATCACTGATTACCTAAAGAAACTCTCACCTATTCATTGTATCCTACTTTCAATCTCACCTCAATAGACCACTGATTATTTAATATATCATTACACCAAATAAAGGAAAATCAACTCATACAGAGGCCGTGTTGAATTATTGCATTGTCCATTCCACTTGCCAGCAAGCCTCCCCTCAACATCTCAGGGAAGCTTTAATCTGATCCCAGACAGTATTTGTATTCTACATATAATAAAAAATATAGTTTTTACTTTTTATAATACATATTTAATAATAAGTATTTTTATAGCACTATATTATCAATAAAATCTATTTGTTTTAAGGAAACCTTAAAATCTTAATATTGAATTAGTTGAAAAATGGGATTAAAATAATATTAGTTAGATTCATAAATAATAAATGTGGATTTTAACGTAAATTTTGGAATTGTTTATTTGAAAAAATTCTTAAGTATATTTTAAATCGTAAATATGAATGGTCTAGTAATTTAGTTAGAATATAATCTATAAATTTCAGCAAACGGAATGATACAAAATTAATTTAATATTTAAGTGTTTTCAAACAATAGAATATCAATTAATTACAGTAGGCGCATGCGTATTAAAAATTATATATTTCATTTTAAATTTATATTAAATTTATCAAACATTTAGATATATTAAATAAACTTAACAGTACTAATAGGAGTTTATTTAATATATATAATTTAATCCTTCAAATTTACAATATATTTATAAAATATTACTTAATTTTTATTACTTTCACTTTTTTTTATTTATTACTTTTTATTCCGTATATATTATGTGCTAATATCAAAATTATAAATATACATCCATTTTTCTTACTTTTATATTTTCAATATATATAAATATGAAATTATTTTATTCTTAGCAATAATTAAAAGTAAACAAATATAAAAAGTACTTTTTGAATTTGAACTTCCTATATTTACGGTTGTAAATTGTATGTAGTTTAAATCAATCTCAAATAATCATTATTTTAATGCTGCTACAGTCGTACCAATAATCATATACGAATATATTCTATATTTGTATCATTTCATGGTAGACCAAGGTCAAAGCAACGAAATTAAATTCTAGTATACTATTAATGTACCAGAAAAATTAATTGATTCTTAGTTCTTGTAGAAAAAAATCATCATAAATGAAGACTTATAATAGATTATTCCGAAGAAAATTTATTTATTGAATCGTGAGGTTAAAGGTGTATTATTTACATAAATGAACATTTTTTTCTTAATTTCTTACTAGAATCAAAAATTACAATAATTTTTTTAAGCTTTATATCTTTGTTTAATTTTGTTATTTATATTTTAATAAAGTTAAAATAAATTAAAGAAATATCCACTTTATTGAAGGATCGTGCTGGTTCCTTGATAATTGTAAAATTATATAAATGGATTCCACTACACTACAATTGATACAAATTCTCGAAAAGACTGTTTCACCAGGTTAGTTTTTAATGTGAAATGAAGTTTTATAAACAGCATGCATAAGTATCGGTACTGTTTCATATTATTATATCTTTTCTATAAAAATAACAATTTATAACGATTTGGAAAAAGTCATGAAAAATTATATATTATTAACAATATACGGTTATACAATGTATATATGTGTATGTGTGTGTGTGTGTATATATTTACATGTGCTTCAAATATAGACATTCATTTGAATAGGTATGAATATTAAATATTTGTAGCTTTTTATGAATTCATTTGTGTAAATTTTGAAATTCTTAGGACATTTTCTAATTTTATTTCAATTTCATTGTGATAATATTTATATTTAAAATAATAATTTTGTTTAAAAATTCATTTTAATTTGTTAATTATATAAGAGGAAAATAATATTTATAAGACAAATTTAGTGAACATATTTTTGTTGTATAGAATATTATTTACTTATATGTTTATTATTATATGTTATATTATTATATAGTAGGTTATAATTAAGTAGAAGATAGGCACTCTAATTTATTATAAAATAATTTCTATTTATATTAAAATAAATAATATTCTACAAACAAAAATTTTCAATAATATTTTATACCATGAAAATAAAAACAGGTTAGGTTTAATGCATTGAATTAATTTATAATTTAAAAACACGATTGTATGACATTATTTATTATATAAATTATTTTGAAATAAATGGTAATGATTACTTTTTGAAACATCTATATAATTACTTATAAAATTATAAAAATTTATTTATTAGGGTTTATTAGGATGCGAGTTTATATATTTATACTTTAAAAAGCCAATTAGTTTTGAGAGTTAAGTTATTAGAGAATCAGAATTGTAAATTATTGATTTATAGAGTAAATGATTACTGATATCTTTAAAATACATTAAATAAAATTATCTTAAATTTCATTAATTATTGAATTCAATTGGTATAGAACTATGTAATGAATTCAAGACAATTTTATTCTAAGTAATATAATTATTTTGTTTAATGTAGATAAATCAAAAGTTTTTTTTTAACTTTATATATGATGAAAATTAAAAAAAAAATTAACATTAATATGATTGATATAATTTATATTGATATAAATCTATTTTATATTAATTTTATATCATATCTTATAATAAAAATATCTTATTGATTTATTAATATTGATATATATTACAAAAATTATTTTTAGTAAAAATATATTAAGTATTATTTTACTTTATTAATGTACCAATATATGTATAATTAGTAATTTAAGTATAATTGATATAAGTCAGTATTTTTGATGTTTATATTTATAATCCTTTAAATTGTGTAGCAAATTTACAAAATAAACAAAAATTTAATTATCAGTTATGGAATCGTTTTTGAAAATTATGAATTTATTATGTCAGGTAATAAAAGTTGTATTCAAGGATTCTAATGTTTATATGTTAAATTTTAATTTTTAAAACAATGATACAGAAATGATTCCATGGTTTCAAATATCCAACATAAAAGAAATTTTTTTTATTTAATATAATGAAATTTAAAAAAATTTATACAAATATTTTAGTATTAATAAATAAATAATTTTAACACTTTTCAAACTATTTTAAGTAATAAATATAAAATAACTTTGGTCTAAATTATAATTTTTTTTAACAAAGTAAAAGTTGTAGACAAATTATTTTTATTATTATTTTTAATGATTTTATTTATTAATTTATCTACCCATAAATGAAATAAATCTTATTAAATAGGGTATGAAGATAAGTCATACAATCTAATCATTAGCTTATATTTTAATAGGATATTAATCAAATGAATACAGACAATATTTATTAATTTTTGGATATCTAATGCAATAACTATTAAGAAAAAACAAAATTAAGTATGAATTCATGAATAAGTTTAAACATTTTTAATATATGATTTCTTGTTATAATAAAAAATAGTACCCATACTTGGATAAAAAAAAGTTTTATTTAATTTTTTATATTAAAAATAATTAAATATATATTTAGTATAATTATCATTTTTAATTAATATAGTACACTTTTAAATATTAAAATCTTTTAAAAATTTTCCTATTGAATTATAATCAAAGTTGCTTTTTTAATTATTTTATTATTGTACCATAAAGTTTTCTATGAAAATGATTACATTGAATATTATTTTGTAAAATGCTATTAAAGATATATATATTTAAATATTAAAACTTTGTTATTAAAAATTATTCGAATTATTATGTATCAAGTATTTTATTGACAAATAGTAGTTTAACTCCATTAATAGGATTATAATTAATTATAATTAATAATTGAAAAGATATTTACATGAAATATAATTTTATTTTGCTTCTAATTCATGTTGCATCAGCTCCCTGAAAATTTTTATAATTATATATATAAGGCAGTAGATTATTATGAAGTTGAGTTCCAAAGGTTTTCATAAATCTGTAAAAAATAAAATTATTAAAAAACAATTATAATATGGTATTGCATTACGTGATTGATTAATTATTTATTAGTTTTCTTTGATGAAGATTTTTTAAGTAACAGAATCAATAAATTTTTTTAGTTTAAACTATTAATAGTTTAAAATTCAAAATTATTTTTTGCCTTTAATATAGCAGAACTTTTATTCATAATATTAATTCAATATTATATTTGAAATGTTTGTATGTTTTGATACACATAGATTTTGAATAAAATTCTATGTCTAATATTTTACATTATTTATTAATGATCTTATTAAACCCACTTTTCAAGAACCTCAAAATACATGGTTAAGATATACATAGATTAAAGTAAGAAAGCAAGATATATTTAATAAGAAATTATGAATATAATTTTTAAAATAAACAAAAAAAATTGAATATCAATTTCATTTGTTAATTAAATAAGCAGATTATCTATAATATTAAATTCTAAATAATGTATGTTTTCTTTATTTTGTATAAAGTTTATAATGCAATAAAAATTCTGAATACTGTGTAAATTTATATAATGTTCAATGCATGAATTATGTAGGTGGTTATAATAATAAAATGTGAAGGTACTTACAATTTTGAATCTTATACAAATGATCAAAATTAATAAATACATTTTTTAAAAGTTATTTACTATATGCAAGAGTAAGTAAATTTAAGTTTCTTAAAATCTAAAATATTAAGAAAAGTATAAAAATATATTCAATGAAAATCAAATTTTATGGAAAAACAATGGGTATTTAGCCATTTTTTAAAATTATAAAAAAATAAATGTGATATTTGGATTATATCAAAAATTTGTATGGAAGAAAACAACATTACAATGTATATAGGAGTTTACTAAAGATTACTAATATAAATAAATTCTTTTCATTATTTTTAACGTTGTTTGGTTTATTTATGAATTCATTTATCAAGAATTTAACTTTAAGACCTAATAAATTAACTTTGATGCAGTGGAAAACTTCAATTTTGTATACAGTTACATATATATTTACATATGTAGGTTTCATTATGTGTTGTATTTCAAAACTTTTTATTGGACTTATGAATAAAACTATTATATAATAATCTTGCATGTATGCCAAACCACAGTAATATTAAATTGCTCATAAAGACTATGTAATATACCACAAGGTGGTACAAACACCTAGTATTAAATCCTTATATTTTATTTATCTGTTTTTTACATACATTCCAATTTTATAATATTATACTTTTACAATATTTAACTGATTTATAGATTTATTCTGATTTAATCAAAATTATAGATAACTATCTTAACATAATTATATCATAAAATTTATTAACCAAAATTTTTTAATAGTTTTTTAAAATGAATGTATACAGTAATATATTAAACAACTTTATTTAAAGTTATAATGATTGCATAAAATGAATTATAAATATTTGTATTTATGGTACTTATTAAATATAATCATATAACTTCCTAGATAAAAATGAATTGGAAGCAGCCCAGAATTTCTTAGAACAAGCAGCATTGACTAATCTTGTAAGTATTTCTATTTTATATAAAAACTATAATTGTTAAACAAATATGTCATTTTGGAAATTTTAGCATGAATTCGTTCAGAGGCTAAGCGGTGTTCTTATGACTGCTGCTGCTAGTACTGTGGCTCGAATGGCAGCTGCTTTACAATTGAAAAATCAACTTACCTCGAAAGATTTAACTTTAAAATCTCAATATCAACAACGATGGCTTGCTTTTCCTTTAGAAACAAGAGAATATATTAAGAAAAATGTAAGTTTAACTAATTTTGGTAGAAATTTATCTAGAACAAAATAGTTTGTAATATTTTATTAAGTATTCTACATTATTCTTCAATTATTTTATAAATTATAGTATATTATATAAAATATTTGTTTTACTTACTATACTTTCATTTCTACAACCGAAGAGCTTTATGTTTATCTCATATGTATTTTATATCTTAAATCTTTAAATAAAATTTCATTTGTCAATATTTTTTAATATCTATTTAGATCATAGTCAATTGAAAATATATTTTATTTATAAAAAATGTAAGAAATGAATATCTTCTGTTGTATTTGGTAGCAAATAATTTACACTTGTATCAAAAATGTTACTTTTCTTTTAATTATTTTATATAAATTTAATAAAAATTTTTGTTTATTTGAGATTTTATAATTACATTAATGTTACTATTTTCATCTTAAGTTAGTGTAAAAGTGCAGCAGTAATATTTTTTTGTAAATATAGTTAAGCTCTTTATTATATAAATATATTTTATAATATAAACATTATAGATATAAATATAAACATAAATAATAATATAAACATTAAATTAGTTTTTTTTGTATTATACATGTATACATCTATTTAAATATTTGTACGAATTTAAAAAATTTTGATAAAATTTCATATCTGCTTTGTAGTCATTTAATTATAATTACTATATTTTGTGTGTCAATTTAATATAATGCTTTTATTATAACATTCATATTAAAAATCCATATTACTTAAAAGGTGATATTTGATTTTTTATCATTAGGTTAGTTATTCTTTTGTAGGATTCGATATTTATTACAATTTAACATTAAAATTCTTACAAAGAATTAGTAGTTTTAGTTACAAAGAGAAGATTTTTTAAAGCTATTAAATTTAAGATAATTTTTTTAAAGAATTTTTATAAAATAAATATATTTTCTTTAAAAGTTTAAAATATATTTTTATCGTTTGTAATGTATTTATAAGATTTTATTAGATAAAAATCCAAATACATTAATGGATTAAAAAAATTAATAAATTAATGGATTAATTAATTAATTTTATTTTAGGTAGAATTATGTGATAATTACAATATGCACATGCATCAGTGGTTAAATTTATGATATTAAATGAATTCATAAAAAAGATTTTATAATTTTATAATTTAAAATAAATAGACTGAACAAATACAATAAAAGTTCGATTTACTTTTTTAGCAAAATTTATGCCAACATATTTCATTTATTAGCTGAAAATTTTTCATTCATTTTTAAAAATATTGATAAATTAATTTTTTTAATGTGCATACAATAATATATGTTAACTTTATTAAAATTTATAATGATTTATTGTGGCTCAGTAGAACTATGGTCTTCAACTAACTATATCCTCAAATTTCTGAAAGTAAAGTAATTATACTTATTACTTTGTAGTAAGAAATAAAACAATATAATATTAATTTAATATAATGACAATAATATATTATGTATATACATCATAAAGCTTTAAAAACTACTTTACAACTAACTTCAATTTATTGCCTGTTTCGCTCAATAGTTTATTTATATAATAAGTCATAGATTGATAAATATAAACACTTATTAATTTTTAGCATAAATATGTGAATGAAGGAATGATTAAAATATATAACAAATTCTATTTTATTAGATTTTAGGTGCATTAGGAACTGAAAATAATAGACCTAGTTCAGCTGCACAGTGTGTTGCATACGTAGCTGTAGCTGAACTACCAGTTGGACAATGGAGTGAATTAATTCCACTTCTAGTAAATAATGTAGCTAATCCAAATAGTACAGAAATGATGAAAGAGGCTACACTTGAAGCTATTGGTTACATCTGTCAAGAAATAGATAGTGAAGTGCTTGTTGCACAATCAAATCAGATTCTTACTGCAATCATACATGGTATGAAAGGATCAAATGCATCTAATCATGTTCGTTTAGCAGCAACAAGTGCACTTTTTAATTCTCTTGAATTCACTAAAGGAAACTTTGAAATTGAGGTGATTACAATTAATGATTAAAAACTAAAATATTTTCTATTATTTTATGTTGAACATATCAATAAGATTTTACAATTATATAAAATTTATTTCTGTAAAAGATTGTTCAATACTATATGTAATCTTTTTAGTTATTTTACTGTAATACTTTATATAATTATAAATGTTTATAAATCAGTATTTAAAGAAAAAAATGTACATATTTAAATTTTAATTCTTTTGCTTTTTATTAAAATGATATTTGAAATACATTTTATACCAGACAAAAAAAAAAATAAATTTATGAAAATATAGTAATTTATTAGAAATAGATATATCTATTATATTGTTTTATTCATTTTTTTAGTTATTAAAATATATAGACATTAATTTTTTTTATAAAAACGAACATTGAGTAATAAATATATATTTTTAGTCTGAAAGGAATTTTATTATGGAAGTTGTATGTGAAGCAACACAATCTACAAATACACAAATTAAAGTAGCAGCTTTACAATGTCTTGTTAAGATTATGTCTTTGTATTATCAATATATGGAACCATACATGGCACCTGCTCTGTTTCCAGTAAGTATTCAATTTTAATATTTTATAATCATTTCAATTTTGTTTCATTAAATTACATAATGAACATATTTAGGAAACCATACTTGTATAATATTTTTATTAAATATACTTTATATATTCCTTTGTAATTTGTTTTAATTAGAGCTTTTGATTCAAGAAAATACATATATGTATATATTAAAGATTCTTTAGAGTAAGAACTCTATGTATATTTATTTAAAAAAATTTTAATTAAGATACATTCAATTTATAATCCATATTTTTTTAATTTTTTTTTTGGG
The DNA here is from genome assembly GCF_000503995.2 of Ceratosolen solmsi marchali. Taxonomy (NCBI): domain Eukaryota; kingdom Metazoa; phylum Arthropoda; class Insecta; order Hymenoptera; family Agaonidae; genus Ceratosolen; species Ceratosolen solmsi. The sequence continues at coordinate 10,034,410 of NW_011948419.1, forward strand.
TAAAAACATTGAATTATAATATATAAATACTATGTAAGTTTTTGTAGAGAAAAATTAATAAATTAATTTTTTTAATAAAGTGCATACATTAAATTTATAAAACTATTATAATTAATTATTTTGTTTTTATTAAAAATCTAAACATTAAATACTTTATTAAATTGTAATATAAATCTATCTCTAATAATTTGTATTGTTGTGATATACCTCTCTGTCTTTCATCGTACTCTTATTTAACTTTTAATTATCTTACATGTCTATATTTTCTTGAATAAAATAAAGGATTTTAAGAGGGCTCTCATATATTTTTATTACAATGTTAAATGTATTATTAATTAAAATATATGTTGAAAAGTTTTAAATTATATTTTCTTAAAATATATTTACATATTGAATAAATATTTTATTCAAATTAATTCTACATTATATACGTTGTTTAACTCTATATAAATAAATATTTATATATTTAATTAAAACCTAAAATCATAACATACAAAATTGCTAAATTTTATTTGCTTGTACATAGTAATTAAAGAGTAAATAAATATAAAGAATAAGAAATATACTGTAGTTTGCTTAAGGGATATTATTTATTTTAATGAATAAATCTATTAATTTATTTAAAAATAGATAAATAAAAGATAAATGTAAAATACATAGATATATTAAAAGAACTACTTATAATTATTTTAATTATTGATAAAGGATTACGAATATTATTATTTTCTCACTAAATATATGATATTGCAAGCTGTCCAACTAATGTATAAAATAAAAAATGTATGTATCATTGTTCGTCAACTTTTTATTTTATAATTACATATATATAATAGTAATTAATAATAATTTTAATTCAATAACATTAGAAACTTAAAAAATTATGATGAAAAATGAAAATGATGCATTAAATATTATAATTTCATTTAATTAATTGGTATCTTTATCTTCAATATTTTGTCCTTTTTTTGCTTTGCCTAATCTCATACGTTTATTTTGAACATATATTGAAATTTTTGTATACAATAATACCATCACTTACTGAACACTTACTAGATGCAAACGTAAGTATTAAATATAATCAAACAAAAAAATTTAAAAAAAGAGAGTAGGATTAGAAACGATCAACATTCAATTTGTAAATCAAAGACAATAATAGATTAATAAAGTAAGTTAGGACTTTCGGAAATTATTATATAATGTATATGACTGAATTATTTTTAAATAACTTAAGTCCATAGAGCAATGCAATATTTGAGTAAAAACAAAGGTTATAGGAGTTAAAATTTATATTAAAAACATTTTGCATTACTAATTTAAATATTGTTAACTTGGCGATAATATAAAGAAGTGAAAGCATATAAGATAATTTGTAACAATTAGATTAAATGAAATTTTTTCCTATCATTGCATAAAAATACTACTATTTAAATATTGTATATTTTCACTGTAGTTAATACTACTTATTTATGTTATTTTATATAGTCAATATTCAAAATTCTGATTAATTAAAATCTTTAAAATTTGTATAAGACATAAAGAAATATATTATTTTAGTATTACCAGAAAAGATTCTAATTGATATTTCCAATTAAATATTAAAATAATAAAAAATTATATAAATAAATAAAACAAAATATTAAATATTTTTTTTATTATATTCAATGTCTATTATCAGGATTATAAGTGTACATGTTTAATTTTTAGTTATTATATCAGTATATTTAACGTATCGTAAAAGTTAAATATTACGATTCTAATATGAGAACGATCTGAAGATGCATATAAATATCGACACGTTAGTCGGGAAAACTTTTCACGCGAAATTTTTAATTCCTTACATAACTTTACAAATCTTCCAAAATTTTATTTATGAACAAATATCGTTATAATATACTAATTTGAATTCATACATTTTATATTTGAAATTATTGTTTTAAAAACAATTTTTTGAATTTCATTTAAGTACAAATTAACATTTCTATATCAATACGTATTTTTTAAGTTTAAGTAACAGTGTGTATTGCATGTCTATAAATGTTGCATACCTATTCATAGGCGTTTATTACAAACTTTTCTATGTAAATGCATGTCTAATGTAAATTTTATAAGTGTAGCTTAATTATGATTAATAATCAATAATTTATGTATATGTAATGATTACAGAAGTATATTTTCAATAATTTACTATTAATTTAAAATGTAATATATAATATTGTATTTAAATATTTAGTCAAGATATATTTGTTATTTATGTAATTTTTTAAGATTGTAAAAATATGTGTCAAGGTAAGTATTCAATAATCATATTTAATCTGAAATTAAATAATGAAACTGTCATTGTTATATATATATATATTCATTTTTTCTAGCAAATATATTAATAATGAATGATGTTTGATCTTCAACATTCTTTAGTTTTATTATATATAAAATTAATGCTTGAACAATTATACATAACAATAATTATGTATAATTTTACATTTAACTGTACATTATCTTATTACGATTTTTAGAATATTATGAAATTATTTTTAAATATCTTGATCCCATAAAATATTTGTAAATAAATAATTAAAAAACATTTCTTTTGGTATAAATTTTGATATTTAATACACATCATAAGTAGATGAGATGGTGTTTATTTCAATAACAGACTTCCAGTTGAGTACTAAGTTAATTATGTTGATAAACGAAAAAAAAAACGAAAAAAATTAATCTTTGTGCCACAAATCAATGAAAGTTTTATATAATATTTATTACTTACTATTATGTTTAGTAAGTTCATAAAGATATACTTTCATAGTACAGCATAAAGTAATTTTTATTTTCATGAATGTTAAATAGTAATATATTATTTTAATAACGCCAAATATATATGATTTTCTTCCTTAATAAAAATTTGTATAGAAAAAGATAGTTTTTTTCCATTATGTATAATAAATTCCATGTTAGGTTTCGTTTTTCATAATGTTAGATTTTCATTTTTTATGTCAACAAATAGTCATATTGTTATTGTATAAGTTACTAGAAGTATATTTTAACCAAATGTATTGAAGTTTGACTTCGTCAAGTAATTCATTATTTTCCAAGTTTATTATTAAATAATTAATATATAATTATTTAATAAATAATAAATAATATTTAAAAATTATTTAATAATTAATAAATAATAATAAGAAATAATTATACTAGTTTATTATTCAAGTTTATTAATACTACTGCCGATTCTGTAGCAGAAAACATTTTCAATCATAATATTGAGATTATATCTTTTTTTATCATTCTGTTTTGGATTAAATTTAATATTAAATTTACAATATAACAAAATGTTATTATGTAAATAAAAACTCGATTTCCATTTTTAACCGTTTTACATGATTAAATATAAAAAGTTACATGAATATTGTATGCTAATTCTTTTTCGTGTGATCAACCTCCTTCCCCCTTCTAATTCCCAAGTTGTTATGTTAAAGAAACAACATTAGAAATTATTAATTTGATTGTCTTATTCAAAATTCTACTGTACAATTCATATTATTTATAAGTGATAAACGATGTATTCTATTTTAAATTTTTATTTAAGATTTTGCTTTATATTAAATATTTTATAATAATAAACAATACAGAAACAAATAATTCATTTGAAACTACAAGACGTTAATTATTTATTTAATTTTATGAAAATTAATGTTAATTTTAACATCTTAATAATTCAGTTATAATAGTGATATTTAAATAGTACACTGAACTACACAATTAAAATATTGTTATAAATTAGAAAGACATTTAATTAAACAAATATTGATTGATACCATTAAAAAAAAGATTAAGAAATTAATTAAATCATTTTTAATATAATTATTGTTTTAATGAATTATATCATCGTATAAATTAGTATAAATTTATTGTTTCGTATTTTCATTAATACAAACATAGATATGTAGTAGTCGTTAATGATCTAATTATTCAGGTTTTTGAGAAATTTAGTTATAAATGTAAGTTATTTTTGTTATTACATAAAATAGTTAGTTTTCGAAAATTTCATTCTCATACCATTCAATCAATCAAATATAAAGATTGATTAATTAAATTTTCTTACTGATTTATAATATATGTATTTATAAATCATTTATTTATTAAAATTATGAGACATGCATAGATATGAATTGTACAATGAAATGTATATATTTCATTTATACAATATATATATTGAAGTTTGAATCAAGATTTAACTTTGATTTTTTCATTATTGATATATATTTAAATATTTAATTAGTTTATGTACAGCTTTTAATCTGATTAACCTAATAACTAGAAGATTTAGGAATTTAATTGATTTATTATGTGAATTTTATCAAACTTTACTGCATTCACTTTCATTAAATCTAAAATTATAAATATAATGACGAAGAACATACTTGATTTTCTTGATTTGTCTATATAAAATAAATCAGAAATAATTACTACAAACGTGAAGAAAATAAGTAATTATAATAAAAAATTTGGATCATTAAATAATATTACAACTATATTTTTAAGGAATTTTTTCAAAGGAATAATAAAATATACGATTTTCTTTTTCAAGTAAGAACTATAAATCAAGTTTTTGAATTACTATGTAGCACATTAATTAACATATGATTGCACACTTTTGTTTACTGGTTAGTTGTATTAAAAACGTTTTTGTAAGAGTATTATATAATGTATTGCAAGATATTAATTTCATTAATTGTTTTGTTAATGCAATATACTGTTTGTAATATCATAAAACATTGAATCCGTTAATTTAACTGATAAAACAAAGTGATTGTATATACGATAATAGAATATAGCGTGATTTATTTTTAGATGAATGCAAACATGTGATGTGCTAGTGGCAGGCTGACTTTAGTTTTCTCTCTTTACAGCTTTTTCAACGGTACTTCTGGCATCGAAGTTTTCTTATTGTACACAAACTAGGAGCAACTTACAAAATGTTTGCAGGTAAGTTTATAGACAAAATGTCTATAAAAATTAGAATACTATCATGCATGTTTTAAATATGAAATAAGAAACTTAATGTTACAATTTTCTTTATTAGTATTTTCACAATATTTTAAGAGCTTGTAATGACTAATATTATTTTTTATGCTTGACTAAAAAAATCACTACAATTTACATTGCATTTTAATTGCATTGCTTTATACAGTTCTATCAGTTTCACTCGTAGGTATCAATAAAACCTTTTTATTAATGTATTAAGGGTGGTTATTCTATTACTTTTATTGAATAGGAAATGTGCATGACATGTTAGTTTTATATTTGGTTAAAAGTTCTTCGTAAAGATGTTAGTGAAGCTTCTGTAATTATACAATATTTAAAATATTTTTCATAACAAATATTTATACGTAATATGTATTAATATTTTATAAATCTTATAATAATATAAATTAATAAAATAATAGACATTGAATACAATAAAAATATAAATCTGAATATATATTTCTTTTAACATTTAGGAATTATTGTTATGATTTATAACTAAAGTTTTATAGTATTGTATTTTATAAAAATCTAAATAATTTTAATAGTTTTATATTTTTAAGTGTCTTTTTTATATTACATTTTATTTACAAAATTGAACTATATAGATTTTGGAAACACTAATTTTTTTATGTCAATATGTGAAGCAAAATTATTTAAATGTCAATTGTACTCACGTTAATGAGGATACTTTGGATCGACCCATTAAAGTACAATACAAATACAAAGGTATCATTACACATATATAAGTAAAAATATATTAAAAATTAATCAGATCTATTTATTGTCCCATATGTACATGGCTTGTCTTGTGCAATCTACTCCAGAATAATTTAAATTATTAAACATTATTAAATATTTAAATAAATAAAATAATTGTAAAATAAATTTATAAAAAGTTGGTAAATATATCGTACACTTATATACTTCTCACTCAAATTCAACAAAAAATATTACCATTTATTAAATCTCAAGAGTATTAATTAAGAATTGATGTAAATCCATTAATAGTCTTAGCTTATTAAGAATGAAGTTTTATATGATATGTTTTCTATTAAATAATAAATCACGTAATTGTTTAAGAAAATTAAATCATTAAATTAATCTACATAATGTTAATTTGAAATAATTATTTTCTGCTTCCGTAACCCTTTCATAAGAGTATTTTTTTAGTCATAAGAATGTAATAGTATAATCTATTAGAGATGGTAAATTAAGTAAAAGTATTTATATAATTATTTAAGTTGATTCATGCCCAAATTGTATAGAATATGAAATAAAGGAGGATAGCTAATTTTAATTTAGTCGATCATGTTAACAATTTAGACATAATTGTAAAAATTTGTACACCTATTCGGATGCGTTGTTAAACCGGTAGCCAATGTTTTAATTAAATGAAAATCGTTATATATTTATAATGAAAAATGAATGTAAAAGATTATAGCTAAATATGATACAATCTTAAAAATATTCCATAATTTCTATCAATACTGGACTAAAGATTAGTATACAACAATTTCTTAATAAATGTTGGATAATTAAACTCAAATAGAAATAGATTTTAATACAAAAATATTTTAATTCAAATGTTTAGTATTTGACAATTAGTATCTACGTTCTATTTGTTAAACAGATCAATTAAAAATTATGGTTTAATTTTTTTTTTTAATGGAAAGGTACGTTTTACTAGTAAATTCGATTATTTAAAATTTTAATTAAAGTATTAATAATTTTGTGACGTTGAAAAAATAATTTTTTATGTTAAAATTAATTTGCCGTCAAATTAGGTAAGTGGCATGAATTAATATTTATAGAATATTGAGTAAATGAAAAACATTGAATTATTAACGTATTATAAAGATTTTTTTATTGTTAATGTTGATCAATCAAAATTAGTTTTAGTATCTTTTATGACTTAGTAGAAGTTACTAATTCAGATTTTAAACAATAAAACAAAATATATATGAACCTAATATTTTATAATAGGAGAAAGGTATATGATAATTAATAATTAGACTAATTAAATTAAGCACTCGTCTAACGCGACTCCCACATATAATATGATAATTGACGAAGCATTTACTTAATTATAAGGTTTAAATTATAAAAAAAAATCATTATGCCTGTTTGAAAATCAATCAAAATGTCTCATATGGAACTTAATAAGAAAATAAGATAATATGAATGAATGGAAAAATATGTATATCAACCTGATAATTCCAAGAAAATTTGAAAGGGCGAAACATCTGTATAAAATCTCAAGTAAAAGAAAATGCAAGAACAGGGAATAATTTACTAACTTATTAATCAAATAATTTTAATAGATAACAGAATTCAGTAAAAGCCAAGCAGATAATACATTGTATTTTTAAATAAATAAACAGTAAACAAGAACTCTTATATTCCTCATATATTTTTCAGTCTCTAAATTATGAAAATCAGTATATTTATATTTTTTTGCTTTTCTACTTCTATCAAACATAACTATATAGTTTTAATTAAAAATTGTAATATAAATTATAATTATTAATAAAAGTAATGAGTATATTATCTCATTTAAACGAATGCTAGGAATTCTTTAATTTAAGAGTGAATATTTCTACCTACAATTGAAATTTTATTTATATGAATTCAAGGAAAATACTAAATAATTAAAATATAATTAATTATTAAAATCAGTATAATTCGTAGATCACGCATAAAAATGTAAATTATAAAATGTATAATAAAGTGTTAATTGTGGCAAATCTATTAAGAAGTATCAGTTTACCTAAAAATCGTTTGATTAAACCGTTATGTAATTAAGCTTATTAGATATAAAAACAATTTCTTTAAATTAGTTATAAAATATTGAGTATTCATAAAAAGTTCATTATCAATCTACGATAATTTCTACGATAATAAAAAATCAGTATTCACGCTGATGCGGATTGGTAATGTGTATTGGTTATAGGCCTAGCAAATTATGTTTTAATTGTTTTAAACAAAAAATTATTTTTTTAATTATGTCTTGTTAGGTGAATAGTTATACAACTTTCTGTATTAAATAAAGTTGACTTTAACTAGTTTACTACACCAACCAAGTACACCACAAGTGCAAGTACTTTTTATAAAAACATTCTTTAAAAGTAATAGTAATTTTACTACAATTTTTTATGGATTAAGGAATATGAGTAATTTTTTTATTATTATTATTATTTTCCGATCATCTTCGCAATTTTCAAATTTTTAATACTATTATATATATATTGAAAATTTTCTATATCTACTCTGTGCTATTCTAATGAAGATTGTGAAATGTTTCTTATGCAAAAGAAATTTTATTTTTGAAAAATATCTAAAATTATTTTAAATATTATTATCATTCAAGTAATACAATATATGTATTAGATTATCGATGGTTTAAGAATCAATGTTATTAAAATTTAAATGACTTATTATGATCGGATAGATTGAACTGTCCTAATGTAATCGAATTTTGAATAAGAAGCACGTATTCATAAAATTTTATTTTTTTAAATATCAAATAATTCTTATTTTTATGTCGATTATGATATAATTCTGTTTAAACTTTTATTTTTTAAATTTTACGATAAAGCTATAATTTTCTTAACCGAAAACGATTGATACGGAATGTTTTTAGGAAGAACAAACTGTTATTAAAAATTAGAATATTGAAATCTAAGAGATTACATATGTTAATTAAAAACTCAATTATAAAAAAATTTAAATGGAAATTGGTATGTATAATAAATTTATCAATAATATAACAGATGCTCGAGTATGTTCATTCTATGATAACATTTATTCTTACTTGGCTTACATTTAGTGTAGTAAAATAGAAATGTTTTTAAATATGGAAATTTGTAATGTTTGATTTTTAATTTTAGCAACTGTAATATGGTTACAATTGAATGCGCGAAGTTTTAATACCGTAAACATGATTTTCCACACTTTTAAAATTTATACAATTTTGAAATTCGTTCTATTACACAGTTATAGTTTTAAAGATAGAAATAAATCGTTTTATCAACTTAGATTATTAATATTATAAATTATAGTATAGTATCTCTTTCTGTATTTTTTCTTTAACGAAAAAGTTGAAAATATATTTATTACTTAATTTTAGGTGGCTTTTTCAATTATACAATAAATATGAAATTGTTTTCATGGTATAGTATTATTGAAAATAAAATATAATTTGAATACGTCCATTCAAATACCTTTTCTATTTTTAATAGTTTCATCAAAAAAATATACAGCTAATTTCTTGTATAAATATTAATTATCAAAAATATCAATAAGTCTTTGAAAATGAGAATTCGCTAATTGAATACAGTAATCATTTAATTTGATATGATAATAGTAAAGTACATACTGAGGTATGTAAATAATCTTAAGAATCAGCCTTAATTAAATAGCTATATATGAAATGCAAAAAAAAACAAAAGCTACGGGTTTATTAGTTTTCCTACGTTCGATTATATTTACAGTTATATATTTATAAAAACAGTACATAGCACTCATTTAATAATTTTATAAATTTTATACTTTTTCTCTCCATTCAATTTTTTTATAGTCTATACGAAATGTGTTGAAATTATTTATTTATTGTGCATAAATTGTGACTGTTTTATTTAACGAATACAAGATTATGAATAAATTAAGACAAATTGTATCTGAATTAATAGTTGCTGTAACATAATTAAATATTTTATTACGTTAGAAATAGTCTAAATTCTTATGTATTTATCAGCTACTATATTTAATTATAGTTTACAAGCATCATTTACCTTGCGAAAGCTAGGAATAAGTCAGAAAATGCGTTGAGACAGCATGAATGGTTATAAATAAAATGTACGTGATTGACACAGAGTCTGTAAAAAGTAATAAACACAAAGAACTGAAGCTGTTAAAGAAAGAGAATCATATTACTTTGCTCAATCTTATTATTGTAAGATGGCCTTTACTAATTTAATAATGATAAATACACCGTTTTTAACTTTTAGTTCATGAGTATATTTTTAAAGCTTTTGTATTGTTCAAAAACTCAATTAAAAGAATTTGAAATATATAAAATATAATGCAATACATTTTTGAAGAGCTTAAAAATTGGTGTTCAATATTAACGAAGATATTCCAGTTCGTTAAAATGTATAATTTTGTATAATATAATAATTTATAATGTATATAATTGACTTTTTTGTCTATGTATCATTATACAACTATGCGTCTATAAAAATATTTGTTTTATTTTAATGTTAAAAAATTTTAAAAGCAAATAGTATTTTAGTATGTATAAGAAAAAGAATTTTGTAAACATTTATATATAAGTATATTAAAAATAATTTTTTATGCAAATTGAATTAATAAATATGGCTAAAATTGAATTTTATTTACATGCATTGATTCAAGATTGAGTTTAAAAAGTTTATTTTTAAATATCAGCAAGTAGAATGCAAAGTGATTAAATTTTAGAATAGAACATTAGATTATTTTTTATTTTTTAATAAACCTAACTTATCTGTTTGCATTAAATAGAATTTTTGATAAAATTTTTATACACACACACACTTATATATATATATATATATATATATATTTATTTATTTATTTATTGGTAATAAGAAAATTTATGTAGGTATTTTATTTTTTATATTAAACATGAGCTTAATAATTATTATGTATGATTAAAAAATATATTTTACCAACCGTCGTTCTAATATTTCGGCTGTAATATTGTATTGTGCTTTTGCTTAGTAACTCACTATTCGTACTGCTTTCATAAACATCTTGTGTAAATTTAATTGTATTGGAATATTCTTATTATAATAATGTAATGATTTATATAATAATAAAATAATTGATATTTAATTGAAAAAGAGAATTTGCAAAATTCCCTTTTGTCTTTAGTATACTTATTAAAACTCATTTGTTAATTTTAATAGATGCTTCTTGTCCAACATGGTATGAAGCATTAAACATGAATTTAATTATTAGTTTTTGAAAATAATTACTCTCTTAATTTCAATACAAGTAAAGTTATTTGTTATCATATTAAATCGTATACATTTTATTTATAGAAGTTTCTGTAACATAATTAGAAATTTTATTATTATTCATTTATTTTGATATTCAAACTGCTTTTTATAATTATTTTAAGAAAGATTAAATAACTTAGTAGTAGGTGTATTATTGTCAATACATACTTTATTATGAGTACTATAAACTTTTCTAAAGCTGATAATTTTAGATACATTGTACACCTCATAATTTAGTTGGATATTTTATGATGTTTCTATCTGTATATCAAAATAAAATTCAACAAGTATACCGAAAACTAATAGAAATTTGAGAATATAAAATAAACAGCAAATTTTTAAATCGTGTAGTTTAAACAGTTTATAATTTTTATTTGAAACCTTTTTTTGTCTACGATTGTTAGGAAATTAACAAATTAAACATCCTTCTCCAGTGATATTTATTCAAATGAAACTGTTATAGAGTTAGCAATTTCTGTTGAATTGTATTTTTCAGATACCATCGTTATTATTTACGTCACTAAATAGAATACAGTGTATAATTCTATTTATTGGCATAATTATGTTGTCAGATTAAGAACTATTGGTAATTAAAGAATGCATAGATTCGTTAAAATTAAATTCAGAATCAAGAATCGATCTAATTTATTTCTTTTAATCGAATTATCAAATTAAGATAGTAAAATAAGATTTCATTTGATAAAATTTCATATTTATTTCATTCATATTGAATAATTGTTTGGATTTTTCAACCGCATAATCATAAAACTTATTTAAACTATTGACTATCGACCCTTTAATTAATACATATAATGAAGTTCAAAATATTTTTATATTAATATTTAACATTACTTGAATATAATTTTGATTATATTTAATTCAAATCTACCAAAATTTTCAAACAGAATTGAAATTATAAATTTATATTTGTCAAGATATAATAATAATACGAAATTTAACAGAATTTCGTATTTCTTTTTTGTTTTATCGACAACGTGAAAATGTATATTTCATATGAAGTATATTTTGATAACACTGTAAACTAGACGTTGCCTTAAAACTACTATTAACTCGCTTAGAATTTTTGTAAAATCTACAATAATTTTCAGATTCCTTGTAAATTTATGGAAGATTAAAATTTAAAAGCTATGATAAAACTACAAATAGTATAAGTACCGTAAATAAAAATGCCGTACAAGGCATTTTTAGACACAGTCTATCTATTTTAATTTTTTTAGATTGTGATAAAAGTTTTAAGAAAATGTTTGTAATATATATTTAGAAAGATGTCTTTTATGGAATTTACAAAGTATATTTAATCCTTACGATATATTATTCATTGAAATCTCAAGTGAAAATTGATTAGAAATTATGGTCTTAAATACAAAAATGAAGTCAAATTGGTGTGGAAATATAATTATTAAAGCAAATTTATTGACGAAAAATACTTAAATATTGAAATATTGTTATCTCATATAAAATTATAAGCTAGATAGTTTAACATAGGCGTATACGAGATAATATTTTTATTTATAAGAATATTGATACTTCACAACTCTGTCGTTATTAAATTAATCTTGGATCATGATTTTTGTTAGCATTATAATAAATCAAGAACAGAACGATAAGAAATCGTTTTATAGTATTTATTTGGTTGAAATGTAAGTGGAGTTTCGAAATATACATATATAGTCATAATAAAATTTTGCCTTTAATAATATCGTGATAAAATATATATTATATATTTATGTATTAAATTTTTAAAACTATTGCAACTTTTTCATTAAAAATAATTCTTATTAATATGCATGTTATAGATTACTTTAGAAGCTATGAAATCAGAGACAGATGATGTGTCTTTACAAGGAATTGAATTTTGGTCAAATGTTTCGGACGAAGAAGTTGATCTTTCTATGGAAGAAGGAGAAGCATCAGAAGGAGGACGTCCACCATCTAAAGTCTCGCGACATTATGCAAAAGGAGCTCTTCAATATTTAGTACCAGTATTAATGCGAAAATTAACTAAACAAGAAGAATTCGACGATGAAGATGATTGGAATCCTTCGAAAGCCGCAGGTGTTTGTTTAATGTTACTTGCATCTTGTTGTGAAGAAAGTATTGTTCCATATGTACTTCCTTTTGTAAAAGACAATATAAAAAATCCTGATTGGCGATATCGCGATGCTGCTTTAATGGCATTTGGATCTATTTTAGGAGGTTTAGAACCAGTAACATTAAGGCCTTTGGTAGAGCAAGCTATGCAGACTTTAATTGAGTTGATGTATGATGGTAGTGTTGTTGTACGAGATACAGCTGCATGGACATTTGGAAGAATATGTGAAATAATTCCTGAAGCTGCTATAAATGAAACTTATTTTAAACCATTATTAGAATCATTAGTAAATGGATTAAAAGCAGAACCACGAGTAGCGGCCAATGTTTGTTGGGCTTTTACAGGACTTGCAGAAGCCAGTTATGAATCTGCTGAATGTATCGAAGAAGGAAAACAACCAGAAACATATTGTATGTCTCATTATTTTGATTTTATTATTCATAGACTTCTAGAAACTACTGATCGATTAGATGGAGCTCAAGCAAACTTAAGATCTGCTGCCTACGAAGCTTTAATGGAGATGGTAAAAAATTCACCTCGTGACTGTTATGTAACTGTACAGAAAACTACTATGGTAATCTTAGAACGTTTACAGCAAGTTATGCAAATGGAATCACATATACAAAATCATTCTGATCGAACACAATACAATGATCTACAATCATTATTATGTGCTACTTTACAGTCCGTACTTAGAAAAGTTACAACAGAAGATGCTCCTCAAATTTCAGATGCGATAATGACAGCATTATTATCAATGTTTAATTCCAATTCCTGCAAATCTGGTGGTGTACAAGAAGATGCCTTAATGGCAGTATCAACACTCGTTGAAGTTCTTGGTGAAGGTTTTCTAAAATATATGGAAACGTTTAAGCCATTTCTTTGTCTTGGATTAAAAAATCATGTCGAGTATCAAGTTTGTGGCGCAGCTGTTGGACTTACGGGTGATATATTCCGGGCATTAAAAAATAAAATGCTTCCTTATTGTGATGAAATAATGACCCTTTTATTGGAAAATCTAACTGATAGCACAGTTCATCGTTCTGTTAAGCCACAGATTCTTTCTGTTTTTGGAGACATAGCTCTTAGTATTGGTCTAGAATTTAAAAAATATTTAGATGTAGTATTTCAAACACTTGCACAAGCTTCGCAAGTTTATGTTGATAGATCTGAGTATGATATGATTGAATATCTAAATAGTCTTAGGGATGGTGTACTTGAAGCTTATGCCGGAATTATTCAAGGACTTCGTGGTGATGGTACCAACATAAGTTCTGATGTGTCTTTATTAGAACCCAGTGTCCCATTTATAATACAATTTATAACTACCATAGCCCAAGATCGTGAACATTCTGATGGCAATATTGCAGCCTCATCTGGACTCTTGGGCGATTTAGTGACTGTATTTGGAAGTAAATTGATGCCCCTATTAGAAACAGAAGTATTAACTGATCTATTAAGTAAAGGCAGAAAATCTCGTTGTAATAGAACAAAAAGCTTAGCAACATGGGCTACAAAGGAAATTAGAAAATTAAAAAACGCGAATAATACTGTATCGAGTTGGTAAGTAATAATAAACAATAGAGAATAGTTTTTTATTTAACGTTATTCAAATTAGTTATTTTTTTAATTTAAATAATATTGCAATCATAAATTATGAAAATATTTTATTCATAGTGTATGATTTAAATTTTATTATGATTGAATAATTTTCTTTATTTCGTTTAGCATATTTTATAATTATTTATTTTAGGTAATATATCTCTATAATTTTAGTCATTCTCAATTTTTGATATTTACATAGTAAATATTTTATATGCAAATAATATTTACTGTATTGGAAATACAATTTTGTGTACAATATATATATCTATTTTGCTGATAATTATTCATTATTACTGAAAAATACTGAGAAACATTTAACGGCCAAGATTTATTACAAAATACATAATTTATATTCTTTAATTATTTTATTAAACTGAAAAAATATGTTTTAAATAAATTTAAAAGTATCGTAAATCAAGATTTTTTTAATTAGTTGGATTAATTATTTATTTTACTTACGGTTTTCAAATAATTATTCTTCAAATATATTTCATAATTAAATATGTATATTTAAAATATCTGTAATATATCATAATTGAAAATAATTATAAAATTTTATATCATTTTTTGTGTATTTTTCTATTGTTTATGTTGAAAAGTATTCTCAGTTTATAAACTATTCAAAATAACTATATAATCATTTTAATATATTTGTATATAATCGTAAATTTCGAAAATACAAAGTTTTATAAAAAATCGATAAGTGTTCAATTCGATCAATTCAAAATCTTTATTTTTACTATTAAATTATGAAAATGTATATTATTATATATGTATAGAAATAAAAAAAAGTTGAATAACAATATTCAAGGGAAATTGCTAAAGCTGTTAGAAATTTAAATTAGAAGTTCAAATACTAGAAAAATTATTTTTTATAATGTGCATTTACTTGTAAGCATTTTCTTTATCCTGATTATAAAAGTTATCTGTATTAAACAATTATGAACCGATGAGTATTCGTCTAAAAAACATAAGTCATAATTTAATCGAATTCTGATATGTAAACACATAATAATTATGATAAAGATATATCACGTTCAATAGTATTATTTTCCCAATTTTGTTATTTTTAGGGTATGATTATTTAAATCAATTGGTGGATTTTTCAGAATTATTTTTTTTTATTGTATAGATATCTACGAAAACGATATCAAGACTCGCAAAAATATTATACTTATCTCGCAATTTGAAAATTTGTCATAGGGACTTTTTGCTGAAGTTAATAATAATATTTGGTATTTCTAATAAAAATTTCTATGAAAATTGTTTTAATGTTTCTAGGGAGTCAATGATAGAACTGTTTAAATATATATTTACAAATTTCTATGAATTTTTTAAAAAATTCTTATAACGTTATTAATTAATATTATTGTAAGATAGACAAACGATTATAAATCAAACTTGTAAATAGTTTTTTCAAGGAAAGTAGTTCTCGATTTATTTACTAGATTAGTCTCAGTCCCATTATTGTGTTATGAATTTATTCTGATTTAAAATTTTTAAATTTCAATAACAATTTTAGAATCAACG
The DNA here is from genome assembly GCF_000503995.2 of Ceratosolen solmsi marchali. Taxonomy (NCBI): domain Eukaryota; kingdom Metazoa; phylum Arthropoda; class Insecta; order Hymenoptera; family Agaonidae; genus Ceratosolen; species Ceratosolen solmsi. Next base: position 10,050,721 of record NW_011948419.1, read on the forward strand.
TTTTCATCTCCATCCGATTCCTTGTTTTAGTCTTTATTTACTTTATTTAAATTTTATAAGATATGTTTTTATAAGGAAAGTACATAATTTTCTTTATTTTAACATGATCCGATTTTCAAAAAAATTCGAAGATCATATTTCATTATATAATCAAATATATCTACGTGAGAGAATTTAACATATATATATTAATTATATAGTATGAAACATATATAAAGTTTTTTATATTGTATTATTTTTCAAAATAGAAAATCATATTTATTTTGGTTGAATTATGCGTGTACGATAATGAAAGAATTAATTATCTATCAATTATAAAGATAGCCTTAGGCCTTTATCTTGGGATGTTATTCTCTCAGTATCCTCGAGTTATATACGGCATCAATTGATTCTCAATTCACTGAATACATCAGCATTTGAAGTAATGGGATATGTAAAACAAAGCAACAGGTAATGAATAAATATTTGAATAAGTAGCGTATATTTAGATCATTATATATTTATGTGTTATTAACTCAATTATTTATTAACAAGATAACTAATGTGTAATAATGATATAAAAATAATGTATAGATATGTCATCCTAAGTTTTATGTTTCAATGAGAAACTAAGTTATTATTAAAAGAACTAGGTAAAAAACAAAGATCGTTTCTTTATCAGATGGTTTCGCTACTTTTAACTTTTTAATTTTCATTTTAATTCATTGCAGGTTTAAGAATATTGTAAAGTGGTCATTATTAAATAAATAAATTTATTGTTAGATACAAATAATAATGAACTATTAATTTTTTTAATTGTATACGTAGCCTATAATGTATTCATGCAAGTAGAAAAAACAATCGTTTATGTTATGCAAAATAAAATGTTTTTCTCATACATACATCTCTACTTGAGGAGGACTTAAAGAATGCTTCATTGTTCACCACTATATATTTTAATTTTTTAACGTAAATTGTTTAGAATTTTATTTTAATATAATTATAATTACTTTTATATTAAAGGTTTTTCAACATACTTTTAATATACGTAGAAGTTTTAATATTTTAATCATTCACATACAAAAGATATCTTAATTTAATCATTAACATACAAGAAGTTCTTGATAAAATCTAAATGTGCATGATCATAACTTATCGGATTTATATGGGATTCAGCATATATAGGCTGTGTAATAAATTAATAATAAACTTTCAGGTAGATACTATTTTTATTTGGAGAATACTTTTAATTTCTTGTATTTCACCAATAAATAAAAAATAATTTAGTTGCAAATTAAACCATATCAACAGTACTTGTCAAATAAATAGTAAATAAATTAGATAATAAATACGGGCTTAGTTTTATTATATACAATGAACAATTATTAGAACAATGAAATTTAAAAACTTGTATTTAACATATTCTGAAATGAATATACAAATTATATTTATTAATAAGAACGATACACAGAGGAAACCTAAAGAAGTTTGGTAAAATATATATCAACTTGCGATGAGTAGACCTATTACAAAGTTATAGCAGCAAAAATGATTGAGAGTTTCAATATTTATTTATAAATTGAGAAAATTCAACATAATTATAAAATGTAGAATAAAAACAACATTCGTCTAATTAATTTGTAATATAAGTCTTTAAAAATGTTTCAAAGTACATCAGAAGGTAGATACAGCATGATTGATTGTTAAATACAAAATAAAATTTATAAAGATGTATATAGTAAGTATTTATTTCATTAATTTGAATAAAATCGTTATTTTTTATTTAAAAGTGACTATTTCAAAAATATTATATAATAGATAAACATATTGCACAAGTTAATAATAAAATGAAATATATTAGAACTAACAAGAATTTTCATATGAAAAGTCACCTTAGAAACTATCTGAAGGTATGGAAATGACGTACTGGGCTCATTGTGTATGTTAAAAATTTGAATGTGGTAATACAACATTACATTACACAAAAGAAAATATGAATATTATAATTTTGTATCGCTGCGCTTAATTTCATAGTTGCTATGTTTGTATTGCCCACAAACTCATTTTTTAAATCTAATTAGTGCTAACAATTTTATGTTAGGTTTATAAAATTATTTAAAACTAAATTTTAGTATTCTTTTAAATTAAAAATGTTCGAAATTCAATTATTTTTATCTATATATAAATCATTCAAAATAGACAAAATTTTTATATCACTAATTAATTACAATTAATTATATATTACCAACGTACGGAGCCTTTAATGTTTTTCAAAAGTACATATATATAATCATTACTTTATTATTTATTATATAAATATTTGTTAAAATTTGAATTTATACATCAATTTTTACTACTTTGATTCCAGATCACATTGTAATAATGTCGCTTTTCAAATTGATCTAACTAAAAAGATTTCAAGTCAACAAGATTGGATGATACGGAGTGAGTGATAGATGTGCGTGAGTTCCAATTCATTGACGATGCAATGATAAATCTGCACGTAATAGTAGTGATATAAAATTTTCGGTTATGTTGATGCAGGTAATATATGTTCCTGTATAGGTTATCACTCAATGCACCGTTTCTGCCTTTTAAACTTGGAAATGAAAAAAAAATGGATGTTAATATTGTATGAAGATATGAACTCTTATTGTATGTGAAATCAGATGTATTCATACAAATGATTTTGCTATATCGGGTGTTGAGGATATCTGTATTTCACTATAGTTAATGATACTTTTATATAGAATTGATATGTGAATGCATTTTAATTTGTAAGAGTTTTATGAATAGAAACATTGGAGCTGTACGAATGAAAATAAAAGTGTGAAACATTTTAGATTAAAACTAAATAACGAATGTCGTTTAATTAAAGAATTTCTATAAGTAATTAATTTTTTATATTTGTTTTACTGTAATCCTATACAGTTAAAAAAGTGTTTTATAACTAACATTAAATTAGTAAAAAATATTGGATTTAATTGTAAAAATAAATTTAATTATACTCTAAAACTATTATAATAATTGTAAAATATAGGTAATTTAATAATTTAAAGCAAAAATTTAACGTTTTATTCACAATTTTAATTATAATTAGTTTATTTGTATAATTATTAATTATTATTTAACATATTTAATTTTTAAGATATTTAAATTAGTGAGCAGCTTGCTTGTGGGAAAACTTATTAATACTAAAAATAAATCTGTATAAATTGATTTTTTAAATATATTTACTTTTTGAAATATTAAAAATGAGTTAGTTAATCATACTTTACAAATTTTATTTATTAAATTCAATTTTATAGTGCTTTCTGGTTTGAAAATTGCAACTGTAATTCTTCATTTTGTTAATTTTAATTTATAAAAATACGTATGTTAAATGTTTAGAAAATTCATGGTTTTAAAGTTATTTTTTAAATAAAAAAAAAAACTGATAAAGATATTACATTTAAAAATATTTTGTAATTTTTTCATATTTAAAAAGTCAACACATCAATTGAAAGCTGTTGAATCAATATTTGAAATTAATATATCTTAAGTAGAAAGTTCAATTGACAATCATATTTTTTAGAATATTTTAATTTTTCATTGAATAAGTTTTAATTATACTTAGAAATATATTTATATTAAATACAGTACGATTTTATTAGTACTATGCAAATCTTAAATTTACTAAATAAAATAATTAATATTTTAACTAATATATTTTTACTTTTATAAAAATATTTGCATTTTAATAATTTATCTATACGATCGTACGTGAAACTACTACACATCTATACTAACTATATTTTCTATACTATTATACTACTATATTCTATACTATTATACTATATTTTCTATACTAACTATATTTTCTGCATCATTGTAATATATATGGGTATGAGACAGGTATATTAAAAACCATTTTACCTTATAACACTATATGATGCAATTAAGAGAGGGGCAAACTTTCCTTGTCATGTTTAGAATGATAATATCAATTTTAAATCTTTATTTGAAGTTTAACCTATTGCTTTAACAAAAAAAATATAATTTTATGCATTAAAATTTTCTCTGTATTTAGCAATGCTAGTTATAAAGTTACGGTCACAGATAAAAATAATAATTTCAAATATGTAACGTCATTTTATGAAGTAATGAATATATCACAAAATACCAATTTTCATGCGTGATCTGTTGCCGTTATAATTAAAAATTAAATGCTGTAATATCATGAAATAAGTTAATTACCTATTTTATATATATGTCAAGTTTGTTAATAGGATCGTTTAACGGCTAATTAAAATAATTAATTTGTTGACTTCCTAAATCTTTAGAGGTCTAAATCCTAAATTTTCAATCCATCAAATCATTAATATATTATCTTGTAAGCTATTAGTTTAAAATTTTTTGGAACATTGTAAATAATAATAAAAAAACAAGATTTTAAATAATATAAAGTATAAATTTAATGGTTATTGTTCATTATTAAATTTTTTCATGTAATCTATCTATGTAAATTTTTGTTTTTTGACTTAAACTAATATTTTAGATAGAAATAATGAATGGTTTGTGGCTAATTTCAAATTTAATTGAATTAAATTTTATTTTTGGTTGTTACCGACTTGATGTTTTTTCCAAATATACTAAAAAAAAACAGGTATTTAAAACAAGTGCTCCATTAAAAAATTTTGTAGTATCGATACAAATATTTACTAATTTTAAAAGATGTTATAATAGTCTCAATATTAGCAAAAACTATCTACACATGTAAAAATTTTCTTATTGATCCTACTGAAAATATGAATGCATAATATTAAATATTAGAACTAAATTTTTATTAGATTGTTTAAATTAATTTATAAATATATATTTATATTTTTCAGAATTTTAATGTCAAAGTTATAGGGTAATTTCTAGTAACAAATATGAAAAATTATTAGATCTATCTAACAAATAAAAAAATGAATGTATTAGTAATGACTATAATAAAGATTCTGAATATGATAATTTTTTAGCAATAACAAATATATGCTTATCCATTTTAATATATATATATAACAAATTGATCACCTTTTCCCAATGTATTTTTATTTTTCAATAATTCATTGATCTTATAAATAAAAAACTCATATGTACAAAATTAAGCCCTAAGACATTTTTCGCTAAATCAGTTTAGTAATTCAAAATAAGTCATGGTGTATTGACCGAAAATGACAGCGTAAAATGGATTTATTATATAAATAAATCATATTTTGAAAAAGTATGTAAACAATATAAATTTTATACTAAATGCAAAGACGTTCAGTAATAGTTACTATTGAAATTTTTTTATTTCTTTATTCAAGAGTAATATCGTTCCTAAAGATCCTAAAATATTTTTTATATATATTTTTCAATTATGATTTCTTAAATTCATTTTCATTAGTTCCATATTTGATAATTATTTAATGTAAATACTTTCTCATAAATTCACTTTGAAAATAAATAGGATGAATTAGAAACAATACCTATGCGTACAATTTTATTTCTTGATTGTTCTATTCAAAAGGATTATAATTTTACTGTATATCATCTAATATTTATCAACATATAAGATTATTAATTAAACAGGTGTATCGTGACAAACTTATTAATGACATATATTATTGTGAAAATAACATCATAGGTTAAAGGAGATAAACTTATTAAAAAAATGTTTATAATTTTTGTTGAGCAGAAGTTTTATAAACCGAATAACTGAATAATATAAAATTAATGTATTAAAATGCACATAAATTCTGTCTAATTTTATATACGGTATACATTTATAATATTGCATTATATACGTTATTAGGTAATTTTAATTATCATGAAGTCCTACATAAAGAAGAAAAAACAAATAGAGCAGCTAGTATTTATACGTACACAAAGTGTTTAAATATATATTCTCTATTATATGAGTTTATGTAAGTAGATTTTCTAAAAAACAATAACATATTTGAGGATTTGATATAATATATTGATGTAGACAATTAAAACATTTAGAAAATTTATAATTAAAAAAATTTAGGAATCAAATAGAAATAAATTTGAACTATATTTCGTTTCGAATTAATTCGAGCGAAACTCTGTTTCAATTTTTGTTTATTTTACATTATCAACTATATTATTTAATTATATATATATATATAATTTTTATGATTTATTTTTACTTAAAGTGATGATTAATGAGTTAATTACTGAATATGAATGTCTTAAACTACTATCATCACTTTAAGTAAAAATAAATCATAAAAATATATTACAAAATTATTTCATCCAAATATACAAAAAAAATTACCTATAATTCCAAACAATTTATATTATATAAAATATATGAATTATATTAAATTGTTTTAATATGTTTACTTTATTTTATTTTGTTTTTAAATTCAAATTGAAATTTTTTTAAGTGGTACAATTTAGCAATTAAATAAGTATTAAAACGGATTACAATTTTTAATAATTAAATAATAAATTAATACCTTTTTTTTTTAATTCACATCCAGTAAATTATTTACGGTATATAAAGAAATTTCTTGATTACAGAAAATATAACGAAATGCATTCGATTTTATTTAAAACCACTAATTTATATACTAAAAATTTATATAAAATTCGGTTTCGTTCTCAAATTTCCACACAATTGTTTACATTTATAATAGAAACAATTTTGTAATACATATTTTTTCAAATTTCTTATAAATAAATTGTAAATTATAAAAGTTCATTATAATTAAATTATTGTTTAGAGTATTTTCATGGTTTAGAAAAATATATTTTACCATAAAAATCAATATTAATATAATTTTTTTTCCAATAAAATAAAAAATTGATTCTATTATAGTAGTTGGTAACAAATTTACTATTGAGCGATAGTTAAATGAAAGCACGCATGCGTACATTTGTCCCTTCTCTAGTTTTATGAAAAGAGCTATTTATTAAACTAAATTACATATTTAAAGGAAGGCAGCAGATGTCAAAAGTAAAAAAAAGTACTCTGTAAAGCAATATTTTAATGAAGAAAAAAGAGAAAAATAGTGTAAAATAGTAACAGCAGTGAGCATCCATAAAAAGTGTATATTGTGCGCGAAATGGGAAGTGAAGCAATATAGAGGTTCGAGTAAGAAATTGAAATTTAAGAGAATGAATAGTTATTAGTGAAAGTGCACGGGAATTTATTAACTAAAAAAATAGGAACATTCAGAACATTTATTTTTAATTATATTGAATAATAATTTATAAATACAGTACCACAATCGATTGATTTTCATTATATAATATGAGATTAATATTTAGATGGGGTATATTAAAATAAAAATTAAATTCATTGACTGATAACTGATTATTTAAATAATTAAAAATTATCTTTATAATTTTGAAGCTCTTTTATATGATTCATATTTTTAAAAGATTAAAATTTTAAACATTGATGATATAAATAATAATACAAATTATAATCTATTAGCTGACAGCATTTGAAAAATCGGTATAAATTAAAATACTAATATGTATCACTGGTTAAATTTTAATATTTTTATAATATTTTGAATTACGGAAATTTAAAATAAATAAATTTCTTATAAAACTTGTGCTCAATTTACTCGTATTTATAAATCTAAATTCTAACTATGTGTGCTGACTATAAACAGAATAAGAAGTTATCCATGCTATTGACAATTTTAATTGTAATATTTATAACAAAATCATCGTTCATTATGGGACATAATCAAACATCCGCTCATTCTGCATTCTATCAATTTAATAATAATGAAAACGGCACCAAAAACAATTATTCTATTGTACATGAATCAAATATTATTACATTAATAGATACAATCAGAATATTAAATCAAAATTATTCTATACATTTAGATGGTTATAACGTAAGTTTACATCACCACCATCATAATAAAGTTGGACTTAGCGTTCTAGATGAAAAAACACCTTTATTTCCAATTGATTTGTTTAGCTTACAAGAACGACGCCATGGTGCTGTTATTTTACACATACTTGGCGTAATATATATGTTTGTTGCATTAGCGATTGTTTGCGATGAATTTTTTGTGCCATCTTTAGATGTAATCATAGAAAAGCTAGATATTGCGGATGACGTTGCTGGGGCTACATTTATGGCTGCTGGCGGTTCTGCTCCTGAACTTTTTACATCGATAATTGGTGTGTTTGTATCATTTGATGACGTAGGGATAGGTACTATTGTTGGTTCCGCAGTTTTCAATATCCTTTTTGTTATTGGAATGTGTGCCATTTGTTCAAAAACAGTATTAACCCTCACTTGGTGGCCACTTTTTCGTGATTGTGCTTTTTACAGTATAAGTTTACTTACTTTAATATATTTTTTTAGAGATAACTATATATATTGGTATGAAGCACTAGTACTTTTTGGATTTTATCTGGCATACGTTAGCTTTATGAAGTGGAATCGACCAATGGAAAAACTTGTTAAAAAAGCCCTTTATCCTGATAAGGTAACAAGAGTAAGATCTACTGATCAACTAATGCCGACGGTAAGAATTGTATTTTGACCGTTGATATATTAAAATATTAAATATATATATAAATATAAACATTTTCACTATTTTTATATCCATAGAAATAGTTAAATTTAAAATAACATTTAAGACATATATTTATTACTATCTAAAAATATATAGATATATTATATAGTTAAATATCAAATTGTGTATTTAAAAAATAATACTAATAGAGTAAGCTGTACGCTTTTCTCCTGAATTTTCTATCTCTTTAAGTAGTACAATATAAAAAACAATTCTTATTTTAATTTTTATAAGAAAGAATATAATTTAGACAATTTAAAATAAAGCTCATTTTTTAATTATGAGTTTCATTTCATATTTTTTATTTACGTATATAACAAAAGTTCCAACGAATATACAATTATATGAAATCTATACTAAATGTATGTTTCTAAAGTTACATTAAAATGACCGATTATTATAAAATTCTTATTTTTATTATATGATGCACGTGCTTATTCTATTGTATGTTTCACAATAGACTAATGTTTGCTTGATTTTTTTTCACTTACGTTATATGAATAGTTCCTTGAATTTATATAGATTTATAAAAAACATATGCAATAAATTTTATTGTAACATTATCATACTTTACTATAACGTACCAAGAAACTCGAAGCATTTATGCACAAATCTATATTTTTATTTAATAAACTTATTTACTAAATTATTTAAATAGTATGTTATTAGCATATTTATAATTTTTTAAATTTAATTAAATTCAATAAATTTTAATTGCTTTTGTTTAAAATAATAAATTTTTATACTAAATATATCAACGAAATATTGTTCAAACGTTAAAAATATAATTATATAAGTGTAATTTAATAAGTACAATTTAATCAGTAAAAATAAATTGACAAAATACATTAAGACAAGAATTAGACAAAGTAAATTAGGACAAGAACAATTATTATTTCTTTTACATTAAGATATAAACATTTCAATTGAACATTAACAACAAATGAAATATAATTAGTGAATTAATAATAAATTAATAATAGAATAATAATAATTGTTTGGAATTCCAGCCACCAGAACGGTCTGAAGACCAAGGTGGTTGGATTCGACCGTACCACTGGTTTAATGGTGGAGAAGGGGAGGACGACTGAGAGGCTAATGCATCAATTCAGTGTGAACACAATTGATTGTAGTGACTTTTATTTATGGTTATGTTTCATAGGTTGTTATTGTTACCGGTCGTTGTGTGAATTGTTGAGCTCATCGTGAATTTACCAGTTGGCAATAACTGTACAGCCTCGTTCGGGTGTGCAAGGCAAGACTGGTCTGTATGTACTATTAGCAGTATGGATTGTGGGGAACATCGAATAGATTCGGACCCTCTTCTGCCGTCTGAAAGATAAGAATCAAGCAATAGAAGGCTAACTGATAATGTTGGCGCAATGACGAAATGATAATAAAAGATGATGAATAGTTTGCTGGTGATGACAAACTATGTCGTCGCCCCCAATGCGGTCTGACTAGAATCAAGTTGCGGAGGGCGCACCGATAGCTAGCCAGCAATAGATAAATAATGTAAACAAATAAGTATACCTTGCACGGATTTCCGTAGACAGACGTGTATAACTTTTAATTGTTGTGATTTGCACTATTTCACTTTGACTTACTTAACAAGATTAATTTGTTTCGACGTAAGTTTCTCCTTATATATGGTTGCGTAGATTTCGTGTTTATAATTTTGGGAAAATCTGCCAAATTCTCGGAAAAAAAGCTTTACTCGACTCGAGAATCTTTTTTTGTTGCTATGCGGATAAGATATAAGGCTTTATTAGGCAAAGGCTTTAACGTTTACCGAGAATTTTCGTAGCGAATTCTTCTGATTTTGGGAATTATAATGATTTAAATAAATTATTGTTTTTGTTGGGTGTGGCAATCCTGAACAATAATACATACAAATATTTGAAAAAAATTATATAAGTTTTTCAGAAACATAATAAAAAATTATATATAATTAATTTTATGGATTATTTTCAATTTTAATTTCCATAAAATGATATATCCTTAAATATATTTAATTCATGTAAGTTATCAGTTTTTGAAATAAATCAAATAAATATTTAATATAAATTACAATAAATTATAATTAAATTGTAAATGCGTGTTTTTTAATAAAAAAATAATCTTTAGTACGATCATAAATTTTTTTAAATTTCAAGTATAATATACATATGGTATGGAACGTTAGGATTAGAATTTAATTAAAAAATTAATTACTAAATGTGGGAATAAAATTATTATATTCACAAAATCTGCAACATAAATTTAGTATATATTGCTGTAAGCAATCGTATCTGTGTAATTAAACGTAGGATACATCCAACACATAAATAATGTAATTGTAAATATAATAGAATAAACCATATTTATCGAAGAACACGCTGTATTTCTACAGCCCTTCCACGTAACTCCTTCCCAAGCATGTGCTAGTTTGGGCAGCAAATATAAGCTCTCGAAACATTGGCAGTTCGAGCCAGGAAAACAACAGTTTCGAACACTATGTGTTTTCATTTTCGTAGAAATTTTTTTTTTGATTTTTAAATATGTATGATAATTAGATTTCCATTATTTAATAATAATAATAGTTTTATTTTCAAATAAAATTATATGAGAATGTATGAAGATGTACAGTAAACATGAATATATCCCAAATATTACAGTTTAAGAAAAATGACAGTAATAGTTAAAATATTTCTTCCATCAATAATTATTAAAGTTTGAAGTAAATATATGAGTAATTAAGTTTATTTGCGAAATTTATAAAATAACACATAATATAAAAACTATTTAGAAAGTGCCTAAATTAATATAATTATTTTCTCAAAGAATATTATTTTAATTTTATTAAGACAAAATAATTAAACATACAATTCAATTTTAGATCTGTATTCTTTTTAGTTTCTTTATATACAGTTTTGAAATATTATAGAAAATTTTTTTAAAATGATTTAATATTAGAATTTTATTATCTAAATAAAAACAATTAACTTAACAATAATAAAGTTTCAGTGTGTAATGAAGTTAATACCAATTTTATTTCAATTTTAATGTTAAATTATTCAATATATTTTATTTTGAAAATGTACAAGTTGTCATGCAATATTTGGTATATCATTGATAAATTTTCATTGCATTCCACATGACCAAGTGTCTAATAAACGAAAGAATAGTACTTCGTTACTCTCATACACAATGATGGTAATAGCGTTTAGAGTACTTTGTAAACGGACAGAAATATCATATATTCAAGATCTTATAATAATCAAATTTAATAATATATATAATTTTTTGATAGACAGAGCCATTGGTCTCAGGCACGATAGCAGATGAATAGTTATGTAATAATCAAAGCAAACTTATCCTTATTTTGAGCTATAATGAAAAGAATAATTCTGGAAAAGATTTGGCATAATATCATACACTATTAACGAATTATATGAAGAAAGTGATGTCTCTAAAAATTTAGTATATAATAATTTAATTAAAAATCGATCATTTTGAACATAGAAAAAAAACCACCATTCTGGTGGCTGGAATTCCAAACAATTATTATTATTCTATTATTAATTTATTAACATTTATAACATCATTTTGATCATTTTTAACATTTGTTGCTTATACTTAACCGAAATGTACCTATATCATATAGATAGCTGACAAGTTTTTTTGCGAATTTTTACAATTTTACAGAGAAACATTATTTTCATTTACATTAAAATATTATTGGTCAGATATTCATAGAAATATCTCATTCAATAATTATCTTTAAAAATGTTGTTGGAGATTGCGAGACCTTTTTTCAATGCAATATAATATCTGGCAAAACAACATCATAAAATTTGTGTTCAGATTTCAAAAACTTTCTTGTTCACAACTACCTAGCAATAGTGTCTTAAACATCTGGAAAAACAATACAATAAACACGGAAAAACCCACTCAGTTAGGCATATGTACGAATTCGCTCCGCTCGGTAATTCTTCAAGGATTATGTGCGAGCGGACCTACACCCCCCCCCTTTCTACTGACTACAAGTTGTCATGCTGTCGCCAGATGTGTCAGCAACAACGAGAGCTCTTCTTGCCATGAAGACCAAGAGACGACTAGGCCCTTAATTAACTATCAAGCCACAAGAGGCGCTGCCAGCGCTCTGCAAGGGAGAAGTCTCTGATTGGACGAAAAATAAGGGAAGGGGTTCAAGTGATGTTCATGGTCAGCAAATGTATTTAAGGGGCGTATTTTTCAATATTCATCACTCTCGATATAGTTCTTATTCAAATAAGTGTCAAGTGGAAGTCCATTAACGCTGTCAAGGAAACAGTGCTTACACGTCCTAGAGGAACGACGACAATCCGCATATCAGAGTCCGGAGACGAGTCAACGATTAGTCTTCGTAAGTAGTAATATTACTACAATAATTACATACTCTGAGAGTCAGAAATTATGTCATCGACAAGCAACTAAGGACGAAGAAGCTCTCCCCAGAGCAACAGTGCGGAATAGATTCCAGTACGCGTCGCCAAGTTCGCGCCTGCTAAAGGGCGTCTTGTCGGCAAACCCTCACCTTAGTTCAAGTTCGGACGCTTATGAACTTACGCAACAAACAGCGCAAGTGTCGACGAATTAAACTTTGCGCCATTCTGCGATTAAATTCAACCCTCACGCTTCATAGATGAGAGTACATTAATGCACCACAAGAATTATTTTCATAATTAATAATAGTAAGACTAGTTAACCTTGTCATCAATAAATAACAGAATAAACAGCATATACATCAGCCATATTTATATTGTATTATTATAATATCCCTTCCATTTCTGATCTTTCATCGCTACCACACAACACCCGTGGTCTCTGAGTTGTCAACGGCATCAATTTGTATCCTTCGAACCGGCCTTGGTAAAACAAGCCGGAACGGCGAATACATTTTGTACAAATGTCAATATCAATAATAAGAAAATCCTTTTCAATATCTTATTACAGAATATATTATGGACGTTTTAATATAATAAATGGCATCGTTATATAAGAATAAGATATATAAGAATATAGAATTCTATTGAATTGTTCTAACATTTCAATATTTAATTGGCTAATGAATTAAGAAAGAAATATATACGGATAACATTATCTATACAACAGATTACTTATTATTAATGGTTATTATATATTTACGTTTTTGCTTCCTTTTTTATCTTGTCAAAGACTATCTCTAAAATCGTTGAAAGAAACGAATAAAAGTTTCAAATATGTAGAATGAAATAAGTATAACAAAATAAATCTTGAATTCAATTCATTAGTGTTTTATTATTTCTCTCACATATTTAAAATTCTTTATTTTTTTTAACCATGATAAGAATTGTAAAATATATATGTTCAAAGTCCATGGCAATACATACGTTACTAATTTTATATGTAATACATTATTGAAATTCAATCTGTACTGTTTAGTTTTTGTTCTTTAGTGTTGTTCGGCATTGGAGGATTCACCAAGATTTTGAAAATCGGAAAAGTATAAGCCTTGTAACTCTCGTGTTTGTAAACATTGATCCCGCGAATTCTCGAATATTCTAAGCCTTATTTTCGAGAGTCCTACAATACTTTTTGCATAGCAACGTCAGTTTTAATACTCCAACCTTCTAAAGCTGTGCTTTCCTGGAGTTGTCGAAAGTTCTAGAGTTTTAGTATCTGACGTCATGCAAGACTTTCGGCATAGCAACATCTATGCATTGTTGCCAGCTAAGTAAGCTGCCGCGCAGATATTTAAAGCACGCGATCTGCCTCGCTCTCTCAGTGAAGACGCCATGGCGCGAACAAGCCTTCAGTTTCTTGTGCGTATTCATCAGGTTTGTAGGAGCTCATTATACTTACATCGCTCAGTCAGACTTTACAGCTATAAGCTAGTTACTCAGTTACGTTAATACAGTGAAGCCATTATAATCAATGCACGTTCAATTTACAAGTACGCAGTAATTGAAAGCAGATAAGAATGCTGACTGCATTACACGAACGTACGCGACTACAAGAAGCGCAATTTCTAAACACTCATCACAAGATTAGTCAAGGCAACTGCATCTCTGTGAGTACTAACAAAAGGCCAACAAGGCCCTTCTAATACGGAAATAAGATACCATGTGCAGCCAACCAAACTCTCCAGTAAGGAGACCTCAACATGTTCCTATCACGTGGCACTATATGAAGAATTGCCAGAGATTTACGACCTCTTACTTTCCAGTGCAATAATTTACCACCAAGCATACTACATCAAGAGGATCCGAAAATTTACGACCTCCTACCTCTGCATGTAGTGCACGCTAACGCCACGTGGCAGCTACCATCGAACTGCAAGATCTCACTGATTCTCAACACGAACTTAGAATCTTTATTATTGTGTATTTTCTAAAATATAAGATAATAAACAGCACGATAAACAAATATATGTAATTATTGAATAAATGCACTATCCCTTCCACTTACCCGCATTTCTTCATCCCACCAGGCAACTAATGGTCATAGACTAATCCAACCAACCTGGTTCTTCGATCACTGGTTGACTGGAATTCAAAACAAGTGTAGTAAATGAAATTAAAATTTAAAAACAATTTATTTTCTTTGAATTTCCATTTTTTTAGTATAATTTTCTATTTTTTTATAATATAATTTTCAATATAAATTATTACTTTTACATGGCATAGACATACAAATAATAAAAATTAAATCAATTCGATATTCGCACAATAATCGTTTTTAAAATGAAATCATTATTTTAATGTACTTAAAATATATTAAACTGGATTTTTTAAATAAGTAACGTATCTGTGCATTAAACAGTTTTTGATAAAGTTAACATGAAATATAATTATTTAAATTTTATAAGAACAAAGTTGTTGCATTATAATTTCTCTATATTTATTTATAAAAAAAATTAATAATTTTGTATGTTACAATTTTTATAATTTTTTTTCAAAAGCAAAAACTTTTAAAATATTGTAATAATTAATTTTTTATTCTTAACTTTGTGTTGAAATACTTTCACATAAAATAATTTTTAATAACAAAAACAGATTTTTATTTTTATAATCTTACAAATGTATTTAATCTTTTCGCATCATATTAAAAAATATATAATACTCATTCAGGAGATTTGCATAAATTGATATAAATATCGGTAATATAAATAATCATACTTTTTATACCTAAGGTTTATATCCTAATCGGAATATAAAATCTTATCAATTTCTTTATTTTTGGAACACTTTAATTAATTTTTATTAAAGTATGTTTTTCAATATTTTTAAGACATTATCAAATTTTTTTAATTTTAATTAGGCGAAAGATCAAGTATATTTTTTCAAAATTTGATAAGATATTTTAATGGTATAAATATTTCGATTAAAATTGTACAATGAACTATAGGAAATTAGTAAAAACTTGTATCTAGAATGCAGTTTTCATTTTATAAATTCAATAAAATCCAATACATTAGTGAACGAGGATTTTCAAAATACTTTTAGCTTTTCTATAGACTTTTTTTGTTGAAATTAATTTTCAAAACCTTTTCTGATTTCTAATATTAATAAGATTTACAGTGAAAATTTAGTAATTAAAATATTCACAACCTTGACAAAGTAAAATAAAAATAATTAGAAAATAAAATATTTTTTATATTAAAAATCTACATAAAATAAAAGTTTCGTTTTTTACTAAAATTTTTAGTATTCCTTTTATTTTAATATTTCTATTTTTTCATTAATCAATAAAAAATTTGGGTTTAATAATTATACATAATTTTTATTTAGAAAAAGTGATAAATTTATTGAAAATACCCCTTTAATAATTTAATAATAACCTTTTAATAATAACAAATATATAAAAAATATTAGGATCTTTCACTGATTTACATTTTCCAATGGTGATTATCTGCATTCGAATTTAATTATACAATAAGAGATAAATATTATTATCAACAAAGAAAAGAAAATAAAGCAAATTCAAATATGTATATTCTGAGCTTGTAATATTGACAATATCTTTTAAAAAATAATAGCAAAGACTTTGTAAAAAAGAAAATAACAATCTTTTATGCTATTTTTTATTATAAACGATACGCTGAGTCTGTTGTGGAAAACTATTCAATAAAAATGTACAACAGATCTCTGATGTACACAGAGTCCATATATCGGTAATCCGTTATCTTCGGTTGTAAAATAATGTAATAATGTAATAAACAAATAAATAAATTATTGGTAAAGAAACTAAGAAAATATACTTTATATTGTATTATATATCAAAATACCTCATCTGTAACTTAAAAATATAATCTAATATATTTTGTTTTATGTAATAATGCAAATGGTTTGTAAAAATGTGTATTAGTTCAAATTTTTATTCAGAAAATAACAAGGATAATTAAAAAACGTTTCATTTTCGTTATTTTAAAAATTCAACGTATTCTATAAAAAAATACTTTAGAGTCAAAAGTATTTTTTATTTCTCCATTCAAGTTGAATAATTTATCTTCTGTATTAAAAATTAACACTATTAAAATATTAAACATAATTTAGATAGTTTATCTACGAACCAATTCAGCTTCTATTTTAATCGTAAAATTTATAAACACAATTTAGAATTCAATTTAAATATAACGAAAATAATCTTGTCTTAATTAGTCATAATATAAATGTAATGAAAATTAAATGAAATTACAAAATTTTGTTTCATGTAGAATCTGCTGTGGCAATAAAAATGATGAAAATATCGTCAAAAGTAATTCACTGCAAAATAACCAAGAGTCATTAATAAAATGAGAGGTACTTATCTTCTATCCCTCTTAAATTGAAAATGATCGCAGTTGTTTTTAAATATGGTGATTGATATAAAGTACTTTCACTTGCACGATTTCCAATTAGTTTCTCGACATATAAGATAGGGCAGTTAATTATAATAAGATAATAACGTTTTGAAATTAATCTTAATGAAATTAAACTTTAAATATAAAATTTAAAACTCGTTACGTGGTGATGAATATCTATATTATTTAAATTAACAGCTATATGAAGTATGATTATAATAATATTTTTAATAATTATGGATTGAAAAAAATTTGATAATTCTACTTGTTTCAGCATCATCCATATATTACTAACAGTGAAAATGTTATTGGAAATATTGCCAATGAACCCCATAGTAATAGTGTTCCTATTCTTGAAGTATACGAGCATAGCGACAGAAGTAACAATAGTAGATGCAATAGTACTGTGGTCCGAGAAACGTCGCATACTATTGGCGTTATAGAGTTCAGAAAAAGTCAAGCTAAATTTAGACATGGTTTATTGCAACTAATGATTCATACTATCGATCCTCTTCACGACGGTCAGTCATGTAACGGTATATTTATATAAAAATGTATATTTACATATTATTTTATATATAATTTTATGTATTATATGGTCTAGTCGAATATTAAAAATTATTTATATGTTTTTCTAATGATAAAGAATTTAATATAAAAAGTATATAAGAAAAATTGTAATAAAATTTTAGTTAAATGAAGCATTTACTTATTTAAAAAATTATTTATAATTTTAAAATATATATTATTTTTCAATAATTTTGACTATACTTATGTAATGTAAAATACTCATACACTAATAATATATGTAAATATTTAATTTTGGCACTTTAAACATTTTTACAACAAATTATCCTTAATTTTATTATTTTTAAAATATTTGTTAATATAATATTAAAAATTCGAAGTTGTTTTAACTGACTGTTAAAAAATGTATTTTAAGAATATGCCTAAATTCAATTTATGCTGGTATGTTCAAAGATTTATTTGTTGTATTTGAATTAATACGCGAATTGTAGTTTATGAAAAAAATGAACTTTTTCAGTTTATAGATTAATATTAGCTATTTTCTAAAGTAAATCAAAAGTATTTTTGATATATTAATGAAAAAACTTATTATTCTAAAGTTTCTATATATTTATAACTTTTTAAAACAATGTATAAGACCTTCTAAGAAGTGATAAATATGTATGTGTTTAAAAATAGTGTACCGGGCGAGGAGGGCCAAGTAACTAAGATTAGATGTGAGCTCCCGATGTTGATAGGAGGATTGCAGGCTAGTGGACAAGATAGTACATGTATTCAATAAAGAGTAGTTTTGTTATTTAGTTGTTTTATTTATGATTGCACTAGTTGAATTATAATTAGTTTTATTTTTATAATTGATTTTTTTGGCTTTTCTTGATTTGTATATTTATTGCCACTCAGCTATCACGTACGTCGCATACACAGGAAGAAGTTGATGCCTTGCTGGTCCTCTATATGTAACACACGTGTAGATAGAATAATACACACAGAAGAGCGAGGTCGTAAACCCCCGCGCTTCCTTGTATATGAGCACGTGGCGTCGCTTGCATTGCTTGTATTATGTTTTGCAGATAGCTTTACATATCTGCAGATTGGCGTGTATAGCTTGATATAGTTAAGAATTAATTTGGAATGGAACGTTACCTCGTGAGTCTGCACGTTGTGTATAGCTATGTTTGTCTTATTCTTTGTGTTGCCTCGTAGGGCTCCTTGTAGTTTGATTGTGTATACTGTGCGGACTAATGTACGTAGTTCTCGATTCCCTTTTTTGTATTACACTGCTGCGAGTGTATGATTTGATTATCTAGTACTTGTGTTGAATAGATTAATCTTGGACCTTGCGTTTTATCGACTTGTTCTTTTTCTGTTAGATAAGATAAGATAAGTGATTGTGCCATGCCGACGTTGCCTTTTTTAAAGCCTTCTCTCGACCACGCGTTGGTCGGTGAGAATTCCCTCTCTTTTGGTGTCGCCAATCAAAACTGTCTTGTCGATCATGCCGTTACCAATGAGATTTAGTCTTATAAGTGTGCCCAATCAAAATTCTTCTTTAGTTTATGGTAATTCTAATCACGGCGCTTTTCGAGTGGTGGGGTCTCCCACCCGTGAGTCTTTCCAAGATGTAGGTTCCAATGAGAGCGGGTCTTGCTCAACTCCCTTCCATGATGGGGGGTCTTGATGCCGCGCTTTTCCCTCTCCATCCTAGTATTGTTGCATGCATTTCTTATAATCATCCGCGTTGCGATCGGTCAGTGTTGTGAAGGTTAGGTGTAGCATTGTTTTTGAATGTACCATCTGGCTTGTGTTTTTCAAGCTAATTTTATGATTTGTGTACGCCAGATGTTATATAATTTGTCGTCGATAGATGCTTTATGGCGAGGCCGTGTCAAATGTCTCGTAGCATTAGTTTTATGACTTGTTGTGCTGGACACTTGGAGCCTTGTTCTCGCCAGATGTGTTTATGAAGTTTATTTTCTTAAGATATTCGAAGTTGTGCTGAATTGTTTAGATTTAGTTAATCCGAGGTGCGTGTTTGAATGTTATAACTAGCGTAGCCGAGAGTTACCTTTTTCGGAACTCTTATCTCGATTTTTCCAGGTGTTTAATGAGCTGGGAGTTTTCTTACATTCTTGAACAGTATGCTTTGTTTGTTTCACACGATAAATAGAATTTTTACCCAAATCGTTCATATCATTTTGTTTATAGATTATATAATTATAGATTTTGTTTATATTGAAACTGTGAAAAAGAATGTTTAGATTTTGAAATATCTAAATTATTATTTGAAATAAGTTTTTTTTTATATATTTCATACAAAGTAAGTTTACAATGAATATCAAGTTAAACTTCAAAATATACTAATTGCGTCTCCTTATTTCATACACATATTAAAATAAGTTAGTTTGTATAACTGTGAAATTCAAGAATTGAACTCAAATATATATTAATTCATAGAGAACTTATTGATTTTAGCTTTGATTTGTAATATTTTATTTCCAACAACATGTTAACAGTAAATAAACTTAAGTTAAGCGGAATAATCAAAATATTACCAAGTTTTTCTTTTTATTGAACATTTATATTTATTTTTGATCTTCAAAAATACTAAATAAAATAGAATAACTTAACAAATACTTTAATAATAAAGGTAGTTTATTTGACGCGATTTTTACTATTGCTAATGCTAGATAAGGTTATTAGTTTTATTTATCAAAATTCAATGTTTTTAAAAGAAAAAGAATATGTGTAGTACAGTCAACTCGATGAAAGAAATATAAAGCATTTTATTTTATCGATTTTTCTATTCAATTATCAATTTTAATTGTCATTTTAATTAATTTGTTAAAATCATTTTCTAAATTTTAAATAACTTAATTATCCCCTAAAGATAACAATTTTTAATTTTATGTTAAAAACAATATGTGTTTTTGATTTCATTATTTAAATACTTTAATTATATCTTTTAAATATTTGGTAAAAGTAGTCAAAATCATTCAAATGCATCTCTTTATACAATGTTTTTATATTCTAATATTAGGTAAAATAGATGAAAAAGCAACTCAATTACACGCAATCGCATCTTTGAAAGTCCTATTGGATGCAACAAAATCACCTAATGGAGTATCGAATCGTATAGCAGCTAATAATTCTAATAATGATTCAAATGAACTTACTTTAGATGTACAAGAGCCTGCACAACGTGCAACATCTACATTTATTGAAACAAGCACTGGTATAGAGCAAATATTAAACGGAAGAATATCAATTGGACAAGATACAAGCACAGAACTGGTAAAGTATTTTATAAAGTTTATTATGATTATAATTAAAATTATAATATTTTTTACTTAATTGTTGTATATACTATTTTGAATGACTGTATTTTTCACCTCAGCCGAAAATTGATTTTCAATTTTATAGTCCCTGTAAGTATATTTTTGAGTTATCACATTATTATTAATTTTTAATATTTAATTCCGTTTCATATTTGTTTTATATCTTGTCTTTTTTCAGAACTTCGCATTAAAAGTTGAGTTCTTATATCATTAATCATCACTAACTAGTACTGATTAATTGCATTTATTTGTAGATAAGGTTTTCAAATTTAATTTTACTGCTTATTATATATCATATTTAGTCATAGTTTATTAACATAATGCCTATTATTCAACACTAATTATATGTGATTTACATATATTTAGATATAGAAGTGCTAATTATAAATTTATCGCTATTCAATATTAAAATAAATTATCTTTTAATTGAAAAAACTAAAAAAGTGACTTGAACTTCTTTTCATTATAATTCTACATATAACGATATGTAAGACATAGTGTATGACGGCTGATAAAATGCAATATATTGGTAATGTAATTTATTTAAAACTCCTTTAAAATCAAACATAATTATAATATATTATGAAACAGCAATTTCAAATTAATTTGAGTAAAAATTATTAAAAAAATTTTATAGTAATTTTAATATAACAATAACGTAAAAATTAATATAACGATTAAAATATTGAAATTGTAGATAAAATTTGTTTTATGTTTCAAAAATGATTTTAGATAAATTAAAAAAGATATTAAAATTTAAAACTATAAAATCTTAAAAATAATCTAAAAAAGATTAGATCTGGAAAAAGAATTTTATATTAATTTTCACTCGTATTTAATAATCAATATCGAACTAATTTTTGAAGTAAAAATTGGAAATAAAAATTTTTGTATTCAATTAAGTATATTAAAAAATATTAAAATTATTGACAATTAATTCTACATTTTTTAAAAAAATATTTTAGGTAATAAAATATTTTTTTATTTTATACACATTGTGTAGCTGAAAATAAAAAATTCGATCACTAATTACGTCTATAAATTCTATTTTTCGTTTAAAGGCTATGATCGTAAGTGTTTTTCTTGAAGCATTTTAGTATTATATTCTATAATTAGTGGTAAAAATAAATTTTTTTAAAGGATGAAACTTAAAATGATTTAAATAGCATCGAATACTTGTAAATAAATGTTGATTAGAAGACTTATAAATTCATATACAAAAAGATTAATAAAATGAATTAATAAAACTTAAAGAAAATTAATTATATGGAAATACCTTTTTCCATTTATCTAACTATATATTCATATTTACAATTTTTTAATTTAATACAATTGATTAATCTTCAATTCAGTTAAATGAAATAAGCTAATAACAATTAATAATAGATTAGAGTAATATAGTTTAATAATTTATGTATAATATAATAATTTATTGTAAACAATATATGTATAATGTATAATATACGCTCAATATTTTAATATTTCATAATTCATAGTTATACTACAAAGTTTTAATATGGATTTGCTATTAAAGATAAAGGATCTATTTTTAATTATCATTTTCAATTTGTTATTTATCGAAAACTTTATTATTATAATTGTGTATATTTAAATATACGGATATATTGAGAATATTCTATACCAGTTATAGTACTATATATTATATTATATTATTCGATAGTTCATTTTAATTTTCCACCCGCTTGGCGGATGGGTGAGGAAGGAGATAAGGGAAATAGTTGTACAGATATGCAGTGTCTTCATACTTCGTTTGAAATGTTTTTTTATGGTTTATTGACAATTACCCTATTGATGGGTTGAATTTACTCCTTATAGGAGAGTATGGGGAAAATATGTGTTTGCTCGCAACGATGCAGTTGCATTGACCTGACCTGTGAAGAACAGTCCACCATCACGACAATCTTCGTAATGATGTCAGGCAGACAGTTTTCTGATCTTACAAGGATTAGCTATGTATAATACACACTCTGTGGCAAGAAAATTATTGAAACTATATGTTCACTCACAGTGATGCAGTTGCATTTTGTTCGAGAATGCGAGACCTTTTACATTTTTTTGTCACTGCAATAAAACATCTAGCAAGTAACATCGTAAAATTTGTATTAAGATTTCAAAATTTCCTTGCTCGAAATTATCAAGCACTAGTGTCATAAAACATCTGGAAAAATAATACTATAAACACGGGGAAAACCCATAGTTAGACATCTGCATTTTCGTTTCGCTTGGTAACTAGTTCAAGCATTACTGTAAGCGGACCTTCCTTCCCCTTCCCGCTGTCAACAAGTTGTAATGCTGTCACCAGATGCGTCAGCGATGCCCCCCTTCCGCTGCCTACATACTGTTGCATGCGGCAGCAGCAATGAGAGGTCTGCATGTCATGAAGACCAAGAGACGACTAGGCCCTTAATTAACTCCGAAGCCACAACAGGCACTGCCCTCGAACTATAAGGGAGAAGTCTCTGATTGGACAGAAAATAAGGGAAGAGGTTTAAGTCAAATTCATAGTCAGAAAATGTATTTAAGTACTATTTTAAATACTCATCACTCTTCATACTTAACTCTCGTGATATTTAACTCTCTTGATATTTTACTCTTGATAGTTTTTCTCTTAGTAGTATTCTCGTGATTTACTCTCTTGAAGTGTCTCTCTTATGATATCTCTTACTTAGTAGTATACTCTTGATATTTCGCTCTTAGTATACTCTTGAAATCTCTCTTTTAGTAATACTCTCTCAATATAGTATACCCTTGAGACATTTCATACTCAGTTAAGTTTTAGTGAAAGTTCATTAAAACTGTTACGGGAACAGTAGTTACAAGCCCTGGAGGAACGACGACATACATCGTATGTCCATTAACGCAGTTCAAGAACCGTAGTTACATGTTCAAAAGGAGCGACGACAATCTGCATATCAGAGTCCAGAGACGAGTCAATGATTAGTCTTCGTAAGTAGTATTTACTACAATAATTACATATATATTAAGATTCAGAGTATTACATCGACAAGCACTAAGGACGAGGAAGCTCCTCTAAAAACGACAGTGCGGAATAAATTCCAGTACACGTCGTCAAGTTTCGCGCCCGGAAAAGGGGCGTCCCATTTTTAGCAACCCTCACCTTAGTTCAAGTTCGGCAGCTTATGAAATTAAGCAACACACAGCATTGCATTCATAACCTCAACCACACTCGTGCTTGTTCAAACAGCGCTAGTGTCGACGAACGAACCTTCGCGCCATTCGCCATTCGTATTCAATAATCATTGCATAGATTACTGTACAGTTGTCTCCGCAACACATTACTTCAATCCAAGAGTTAGTTCTACAAATAATAATAGTAATACTAGTCAACCTTGTCATTAATAAATAACAGAATAAATAGCATATACTTCAGCCATATTTATATTGTATTATTATAATATCCCTTCCACTTGTGACCTTTCATCGCTACCACACAACACCCGTGGTCTCTGAGTTGTCAACGGCATCAAATTGTATCCGTCGAACCGGCTTTGATAAAACAAGTGGGAACGACCAGTTGCAATTTGTGCACATTTCTTGTAGTCTAATACTTTCTTGAAAGGGAGTAGATGTTGTCACTAAGTTGTTGATTATTTCTTCCAACACTTTTCACTGTCGGTTGATGTTGTTAATACTCAACATAAGAATGAAAGCGTGTTCCTTCTATGGCGGCTCTATTAAGTGAGAGCTTTCTCGGAGCGTGCTTGCTTTAAATATCCACGCGACAGCCTAGATAGCGCTAACAACAATGAATGCGATTGGTGTTGCTAAATAGAGACTGGCTAAATATCGGGGAATTCCTGAAGACCAGAAACTTGTTATTTTCCAGAAAATTCTAAAGCTTGGGAAATTCCCAACGCTCAACACTTAAGAGATTCTCAGAATCCTGAACATATAGAAATGATAAAGTATACTATAGGTATACAACAATATGTTACAACACAATATATATATATATATATATATATATATATGATCCATCATTATAAATAAATCAAACATTTAACTAACAATATAATTCTATGTAACAATATAAAAGTGAAATAGTTTATATATTATTTATGGTAATGCATTTAATGTATTTAGAATTATTTTATGATCGCTTTCTCGACAGAAGTCAAGAATTTACCAAGAATTAAATTATATTTTAAATATTGGTGTACGATTCATGGAATACAATATAGAACAATACAAATATTTTACAAGAACTATGTAGTCTGATAAAAATGGTAACATTTCTAATGTAGAGAGTACATAAATAATATCAGGATTCGTCCAAATATTTTAGTATTAATATGTATTCTATTTAGGGAATATTTTAATATTCACATGGATTTACTTTTCGTGAATTTATTATAGTTTTCAATAATATTTTGTTAAAAACATTGAACGTCACGTTTATAATTAATTCGCAATATTGTATTTGTACTAACTATATTCAATGTAAATGGCTTAACTAGAATATACGCGAGTAACGCAACAACATGACTTAAAAAGATTAGATATAACTGAAAAACATATCGAGAAACTTCAAAATTCCAAGTAGAAATTTTGTGTGAATTGTGAGAAATACTTATGGCAAGTACATCTTGTTGTTTTCAAAGTAGATTCAACCCCAATATTAAAATTGTAAAAAATTAATTTATTATTTTGAGGGTGTATCTATAATCAGTTTAAAAGTAGCAGTATCATATAATACTATCATTATCATTAGTATCATAGTATCATTCATATAATACTACAAATTAATAACACACCAACAAATTAAATATTTATTTTTTCAATAAATCGTAATCAAATCAAATTTTAGTGCTCCAATTACGATATATCAAAATACCTCCTTATGATTAATAATGAAAAGTATTAAAAAATGATCTTGAATTCCTGACAAAGAAATATTGCACATTGTATAATATTGTAATCAATTTAAGTTCCATATAAAATTGACTTATTAATCAAAAATATTGTAATCAATATAAGTTGTATATAATTGACTTATGAATCAAAAAGGAAAAATATATTGCAATTTCAATGGAAAATGTTTTTACCTTTGTAAAGTACATTAGTCGTGATTTTCTTCGAGATTTCTAAAATCGCACAAGGATACATATTTTGGATTACAATAAATGAAAGAAAATTACACTATATAATACCGGAAACAGTAGAAACCATGAATCATTTATATATGATATTTATAATTATTAATAATACAATCATATAATAATAATTAGAATTATTCATAATATAGTCATATAATAATATTTATAATTATTAATAATATAATCATATAATATTATTTAGAATTATTAATAATATAAGAGGAAATTAAACTATCTATTTTAATGATATTTAAACATGTTACCATTTTAAATATTTTTAAATATGTAATATTTAATAAATAATTATAGGGAATTTATAATTTGCATTAAAGATTTGTTTTCATTTGATATTAAAGAAACGTAAGATCTTACAGACTTTCAGCACCATTTTAGAGTTATATTTGTGTGTGGTCTGCAAATAAATAAAAATAAAAAACGCCACGATACGCTGTGGGTTAATATTAAGTAAATCCGTCTTCCTCTTCCGGAGGTTTTAGTCTAAACCTAGACAATGTATTTTGTATTTATACTAAAAATATCTTTAAAATTATTGAAGAATAAAATTCAGAATTTCATTCATATGGCAAAATATTGTATTAAGGTATTCAATAAAAAAATTTTTTTTAATAAAAATATCAGTATAGAAATTAATTAATTAATTATTTTTAAAGATAGATAACAACATAATAAATAAAAATAAAATTTTGTAATGGTTATAACAAATATCATATTATAAAAATAATTTGACATGTTGACGTTAAAATTATTGTAAAGTAGAATTTGAAGACGATAGATGACTTGAAAATTTATGTGTTTCAATTAAGCGTTTTATAAATTTAAAAATTATAAATAACTTATTTCATGATATATCTATTTAAATGTTTTTAAAAATGTAATAAAGTATATTTAATTTAGGCAGAAGAAGAAAATGGACACGAAGCTTTAGATATGACATGGCCTAATACATCAAGTAAAAGAATTACATATGTGCTTGTAGCACCAATTTTATTTCCATTATGGTTGACGTTACCTGACACACGAACACCTAAAGGTTTCAAACATCTTTTTCAATAAAAAATGATTTTATAAATTGCATAATTTCATTTTAATTTTATTTAATTTGATATTTTGACAACTTAATATTTTATATTTAATAAAATCATATATATAACAAAAAATTGACTGAATAAATGCATACAAATATTATTATTATTATTAATTAAAGTATTAAAATAAGTATCAAATACACATCTTATATAAAGAATCATTGACTAATCATTCAATGAATTTCCAAATAATTTAGTAGTTTAGTTTTAGTAGTTTAGTTATATTTAATTATTTTTTCTTAGTCATCTACAAAATGAAAATTAATATAAATATGATATTTATATGGTCTATATAAGCTTGTACTGATTTATTTTATAGTATCAATTTTGCTTTTCAGTTATAAGGAAGCAATGTTGGGTGTAATAAAATTAAAAAATCGCAAACTCACTAAAGTCTAAGCTGATTGGCTCTTCCACATGTGTGCGATAGATTTATGGAGCAATAGTCATTTTCATGAAGTAGGAATAGCAGAACTATATTTAAAAATACAATTTACTTTTATCTTATTGTAATATATAATTTAAATTTATAAATATAATAAATTACATAATTGATGCAATACAGAAACTCAATATATTGTTAAATTTTTAAAGCTTTATTATTTTTATTATAAAATTATAGTAGTATGAAGAAATATTGATACACCAGTAAAAGAAATATATATATGAATAGGTAAATAGATAGATAGGGCGATAAAGGAAAGAGTTAGAGGAAGAGATATAAGGGCATTGTGACTTTTAAATTGATGATTATTGATTATAACAAATTGTTGTAATAAATTATATTCCGTCATAGAATTATATTTTAAAAACTGTATTATATCAATAAATATTTTTACTATGTATGCTTAAAAGGCTAATCATCTTAAAGTTTAGTGTGCATGCAATTATTGACGATTCATAATGACAAGATTGTTGGAAAATAGTTCGAAATTTTTTTTAATAATATTATTGCTTAATATAAATTATTAGAGTAATAGTAGTAGAAATTTATTTATGATTTTTTATACGAATGATCAATATTAAATTTGAGAAATTTAGTTTTTATAATATTATTTAACGTATATTATGACAATATTAATTACCTTAAATAAAAATTATCCGATTTATGCATTATTTTTACAAAAATATTCACGCCATAGTTAGAACATACGAAAAATAATAGTCATATTGTATGTCCAGTTTTTTATAGCTTGCAAGATAAAAGGAAGATATTAAAAAAGAGCATGAAAATCTAATAAAAAGAATATTTTATAATAATGTATCTTCGAAATTGCAAGAACCTTTCCCAAGTCGGTAAGCATCTGGCAAAAACAAGTCATTCACACTTCTGGAAAACAAGTCATTAAGACATTTAAAAAAAGCCGTTACATCCAAAAATTTAGAATGTAACGGTCCACAACGCCCACGTTGTTGTTAAGTTTGGCTACAAGATAGTTTGGATGCTAAAGCAAGGACGCTTCAACATGCCCTCCTCATAGTGGGGATGCAAGTAAGAAGCGCTCTGATTGGAACCTCCAAGAATGAAAGATGCGCTCTAATTGGAGCCACCAAGAATGAAAGGGGTGCTCTAGATTGGAGACGACAAGAAAGAAGTGCTCTAATTGGAGACGCTAAGCAAGAGGTAATTTATCAATGACCACGCGGCGGTCAAGAGAATGCTTTTAAGGAAGGTAACGTTAAGACACAGACGATACCTACAAAGAATGCTAAGGAACAAGGATGCAGACACAAATAGTAAAGGCCAAGGAAAACGGAGTCAAAGGTAAGTCGTGTCCTTAAGTCCTTAGTCGTGTGTAAGTGCCACGACGAGCACATGTTTGTAAAACCGACAAGCTAAACAATAAACTCAGAGTAGAGCAACACTCAAGTTACCACCACGTGCTACTACAGGAAGAAGTGCTGAGATTTACGACCTCACACTTCTACGTATACACTTACAAAACTAAGCGTACCACATAAAGAGGACCTGGAAATTTACGACTTCCTACCTATGCATGTAGTGCACGTTACTACTACGTGGCAGTCATAAGGGAATAGTAAGATATTTAAGATTCTCATCATCATTATAGTGTAGTTTAAAAAGATAACCGCAATAATTATTAAGTAAAGCAAATGTGTTAAATATTTAATTCATGCACTATCCCTTCCACTTTCCCGCAATCCTCCCACCAAACATCTGGGAGCTTAGTCTTATTCTAAACAATGTAACTATATTTTTGTTAGAATTTGGGGAAATATATATAGCTGGCATAAAGTTACAAAATTAATGCAAATTACGTGTATTGCTTAGGCTTTATATTAATTCTGAAGGGGAGTATGCTTAATTATTTATCATTTACTACATACGATTAAAGTTCTGAAATATACTTTCAATCAATAATTTATCTAAATTCAAAACGACGTGTCGCGATTGCTGATCAAGGACTGAAGTGAACTATTGAATTAAAATCATGCTAATAGTAGAAATTTTGAATATTAGTTGTAATGAACAGATGATAAGAAGGTACACATATTTAAGTTGAATAATTAATTAAACTATTATAAATTCTAAAGATGGGTATTAGATTATCAATTATACTAGTGTCAATATTTAACCTTCCCATATTGATTATTGTAGTCATGAGTAAATTCTTGATTATTACTTGTGTTAGATCTCTATTCAATATATTGAAAAATAATATAAAATAATTAAAATAATTAAAATATAATGTAAATTTTTCTTTTTAATTTTAAATGAAAGAATGAACACAGAAAGAACTTCATATATAAGATTAACCAGAATATATTAAATACAAATAATTTTCATAGAGTATTCATCAATTATAATTTAAGTACTAATATATTATTATAAAGATAAATTATTTTAATGATGAAATCGTCACGTTATTTATTTTTTATAATATAAGAAATTTCAATGTTTCAAATTTTAAAATAAAGTTTATATAAATTTAATGCAACAGTTTTTACAACATTTTCAAAATTATGTTCTGATTAAATAAAGCGATGCTTAATAAATACCATTCTAATGTTAATAATCGTTTTATCTAAATGGTAATTTAGTTATCATTACAGATGAAAAAATACAGCATATGAGTATGAATATATTAAATATTTTATAGAAAATTTATATAAAAAAAAGCCTTAACTTAATATAGAAATATTTACCCATTTAGATGTTTGTCAAATAATAAAACAAAAACAGAAGCTTCATTTGATCATCATGAATAATTTATCTTATTGTATATTAATATATATATATATATATATATATATATATATATATATATATATATATATAGTAATGTTTTCTTACTAGATGTAGTGATTTCACTGAACAATTTTTATTAATAATTGAAAACTTAGACTTACTAGTAATATTTATGAATAAAGAAAGTACCACGTTATTATTATTTCTTTTTAATTTTCATAGCGCAAATATTATAAGCACGAATACATAATCCAATTTAATCACTAATCGGTAAATTTGGGTTTAACGAATTGAAAATTGAACCGATATTAATATATCCATAAGCATGTACATTATCGGTACATATGTAATAGATATTAAAGAACTGTGTTCAGAAAATAATTCCACAATCTGACTCATCAGCCAAACATGTAAAAATCAACTTAGATAAAAAAACCCACTAGATGTTGTGTGGGGTTGCTGGGCAAGTAAAGGGCTAATGCACCGATTCAATAATTAACACATCTTTATTATTGCTGTTTATTTCATTTATTTTACTTTATTTCCAAATGGGAATCATTAACCATGGTGAAATTACAAATGACCTTTATATTTCTTAATAATCTTGTGGTGTTGATATATCTGTTTATTGGAGAACTAGAGGATAATCAATTTCTTATTCTCTGCATATCACTGGTGAGATTATGATTTACTGTAAAAAGAAGTAAGTTATAATCTATTGAATATTATCTCTTTGAGGTTATGGTTATTGTAGTGCTCTGATCGAACACTACAATATTATTGTGTTTCAACTCAACACGTGAGCAGTTGCCTCTAAATATGGGTCATATAAGAGCCTAAATAGAGGTTATGCGAAGCTGTGCGCCACCTGTGGCGGGAACAACTTATCGTTGGAGGGATTGAAAAGCCACTGTGGCGTCGGTAGCTGGTCTTGTCCTAGAGTATGTCTGAGAAGCTTCGGTAGTTGGACCTTAATCCGTCCGTTTTTACGTAAGCCGAGAAATTAAGAATCAGTACTAGCTGTAAGGACTTACTTGCAGTGTATCGTGATTTTTCCAGTCTCTCTTCGTTGGTTTGTTGTGAAGTTCCCTTGCAATAATTGCAACTCTTAAGTTCTTTCATTAGCTCCAAGTGAGATTACAAGTGGTCTAGTCCTATGCAATCTAGTCTTGATGAGATCAATTCAACTGTATACTAATTCACAATCGTAGAAAGAACTTTTATTAAAACTCAGCTAGACGACTTGTCCTCCGTGAGAGTAAGTCGTGACTTATCCTTCAATTATGTGAAGTGTTAGAAAAGAATAAGTGAAGGTAGATTACGTTGTCCCTTCTTAAATAGTTCACTGGTCCTGTTCCACTTGGGACCTCTTCTTCTTTTATTAATTAACCAATCAGAGGTTGATCTTAGGCCGCACAATAGATTATGCACGCCTTCATTTCCACTTCCTTCCGGGCTCAGTCCCGAATTTGCTAATCGGGAAAGTGTCGGAAGGTGGCGAGCCTTTTCCATTGGTCACCTCTCCTTGGTTGCCTCATCCTTCTCTGGAACTTGGCTAGACGGAGGGTCCGCTTGGGCATGGTCAATTTTCCAATGCGATCGACCAGATGTGGCATAGCCAAGAACAATGCAAGCATTGAGTGCGCACGTATGGTCATCGCAGGTTATGCACGTGCGGGTTTTTGGGTTGCAGTGAATTTAGAAAATGTTTTGTACTCGATGCTTTACGCATATCTGATATTCGTTTTGAATCTACTTTGGGGTTCTCCCGGCAATAAACCCATTAAGTTCTACTGCAGTGGGAGCATGGGCACGTTTCGCTAGAGTTTTCCAGATGTTTTATGACACTAGTGCAAAATAATTATGAGCAGGAAAGTTTTGAAGTCTTAAATACAATTTTCACAATATTACTTACCAGATGTTTTATTGCATTAAAAAGAGAGTCTCTCATTCTCAAACAAAGTGTTATTCGAATTTTGTATCTGAATTCTTAATCATGTAAACAATAATTGTAATAGGACAGATAGTAAATTTGATATTAATATTCAACCATTAGATAACTTAATTTAAATTAAGTAGTGCAATTTTTGGGTTGAAGAATATTTTATACAATTGATTGTAGTATTAATTTAATATAAAATCACAATGACTATGTATCATTCGATTAATTATCTAAAATTTACTACCTCTACGTGTAGCGCATGCCAACCACCAAGGAACTGCAAGATCTTAACGATTCTCATTATCAAAATCATCATTTTAGTGTAGTTCTTGTTAAACGTAATAAGCAGCACGAAAAGCGGATGTATTAAATATTAAATTGAAGCGTTCCGATTTATTCACATTTTCCTGCTACAAGAAACTGGTGGACGTAGTCTATATTCACATATATAACTATGATAACATTCAAATACAAGATGAGTTTAATAAATAATGATATTAAAAAAATAGAAATATCATATAAATATCTTAGTTTTTTTAGATGACAGTTAATATACATTTTTTTACCAATGATTAAAGAAAGAGTAATTGTTAAGCTTCTTATTCAATATGATTTATACAGCAAGTTTTAGCACTTATTTTTTTTAATGGCCACTTTGCAATACTGCAAAATATTGAATAGTGATAGCTGTATACATAAGCATAATTGTATATTCTATCATATTTCTTATACAATAAGAATGAATATAATAGCAGTAATCAACGATATGTTATAGGTTTATTAATTTGGTATAATAAAACAGTCAATGCAAATTTTTGAAATATTAGAAAATTTCATTCGGATTATACAAAATAAAAAATATTGATTAAAATATTATTAAATAGAAGCAATAGTATAAATAATAAAGTTATTGCAAATAATTACTAACAGAATATTATATTAAATAGATTATTATATTTTATTAATCTTAAAATAACTAAAAAAATATATTAAATTTTTTGTAAAATGAAAATTTCACACACTTTCACACACATACATACAGATACATTAGAGAATTTAAATAATATATTGGTATTTATGTTTTGGTATGAATGGAAATATAAGTGAATTTACTTATTTTAGGAAAAAAATTTTTTGCAATTACTTTTATTGGATCAATTTTTTGGATTGCTGGATATTCATATTTAATGGTTTGGTGGGCAAATATAGCTGGAGATACAGTACAAATTCCACCAGAAGTAATGGGGCTCACATTTCTTGCTGCTGGAACTAGTATACCAGATCTTATAACAAGTGTCATTGTAGCACGAAAAGGTTTTGGTGATATGGCTGTTTCAAGTTCCGTCGGTAGTAATATTTTTGATGTTACAGTAGGGTAAGTTATATTATACACTTAAATATTTTTAACATATAAATAATATCTTAATACTAATAAAGTATTTTTTAAATAACATAACTCAATTTAAAAAAGTGTTAGATTATAATCTTAAACAAATCATTCATTAACAAGATTGTAAATTATTTCTGGTTTGAAATTGTTAAAATAAACATTTTTTTGATACTTATAAAACTGTAAAAAATTCTTCAATCATTGTTATTTAAAGGTTAATTATAATAAGAAACAGATTATGATGTTAAACGAAGAGCTAAATTACAGATTTTCACTGTCAATATGAAATGCCAAAAAAATATTGTTCGGAAAATAATCCCACAATTTGACTAGTCACCCAAAACGTGCAATAATTAACGTAGAACAATAAAACCCACTAGATGTTATGTGGGGTTGCCGGGCAAGTAAAGGGTGAATGCACTGATTAATAATTAACACATGTCTTTATTATTTCTATTTATTTGAATTGATTTACAAAAGGGTGAATTACAGACGAACTTTATATTTCTTGATAATCTTGTGGTGTTGAAATATATTTACTATGAATGAAGCAGGTTATAATCTATTGAATATTATCGCTAAGAGGTTATCATGATTGTAGTGCTCTGATCGAACACTGGAATGCCATTGTGTTTATCTTAACACGTGTGTAGTTGCCTTTAAATATCGGTCGTGAGAGAGCTGAGATGGAGATTATGCGAAGCTGTGCGCCACCTGTGGCGGGAACAACTTATCGTTGGAGGGATTGAAAAGCCACTGTGGCGTCGGTAGCTGGTCTTGTCCTAGAGTATGTCCCGTAGTTGGACTTTATCCGTCCGTCTTCTACATAAGCCGAGAAATCAAGAATGAGTACTAGCTATGAGGACTTACTTGCAGTGTATCGTGATTTTCCAGTCTCTCTTCGATGGCTTGTTATTACGTTCCCTTGCAATGTTGCAACTCTTCAGTTCTTCCTTGTCTCCAAGTGAGACCACAAGTGGTCAGGTCCCACGCAATCCAGTCTTGATGAGATCAATTCAACTGTACACTAATTCACAATAGTGGAAAGAACTTATTATTAAAACTCAGCTAGTTAAACGGCTCATCTCTCCGGTCCTCCTCCGTGAGAGTAGGTCGTGACTTATCCTTCACTGTAAGAAGTATTTGGAAAGAGTAAGTGTTTTTCTCGGTGCGTTACCGTTTTCTATCTTCAGCGCTTCACTGGTCCCACCCCGCTAGGAACTCCTTTTTCTATTAATTAACCAATCAGATGTCGTTCTAAGGCAGCACAATGGATTATGCACGCCTTCATCTCCACTTCCTTCCGAGTTCACTTCCGAATATGCTAATCAGAAAAGTGTCGGAAGGGGGGAGTTTTTGCTATTGGTCATCTCTTCTTAATTGCTTCTCCCTTCTCTGGGACTTGGCTAGGTGAAGGGTCCTCTTGGGCGTGGTCAGTTTTGGAGGCGACCGACCAGATGTGACTGACACAGAAGGCAATGCATGTGTTGTCTTAATAAGTCTAAGCGGTTAATACAAGTTGTCGCACGTTTGGGACTTTTGGGTTGCAGTAAATATTTGTACTCAATGCTTCACGCCTATCTGATATTCGTTCTAAATCTACTTTGGGGTTCTCGCGGTAGTAAACCCATTAGGTTCTACTGCACTGGGAGTATGAGCACGTTCCGCTAGAGTTTTCCAGATGTTTTATGACACTAGTACAAATAATTATGAGCAGAAAAGTCTGAGTCCTGATGTGAATTTTACGATATCGCTTGCCAGATGTTTTATTGACACTAGTACAATAATTATAAGCAGAAAAGTTTGAATCCTAATGTGAATTGTTTTTTAATTAATAACGTAAAATTATTTTCGACTTTAAAGAGTATATGTCATCTTATACGAGCTAGTATAAAATATTTATTATCATCATATTTAATAAAAAAATAATCATTGATATAACTACAATGTGGATGAAAAAATCAACAAGTTTCCAATTGCGTTCTATAATATCTTACTTATTTTTTCCTTTATTATTCATATATAAAAGTGATCTCGATGCAAGTGTTTTAAATCTTTGTTTTATGTCAAAAAATCTCCAAGTATGTTATTAACGATAAATTACATGAGCGCACCGACGAATAATATAGAGAAGAGAGACACTGCCATTACATGACATGACCGTCGATGTTTTAGAAGTAGTTAACAACAGAATCATATCAATGTTAACAATTTTTTTTTACTATAATGACACTTTTATGAGAGTGACAATAATTAAAAATATAGATATTATTTTAAAATTGCAGTCAACATATCCATTTAAAATGTGTTACTACTATGTGTTTTTATTTCATCATTCGTATGTACTAAAAATGTCAATATTGAAATAGCAAGAGGCCAAAATTTAGTTTTTTTTACTTCAAATTTTTATAGAAATTTAAAAAATGTTAGTTTTTCAAATCAGACTGAAACTATCCTATTATTAAATTAATATGAATCGTTTAAAAACAAATTATGTATAATATAGAATTATTAAAATTAAAGATTAAATTAAAATTAAATTAAAATAAAAAAAATTATCAAAAAATTTAATTGTTAAATTTAATTAATGCTTAAAAAATTCATATATACGTTAAATAAGTAGAGCATGCATAATATATGTTATACAAAATTCAAATGTTAGCAATTGTTCGGGTTTGAAGCAATTTCTAAGACCGTCGACTCTCGGCATCACCAGTCTCTCAAGCTCTCAGGTTTCTGTAAACACTTGAGACAAGAATTTTCGTGGACTTATTATGTTTTTGTTTCAAATGGCCTACAATGTTTATGGTCTTCAAGCAGTAACGACGCTTGGAATTCTCCAAACTTCTTACACCTTATTTTTTCTTAGAATTCTCGAAACTTCTAGAGTTGTCTTTCTGCGCTTCATGTAAGATTCCAGTGCAGCAACAACGATGCTTTGTTGCCAGATAAGTAAGCTGCCACGTAGATATATAAGGCAAGCACGCGGAGGGCCTCGCTCTTGTTTTGAACCTCTTTCAGTGATCCGACCGCAGTGAACCGACCACAGTGAACCGATCTAACAGTGAACCCTCTAAGTGAAGAAGCCATGGCCCGGGTTTTGGTCTGACTCAGCCGAACCGCTATGTAACGGTCGGTATATCTCAATAGAGCCGCCACAGAACGACCAAACCTTCAATTTTCGTGCGCGTATTCAAGAGGCTTATAGGCTCATTGTGTATCATTCTGTCAACAGTTATAAGTTATTACATTATTCAACTAGTGTTTTTGACCACACACCAGTCGCTCAGAATTCAAATTCAAATTTAATCACACATTGAAGCCATCCAAAGAAACAAGTCTAATTGCCAAATGTGCCACTCGTATAAGCAGTGAAGGGTGCTGACTGCATTAAGAGACACTACACTGCCACTACAGGTATGTTTATATACACACTTCTAGGCCACACGTTATATACAGGAGTATGAGCATATCTGTGATAGTCCTTACAACATTAGGAGAAGCCACGATATCGTCACTATCAAGGACCAACCTCATCATTGCGACAGAGTTTTACACTCTTATCTAAGAAGTGAAGCATGCTTATTTATAAATGTAACTGTTAATAAACCATATGTTAACGAAGTTTGCACATACTACACCTTTCTGTCACCCTTCCACTTGACGCCCACTCAAACATCTGCAAGAACGGACGGCAAATTATTAAAGCTATCGAAACACTAGCAGTTCGACTCTCACTCAAGCGTAACTGCCGGTCAGTGCATAGTATACTGTGAAGACGTTGCGTGGCCATATTTTCGACAGCATAGTTAAGACTACCCGCGTGTATAGAAAAGGTAATCGGCAGTTTTAATTAGTGATTATAGTGAAGCCAATGGAATAGTAATCAAGGGGGACATTAACTACACAGCATCTAATACACCCAGTCTGCAGTTCACCAGGTACACCTTTATATTAATAAAATAAACAAATCACATCTCGCGCTATAGTCGATCGGGCACACTTACGCTCTCTCGAACTGATCCCTCGACATCGTACAGGCCCGCTAGCAGAACCTGGGCACACTTACGCTCTCTCGAACTGATCCCTCGACATCGTACAGGCCCGCTAGCAGAACCTGGGCACACTTACGCTCTCTCGAACTGATCCCTCGACATCGTACAGGCCCGCTAGCAGAACCTGGGCACACTTACGCTCTCTCGAACTGATCCCTCGACATCGTACAGGCCCGCTAGCAGAACCTGGGCACACTTACGCTCTCTCGAACTAACCCTCGACATCGTACAGGCCCGCTAGCACAAACAGGGCACACTTACGCTCTCTCGAACAAACCCTCGACATCGTACAGGCCCTGAACAGCTGACTCAAGAGTCACTGTGGTTCACACACATTCGTCACAAAAGAACAACACAGATCGACTAATAGACTATAAATACAGATTGTTAAATCCTTCACGAATTAGCAATCTTACCATTAACTGCTTTTACCTGTGACTAGAATCTTCTACTGCCCCCTTACATAATTACAGACACAATTGATTATATAATAAATTCCATTAAACATCTGACACCACATCAAGTATAACTTCATCCATCAAGCATACTTGATTCTACACCATCATCCCATGCTGCCTCACAAGCATGATTGACTGACGACATCAGCTGACATTGACAACATCAGCATAACCTCAAAGCAACACAGTTATATTCATAGAAGCCTTCATAGCATTAGAATTACAAGAACACATCATTTGATAATCCAACAGAATTATTTATCACTACACAACAGTGCAATATTATTATAATTTTTTTACAATAATTAACCTTGTTTTAATAAATGTATTATATTTTTCAGCCTTGTCTGTTATTGTTTTCCTTTAAAAATATCCTGCCGAGAGACTAATCCACTGAACTATTGAATTGGCAGTACGAGCCATAAACTATCCCTTTAAAATCGAACATGAATAATATTCAATAAAGATATATATATATATATATATATATATATATATATTAAGCCTTAATAAAAAAAATATAAAATAAACGGCTTATCGATAACAGTACAAGTTTTTGCTTAATAAGTTAAATTATTTGATGAAACTGAATTATAAGGTAGAAACTAATTAATTAAAATTAATTTTTATTTAAATTTTTTTATTTTCTATCAAATTTTATAAAATGTCTTATAAAATTTTCAAATTAAAATAATTTAACGTAAAATCACGACACATATTTTTGATAACTCTATAAAATGTTTATTATTATCAATTTTAACAAATGTTTATTTAATACATCAAAATAATACAAAAAACTAGTAAACAGTATATTAGTTTTGGTACAAAGATAATTAGAATAAATAAATTCATTATAAAAATACGCGAACTATGTAAATTATAGAATATTAATCATAAATTCTATTTGATGATTAAGATTGTAAAAATAGGAATTTAAAATTGATGAACTATTCAAATTCAACCAGGCTCTAATTTAATGAGTTACGTAAAACCATGGTAGATTTAGACACTAGATGTTTGCGGTACATATTTAAATAAATTAAATTAAAAAGTACATTAGATAATTATTTCTTTTTCTACTGTAATAAATATGTACATATTTTTTAATCAAAATTCAATAATCATTTTTATCATTAAGTAATACAATTTAATTATTTTTTTTACTTTTTTACAATTTAATAATAGAATTTATACTTATTTAATAATGTTATAGGCTTCCAGTACCATGGCTGTTATATGGATTAATTTATGGAATACCAGTCGAAGTTAATTCAGTCGGGATGGTTTGTAGCATTACAATTCTTTTTTGTATGCTACTATTTGTTATACTAAGTATATCTTTTTTCAAATGGCGTATGAATAAAGGATTAGGTTTTACTATGTTTCTTTTATATTTTGTATTTGTAACAGTGTCGCTTTTGTTTGAATATGAAACTCTTATTTGTCCAGTTTAATTTTTAAATAGTGTTGAAAAATAACTTTAAACACCAGTAAATATAGGATATACAATATAATATGCACAACAGCGATTGCATTCATATAAAAATCAAATAAAATAAAAATTTAATATGTTACAAAATTGTAAATAATGTATAAATTTAAAATAGCGAAATAAAATAATATAGTTATCTGTTATGAATTATTAATAAAATGTTTAAATATGAAATTTAATATTATTGATTATGATTTTTTTACTATTTTATACAAATAGAAATAACATTATTCTTTTATGTTGTTATCAAGATATTTATAGCACTTTGAATCTGATTAAAGTATATTATTGTTCAGATAAATTATTCATCCTTTCCAGAACCCTACATATTATTTTAAGAAACTCATAAATTTAATGTTACACAATCCTTTACTGACTTAGCTATTGTAGAATATAACATTATTTATAAAATTTAAAAAATGTAAACAAAGTTTTTATAATTTACATTGACAATTTAAAATTTGTGCATTTAACTATAAAAATTAATAAATCTGACCGTCATATTTATATTTCATATGTGATCATCTATTAGAATAATTCAGAAATATACAAATTATTTTTAAGTATTTTTCAAATAATTTGTTCATTATAATAAATTTTAAAGCAAAATTATAATTATTTCCTTGATAAAGTTAGATACTTAAACAACATATAAAATTAATAAACTTTAATTGTCTCGGATTAGACTCAAACTTCCAGATGTTCGTAGGATTGCGGGCAAGTGGAAGGGTTGCCGCATTTGTTCAATAACTAACTAAATTTGCTTATCATGCTGTTTATTGATCTTTATTTTATAAACTACACAATAAATATGATTCTAAGATGATGTTGAGAATCGGTGAAATCTTGCAGTTTGGTGGTAGTTGTTACACTGAAAGTAAGAGATCGTAAATCCCTGATAATTCTTCGTTAAGGCCGTCCGCAGGAGCTTCGCGAACAAATAAATGCCGTTGTAGCCGATGACTTTTCGTACACCTTCAATCATTCGCGGGAGTTTCGCGATCCAATAATTTATTTAAAGTGTTTGAAGTACTTAACATTAAAAATTCAATTCTACAAATTTGTAATCGTTATAGCTCGCAATGTCGTGAACGTTGACTACGAAAATTCTCGATAAAATTAAAGCCCTTGCTTGAGAACGTCCTGCAATGCTTACCCATTATTCGCATAGCAACTACGGTAGAAGTCCCCAACCGGCAAAATCTTATCTTCCGATAACTCGAAAGAAATTTCTGGAAGTGCAATTTTTAACGTCAGGCGGGAAACGGCGGAATAGTAACACTAAGTCATTATTTCTAGAATAACGACAACGCGCACGCATATATTAAGGGCAACGTGCGTCAAATTCAATCAGTCTTATTGAGTGAGTCTAGAAGAAATTGTGCAAGTTATCTGGTAAGATATCTGGTAAAGTTCAACGCTTTGTACACACCTCCATCAAAAGGGGTCTGTGCAAGGTATACTGCTAATAACTAATCACCATTTATTGCCATCGGGCGCAAAATCATTCGCGGTAAGCCTTCAGCAAGGATAATTATCATTTATTGCTACGGAGCGCAAATTCGCTCGCGGTAAGCCTTCAGCTATACTGATTATACCGCTACAGGGCGCCGCCAATTGCAACACGCCTCTAGCAAGACCAAGCTTCCCTTGCATACTCTGACAAGGCCTCAGTAAAACGGTGGTATGGTTTAATCCAATCA
Source organism: Ceratosolen solmsi marchali (assembly GCF_000503995.2). Classification (NCBI taxonomy): domain Eukaryota; kingdom Metazoa; phylum Arthropoda; class Insecta; order Hymenoptera; family Agaonidae; genus Ceratosolen; species Ceratosolen solmsi. The sequence continues at coordinate 10,092,488 of NW_011948419.1, forward strand.
CCTTGGTCTCTCAAACGCCCGGTGAGTGGTATTCCGAACACACAAAAACTCATTTATCTTACACAATCGTGTGTTGAGCGCGCAGATTTTTCTTCATATGTCATGATTGTTCTTGGAATGTAATCAGCACTCTTGACGGCTGGAGTGATAGCGCACTTGAACAATTATAAATTATAATGACTTCACTGTATTGGCTTACTATTTTATCGTTTGCAGAGTCTAGCTGAATTATGCGCGTATAGTTAGTAAAACTAACTGACTGGTACAAGGCGGAGTTTAGTCGCAGTGTAGAGTAATAACTGATAACTGATTGATTGAGAAATTTACAGTAACAACAGTGCATAGGTGTGTTGCTAGGCCGAAAGTCTGGTGACGTCAGAGACTAAGCTCTAGAAAATTCGAGGATTCCAGAAAGACAAGGCATTGGAAGGTTCGCGAATTTTTAATCGACGATACTATGCAGAAATATTATTAGGACACTCGAAAATTAATACGTAGTATATACAAGAATTCACAGAATCAATGTTTACAAATATAGGCGTCAGAAGGCTTGTTGTTACGGATTACAGCAATTTTACGCGATAAACAAAGTGGGAGAGGTAAAGACACCTGTGCTTAGTTCGAAACACTGCGCGCCGAGTCATGAACACGATTCTACGAAATCGGGAAACTTCACTACTCAAATAGTCGAAATTACATTACAATTCCGACTAACAAGGGCCGACGAACTCTCCAAGGCTAGATTCTAGTGACGTCACTCTAACAATCAGCATGACAAGAGTGATCCAGAATTCACCGGAATCGCAAGCCTGTGCTACGATATTTAAGGAGACGCGCTTGACGCTCTCACTCTCTTACTAGTTCAATCAAGCATTCATCAAGATCGGATCGCCGTCCTACAGATCTAATCCAGTTCAACGTAAGCCAAGCTAGTCTCGGCCACCCAACACTGTACAGAACGACTCCAGCCCAACGGAAGCCAAGCTCACGGCCTCCCAACGCTACTATACGGATCAACCTCAACACACGTAAGCCACGCTATTACACACGTTTTTACGTACCATCAATGCAACTGAGATCGACTCCACACACGTAAGCTACGCTATTACACACGTTCTTACGAATCACTAATACACGGCTCCAATCAACTAAGTAAGCAGCAATACTAATAAGTGGTATACGGTACGAGGAATACTCCCACCCATCATGCAGTGACGTGTCACGGATATCCTCCCTCCACTAGACCGCTACAGCGTACATCTCGCTAGCGGCAACAGCATCATCACTGCCCCGCATCAGTGACGTCACACAGGCGCCCCCCACTCAGGCCGTTACAGCTCTTCTCGCAACGGCAAAAGCGGCACCATCGCTGCCCCTTATCAGCGCGAATCTCCCACTACCACTGCGAATTCATAACTGCAAGTAGGAGAATCAAGCACCAAGCTACCAAGATTACACTTACAGGATTCTTGTCATTGCTCATATTAATTGAAGAAACTCTCATCTATTCATTTTATCATACATTCATTTGACATCCATAGATCGCTGACTACTTATTATATTTATTATATTCAAGAAAGAGAAAAATACTACATTCAAAGGCAGTGTTGAATTATTGTATTGTCCCTTCCACTTGCCAGCAAGCCTCCATCCACCATCACATGGAGGCTATTAGTCTGATCCCAGACACTTGTACTTATCCAATTTTAAAGTCTAATCACGAACATTAATCAATATCTATTAAAGTTTTAAAAAAGTATTATTTATTTTTATCTAGAAGAAAAAAATATTGTTTAATTTTAGTTTTTGTTTTTATATATATCTTCTCATAATATATAACTTCTCACAATTTACCATTATATTTTCAAAGCATTCTTTTATTAATTAGCTTTATTTACATACCGTTGTAGCATATAATTGTACTTTACATAATTATTATGTAGCATCTTGTATACAGATATATATATTTGTCCGAGTTCAGACTGAAAACCTCCTTTAGATATTGGATGGAGGTATTGCTGGCAAGTGGAAGGACAATGCAATTATTCAAGACTACTGATAGTGTTTATTGTCGTTCCTTTTATTAAATATAATAATATTATAAATAATTAATAATTATGAAGTATATGAATAATGGTATAATTCATTTAAATACATGAAGTTTCTTTATACTGTTACGTGTTGATGAATGTATATCCTTTTCGTTGTATAATGAGTAGGTGCTATCTTAGTATACATTAAATTGCTGATTTTTGTATTATACGTTGGTGCCGCACTTGTGTATACATCGGTCTTATCCGTGAGTTGCTTCAATAGCAGTATGAATGGTGCCGAGCTTGTGTGTGCGTCGGTCTTATCCGTGAGTTGCTTCAATAGTATTATACATTGGTCCCGTCGCCTGTATATGCGTCGGTCTTATCCGTGAGCATATATAATATGATTTTTATGTTTTCACTGTTGTTTTATCTTAGCACTAATGTGTTATCAATTTAAGTCAAGTGTAATGAATTTTAGAATATAGAATCACTATTTATTTCTTAGATTATTTACTTGATTGATTATTATGTATGAATCGCTACAATTTGTGATAACTGTAGAGAAAAGCTTGAAGATGAATAACGCGCTTGTTATAATGACTGTGTAATTAAGACTAGACTGAGGAAAAATTGACTGTTGCGCGTGAAGGGCAGTCCTTAAATACTACTGCACTATTCCTTAAACGCTGATGTTTGTTGCCATGATGATATTGGTTGTGACGTCAACATGGCATAGTCTGGAACGATTCATTGCTGTTGTTTTGTTTAAATAACTGAATTGCGCGTTCATACCTCTTCCACTTTTGACTTTCAACTTTTTAATCCGTAACAATATTTATTATATATATCTGTATATTATATATTATATATATTATATATTTATTTCTCTTAAAATTAAATCTATAAACAATCCCAAATTATTAGTTATCAAATACAAACTTTACAAAAATTTGTTTAATATTTTTCTAAATTAGTCTAAAAAAATGAACTACAAATAATAGATATGCTAGTCAAACTAATATATTGCAAATATGATAATAAAATTTGTACAAAATGTATTCGCTGTTCCAGCTTTTTTTACCAAGACCGGTTCGAAGGATACAAGTTGATGCCGTTGACAACTCAGAGACCACGGGTGTGGTGTGGTAGCGATGAAAGATCGGAAGTGGAAGGGACATTATAATAATACAATATAAATATGACTGATGTATATGCTGTTTATTCTGTTATTTATTGACGACAAGGTTGACTAGTATTACTATTATTAATTATGGAAATACTTCTCGTGGTGGATTAATGTACACACTCATCTATGCAGCATAATGGTTGAATTTGATCGCAGAATGGCGCGAAGTTTGATTCGTCGACACTCGCGCTGTTTGGATGAACACGTGCGTATTGAGGTTATAGATGCAGCGTGATGATTGAATTTGACCGCAGAATGGCGCGAAGTTTAATTCGTTGACACTCGTACTGTTTGTTGCTTAAATTCATAAGCGTCCGAACTTGAACTAAGGTGAGGGTTTGCCGACAAGCCGCCCTTTAGTGGGCGCGAGCTTGGCGACGCGTATTGGAATCTATTCCGCACTATTGCTCTGGGGAGAGGTTTTTCGTCCTTAGTTGCTTGTCGATGTCATAATCTCTGAATCTCAGAGTATGTAATTATTGTAGTAATAATACTACGTACGAAAACTAATCGTTGACTCACCTCTGGACTCTGATATGCGGATTGTCGTCGCTCCTCTAGGACGTGAAAGCACTGTTCCCTTGACAGCGTTAATGGACAATCCGATAAGTGGTAGACGTTTCTTACGACTACTACTGCACCGGCTCCAACGCCTCCGTAAGAAGTAACGCATCCCCGACTTTCCTTACAACTACAATTACAATAGCTCCTGTCACCTACGTAAGCAGTAACGCACCACGAACGTTCATCCCTACTACAACTACATCGGATCTCACGAATACCTATGCAGCGAGGCATCACGAACATCACTCGCCACCAAAGGTATAAGAGTGGTTCTCAAGCTCACGTAAGTAACGCACACTATCGACATTGCATTACACCTATACGAGCGAACCCCCCGCTCACTCAAGCAGTGACGCAACATGGATATTCTCCCACCACTCCGACAACTACGGTGTTCACTCTACAACCGGCGGTTAATGCGGCGCCAACTCGCTGCCCCTTTCAGTGTGAGTCTCCCACTACAGCGATTCATCGTACAAGGAAAAGGGGTGAATTACATTTCAATGTACCGAGAATACACTTAGAGGCTCATCGTTACTATCATCAATTGAAGAAACATTCATCTATTTATCCTCTCACACATTTATTCCGACATTTATAGATCATTGACTAATTGTTATATGTATGATACTTAATAAAGGAAGATATTTAACGCTAAAGACTGTATTGAATAATTGCATTGCTCTTTCCACTTGCCAGCAACACCTCCACCCACCATCATACGGAGGTTTTAAGTCTGATCCCAGACACTGACACTCGGGAAAGGTTCTGACCATCTCGAACAGTATCATTTCGGAAGTATCGGCTTGCCCAAACCTCCAATGACCGTCCGAGAATTTTCTTAGAAGTTATGACCATTGAATCATTTCCCCAAAATGATAACCCAAAATGTTGAAGTTTTTCATCGAATCGATAATCGTTGTGATATATTGAGAATATTCTGTACTAGTTATAATACTACATATTATATTATATTATTCGATAGTTCATTTTGATTTGCCGCCCGCCCTAGCGGATGCTTGGGTAAGGACTTAAGTGGAAGGGTTATAGTGATATACAGTGTGTGCAAACTTCGTTAAATATGGTTTGTTATGATTTATTGACAATTACATTATCGATGAGTTAAATTTACTTCTTATAGGAGAGTGTATTGATTCTATGTTTAATAACAACGATGCAGTTGCATTGAACTCATCCTGTGGTGAATATTTCATCAACACGAGAGGCTCTTTCTTGATGGTGACAATGTTGTTGCTAATCTTGTAAGGATTAGCAATGAATTATGCATACTCCTCAGTAAGAAGTATGCCTTATACTATTTTTTGTCACAACGATACAGTTGCCTTGATTTGATCCTGTGATGAATCACATCACCATCATGAGAGGCTTCTGATATACCTTTTGTGATAAGGAGTGCTTCGATACTGTGTTTCTTGTAGTCTAATATTTTCTTGAAATGGAGGAGATTGTGTCAACACCTTTTTATTGCTGGTTAATTAATATAAGGGCCTTACTAAGAGAGAGCGCTTTCTCGAAGTGGGCTTGCTTTAAAAATCCACGTGACAGCCTACTTAGAGCTGCTAACAATGGATGCTATTGGTGTTGCTAGACGGAGACTAAGTAAAAATTGTAGAAAGTTCGAGAATTATAAAACTTTAGAAGGCTTGGAGAATTCCGAGAATCATAAAGCGTTAGGAATTCCAAGAGCTAAAAGGCTTGGAAAGTTCTCGAAATGTCAAACATGTATATACTAATAATCTGTATTTAATTCAGTTTTTTATAATTTTTTTTTCAAATTTAATAATATTTATTAAGATGTATTAAAATATTTTTAATTTAGGAAATTTTATTGATTTATTGAAAATGATTTTATGTTGGTACTTAGCTAATACTTGAAGAATCTCAACATTTTTAATGTTTGTCTTTTTTATTTCTAATAGTAATAATAGATTTTTCTTTTTAGGACAAAACAAAAAGTATTGTTTCAAAATTCATACTTATATTATGTAGATGTTTATTATTTACTTTAAATTATAAGATTACATTAAATATTTATTTATAATATATTTTGAAAGTATTCATTTATGGAAAGCAGTGAATTTATTATAAGGTTTGATCATACAAAAGTGCCTGTCTGCTAATGTAATTAGAAAATTAAAAAGAATTTCTATTTTTATTTATTTTTTCACGTTACATGTTTAATATATAAAAGTTGGAATGTTCCAATGTATAATATATCTATAATCTTAGTAACAATACATACAATTGAAGAGAACCGTGACAAAAGTAATGATTTTATAAGTTTCAAAAACGATAAAATGTTTATAAAATGGTTTATATTAAAAAATATTTAAGATTAAATCTAGTAAAAAATTTGACTGTCCCAGAAATATAAGTACTTATTACGTTTATTATTTACATAATTTAACATTTATATTTAGGAATGTTATTTACATATTTTCCCAAAAATACGCAGTATATTGATTCAGCAATGTTGGTTTCATGATGCCGCTATAGTAACTTGATGAAAGGTATGCATCGTCAATAAGCAATTGTCTGTATGCTGTAAACACTTGAAATGAATCATTCGATTTAATTATAGTTATAATTGTAGTAATAAAATATATTTATGTACATTGATTGTATGTAGATTCATTTTTCAACATTCGCTTCGTGCATAAACGTAAACGATTAATTTACTCAGTAGAAACGTAATATTTTGTTATATTTATTTTCATTTATTCTTATAAGTTAATATTTTTTTATTTATCTTCAATTTTTTAATTAGCAGAAACAAGACAATTTTTCTCCAAAGATAATTTTCATTTTAGTATAATTCTATTTTATTAAATATTTTGTTTCTAATATCTTATATTTCTATTTTATAGACCTTTAAGCATACTATTTTAATTGCATAATAGATTTATTTTATAATTCAGAATGATCAATAATATTTTATAGTATCACATATTTATAAATAAAATGATTTTTTTATTGAAATTATAAGATATTTCATAAATATATAAAATTTCTAAAAAATTACAGAAGTAAATATATTAGCTTACATAATTGCATATTTATGTGTATACTGCTTTTTGCCTGCATAGCTCCATTGTTGAAATATTTATTTATGTACTATGACATAACTACTTTATTTAGTTGTTACTTATAAAGAGATGTGATAAATTAATGTAAGTAAGAAAAATGATTACTGCGCCACATATATAATTTTTAAGGTATAAAAATTATAAATTATAAATTAATTGAAATTATTACCATATTAACATACCAAAGTGCGATTTTCGGTCTTTTGTAATTATCATACGCGCAGGCCTCAGCTCATTGGCGCTCGCGAAAGGGCGGTAAATGAATATTATATTCGTATAATGACCAATGAAATAAGACTTCAATGAAGATAGCAGAATATCCAAATAATTTATACTACCGTAAAGATGCAATTGTATTAAGAACGTAAAGTAGTTTATTTGCGTAGTCATAATTTCATTTAACTTTACATATTTATTTATAAATTATATCTATCAACTTATATTATAATTTTTATTAATTTACTCAAAAAAATCTCTTGCAATATCTATTTATTAGCTTTATTTCGTCATTTAAATTTTGCATTACATTTAAACAAAAGGTAAATTGAAGCTATGTATTAATAAATTATTTAATATTTATATAATTACTAATATTTTACGGATGAAAAATGAATAAATAATTTACTGATATTTTTTATTTATTTAGAGATTTTTAAGAATGACTTGATAATCTTACAAGTAAAATTAATTATATATCATGTTAAAACTCAAAATTTTAATTATTTTAGATTTTATATATTTAATTAATGAAATTTTTTTCAACTAAATCAATCATATATAAGTATACATATTTTATTTGATTAAGCTGAAATCACAAGTTTCTACAAAAGCATAATGAATTGAATCAAATTTTAAATAATTGAAGAAATTCATATTATATTTTGTTCTATAAATATGGCAAATCATTATGAAGTTCCAAATTGGTAATATTTTTAACAAATTATTTTTCATAAATATTCAATTTGTATAAATTATACATTCTTTAAATTTATTATAGGGCTGGAAAACCCCCTATTGGCTTACATTTGGATGTTCTAAAGGGTGAGAAACTAATTCAGGTAAAAGAATAGTCGTGTTAAATTTAATTTTGTTCTAAAAACCAATTTTTCATATTATCATTTTTCTAGAAATTAATGGTAGATGAAAAAAAGTGTTACCTGTTTGGTCGCAATCAACAATTAAATGATTTTTGTATTGACCATGCATCTTGCTCAAGAGTTCATGCAGCTCTTGTGTACCATAAACATCTAAATAGAACATTTTTAGTTGATTTAGGAAGTAGTAAGTAAGATTATTCTAAAATATCTATATAATTAGTTTAAAGTATATTAACTATATAATTTTTTAGCTCATGGAACTTATATTGGTAGTATGCGTTTAGAATCACAAAAGCCTACCCAATTACCAATTGATAGTGGTTTTCATTTTGGAGCATCCACACGTTATTATGTTATCAGAGAAAGACCACAAACTGGAATAAGAGCAATAATTGATGAACTGGAAAAAAATAACGATGATCAAGATACCGGTGGCTTGCTAGGATTACCTGAAACCGAAACCGAACTTGATGCAAGTGCCAACTTAATTTTCCTTTTTAATATTATTTTATATTTATAAATTTTTCAATTCAATAGAATTTAACAGAATTCAATACTGCTCATAACCGAAGAATTTCTATGTTGGGTATAACCGATGATGAAATTCATAAAACTACAAGAAAACGTAAAAAAAAAGGTATTACTTTTAATGATGACGAAGAAATTATAAATCCTGAAGATGTTGATCCATCTGTAGGTAGATTTCGTAATTTGATTCAAACAACAGTTGTTCCTAGCAAAGTACGTACAAATTTTTTAATTTTTAAATGTATGAAAAATAAATATATTTTTTTATAGAGAATGAGAATGGAAGGTGGATTAATATCTCTCTCGGAAGAAACAACCAATTCTATAAAGCACATGCAACCAACATCTGCTGTACAACCACTATACCATAATTTACCTCCAGAACAATTTTCATCTACATCTCAGAATCTATTTTCAATTGCCTTAACATCATTAACATCAAGGTTAGGCATAGGATTACCAAATCCAGCACCTGAAGTAGAAATGATACCTAACCAAATACAAGTAGAACCTGTACATGCTACTGAAGTTAATGGTTCGATAGAACCTCATTCAATGGAACCAAAAAAGAAAAAATATGCAAAAGAAGCATGGCCAGGAAAAAAGCCATTGCCAACTCTTTTAGTATAACAAATAACATAAAATTAAAATTTAATATTATAAATTTATCGTATACTTTTATTTTTTTTTAATCTTATATCTTAAACATTACATTTATTAAATTCATGCTTAAACAAATTGATTATTTAGCAATAACAGAAGAATTCTGAGTTTTATTCAAACAATATTCAACTATAGCATAAACAGTTAAAAGTCTTCGATCAATAGCATTTAAATGTTTGTCTGTAATTATTGGCAAAACATCTGCCATAGAGGACTCGTGAGCCAGCAATTCTTTCAAAGCATAACTAAGTGAACCACCACTTAAAAGTTGTAGTCTATCCCATGTTGTTTTACGTACACTAAAAGTAAAATATTTAATATTAAAATTATATGTAGTTCATTTTTATTACTACATATACTTAAACATCTGAAATGTCTGTCTAAAGTACATAAAATAATGTATCTATGAAACTTTAATACTAACATACAACATTGATAAAGTGGTGCCAAGATATCAATATGATCTATATCAGGATTTCCAAGGCTTTTACCATTATCAATCAACAAGATAGTAGGATCTTTAAAACTATCCTTTAATAATTCATAATGATGACGATCTCCGTTATCTATTAGAAAATCAAAAATAGCAGTATCAATTAAATCTAAAAGTCTATTTGAAGATTGAGCTGAATAGGTTTTTAATAGTTTTACCTAAAACAATATTACTTTATAAAAATTAGAACATTTATTATGCTAATTTTAAATTCAAATAAATACTTTATTGCAATAATTTATATCCACTTCCCACAGAGCAGGATATTTTCTTGTATATGTTCTTTGCCAAGGATGTTTATATTTTGCAAGTTTCCAATTTTGTGGTAGCCACAAAAGGACTGTTCCTTCCAAAAGGTCTTTCACTCCGCAAACTGGATCAATAGGAGAGCAATAGTGACAAACACCATAAAAACAAGTATTATCTCCATTTTGATAAATTGTTGATAGTAATTCTGGAGTAGCATTTTTTTCTATTTCTTCTTTTAATTTTACTAAAATTATAAATAGGATATTTTTATATCTTACACAGTGCATGTATATATGTGTATCAAGTATATAATTTAATTTATTGCATTTAATAAATTTAAAAATTTAAAAACATGATAATTGTACTTCCATATCAAGATAATTTTGATTGTACATATCCATGTAAAATATAAAAAAGATTACATATTAAGTTAAATTATACATTCATTTATTATAGAAACATAAAATTTACATTTAATAATTTCAATGTTTTTCATTCTATAAATTAAAAGATTTTTAAATTATTAATCATTTTAATTTATTATTTATTAATTTTCTTTATAGTTATATTCTAATTGACTTATTTTAGGATTTATGATTTATTTTGTATAAAAAAGATTTAAACTGTCATTTTTAAAATAAAAATATTTGGAACATTGTATAACTAGTTATTATTGAAGAAAACGTTTTAATATATAAAATTAGATAATTATTTATCATTATTATAGATTAATTTATGTTCATATGATAATTAAAAAATTTAATTTGCTATTTAATATACAACTATACTGTATAACCTATCTTCTAAAATTAATTTTTTATAATAGCATGTTTGATTATGATATTTTTGAATATAAAACTAAATTGAAATGTTCCAAATTATTCATATATATTAAAAAAAGTTAAACTGTGTGCATATTCTTTGCATTGTAAACTATTTGGTTGTAGATTATTTTTTAAAAAGATTAGAATTTATTTTTGTAATAATTATCAATGGAAAAGCTATTAATAAAAATTTTAATGTGATGTAAAGATATACTACAAAACTAGATTAACTTTAAACACGGAAATTTGCTTGAATATTCATTCAATAAATACATAAAAATATCAACAAATTTATTAATAGGTTATATATATTGTAATGATCTTTATAACTTACAGAATTTATATAAATATTTTAAGTATTTGAACAAATTGAAGTAGTATATCAATACTTTTACTTAAATATTTAAATGTTACATATTTTATTTAATTTACTTAAATATTTAAATTTTACATATTTTATTTAATTTAACCAAACATAAAAGAATTTAATAATTACTATTTATTTAAAATATTATCAGACATAAATTAGTTTCTGTAAATTTCAATCAATTGTAGAATATTCTATTAAAAATTATCTAAAAGAAATATATATTTTCTGTCATTTTTTAGGTGTAAATATTTCTGTTTTTCAATTTTGCAAATTATTTTTTATGTTCATTATATATAGTGTTACATATATTACATTAAATTTACTTGTTTATAGTACATTTGAATACATTGCATTTTATATACCAGTTTATTGCAGTTAGAAAATAGAAGACAATTAATATTTAAGAAATATTTTACTGTATGAAAAATTTAAATAATTTGATAAATGATAATTAAATTGCAAAAGGTATTTGAAACAATATATAATAGCACAAAAGATTCATTCTCCATGAAAATATTATTTTTAATAAAAAAAAGATGAACAATATTGACATCATGAAATAAAAAAAAAAGGGGCTACTCCAATAATGAGTTAATTTTATTATAAGTTAGTTATATTAATATTCTAATAATGTATTAAAATCCAGAAGAAATGAAATTTTAAACATTGTATAGTTGTAATTCAGTTGATGACTTAGTACTGTATAAATTCATATATATATATATATATTTATTTTTATTATTTAAAATTTCATTTTTTATATATCTAATTTTAGATGTGATTAGTTATTAAAGGAAATCGAATAATACTTGTAACCAGTAATCAATAAGTTATAACATGATATCTTACAGAAAATAACAATGTACATCAAGTAGTATAGTTGTTAGAAAGATTGACTATGTTAAAAAAGGGAATGAATGAACTAGATAGTTTATATAATTTGAGTTGATAACAGTTGATAAATATAGAAAAGAAACAAGTTTTATTACAGTCTGTATAGTGCTTGTACATTATGTTGTCAATATATTTTTTATATAATTTTTTTATATAAAATTAATTATATTTCATTCATATTACTTATTGTTAAATGGAATAATAATACAACCATTTTGCACCTATATTATTAAATTTATGAAATGTGTATAATATATTTTATTAATTTATTTTATAATTTTATTCTTTTTATATTGTTAATAAAATCATTATATAATAATTTGCAAGTAATAAAGAGCAATTTGTTCTCAATAATTATTTTATTATAAAATCTTTAAAATATTATATTAAATAGCTTTTTTTGTAATTATTCATTCTTAATGAGAGTAATTTTTAACTGGTGTAAATATATAAAAATTTAAAATTGGTATTCTCTTGATAACCACACATAAAAATAATATATATTTAATATAGGTACTTAAAATTATGATTGTGTTCTTAATATTTTGAAGATTTAAATGGTTACATATATTTTGCATATATGCATGGATTTTGACAAAATTAAAATTTTTAAGAGCTAAAATTTATAAAAATATCTAAATTAAAAAACTTTGTGAAACATAAATATAATAAAGCAAAAAATCTATATTATTATCTGATAAATAAAAAGAAAATAAAACGAATTACAATATTACTGTAAAATATGATTGGTATTCCAGGATACCAAGTATAGTATGAATTTAAACAAGCATAAAAAATAATTTTATTACTATTATCATACCTTTCACACATTTTATAATTAATTTTAATAACTTATTTTGAAAATATATGTAAAATACGGTTTATAACTATTTAAATAACAATTTTATTGATTAGTTATATATATTTTTTTTAGAAATAAATGGTATCTTTTAGAATATATATTCTTTTATACAGAGTAATGATATTTTCATAATATTACTATTTTATTAAAAAAAATAGCAAAAAATTTTCTAAAAAGTGCTTTTAAATAACTAAGTATTTTCATTTAATATTTATTTTTAATTTTGAATGTAGATTTACAATTTAGAAGTGTAAGATGAATTAATTTTTTTAATATTTCTTAAATGATTTTGAACACTGAAGATTCTTCAAATTTGTATTATTTCGAATTGTAAAACATTTTTTTTCCTTTGAATACAATTTTTATATATAAAGTTATTAAAACATTAAATATAAACATAAAATAATTACGATTTTCTGTCTTCCTTATAAGAGAATATAATAAGTACAAATACATTAAAATATTTTGATTAAAAGTATATTATATTAAATTTACATAATTTGTTATCTTGTAAAATCTATCTATTAAAAAAAAAACTTATTTGTATATAAAAAGTACTTTTGCTTACACTTCCTTATTAATGCTAATGGCACTCTTCGAAGAGAAAGTAGCAATGCTAAATAAAAAGCTACCACTTCTGCATTATGTCTATCCTTGCCATAATAAACTGGACCTTCAATTTTTTTAGTTCGACTATACCATTGAGGTTTGAATATTGCTCTTAACCCATTTTGGAATGTCAAAAAAAGTTTCAGTTGTGTCCCAACTTTAGCTGTATCAGCTTTAATAATTTTTATATGTCTTAATAATTCTATAATTGTTCCTAATTCTGGTGAAAAGGATGGAATTAATTGTTGAGCACTTGTCCACTACAATATATATAAATAATGTAAAATTAATGTTTCTTATTGTTAACAGATTTAATTAAATATTGAAACGTAGTATACTATTTTATTATACTTACAGTTTTCAAAACTTTAAGAGTATCATTACTTGCATTTTGATGTATTTGTAATTCTAAAATAATTTTATCTAGTATACTTATATAATTTGCATTTTGTTGAAAATATTTTGATGGAAGTATTTGGATTTTTTTAATAATATTTTGTTGTATACACTCAACAGTTAACATTTTTGAATACAAATAATCAAATTGGGAATCTGTATTTTTCTTTTCTGATATTTTTTTAATTGAAGAATTTAGATTTAATTCAGAGTTGTTGATAATATTAATAAAGTAAAAATTTATAATTAAAACTACAATGAGAAGAGTTAATAATGAAAAAACTAGATATCGTAGAAGTATCATCTAAAAAACAATGCTAGCGTTAGTATAAATATAATACAGTTTGTTAACAATAAGATATTTTGATATATGATAAATATATCATCACAGAACTATCTTATGACAAATTAAGATGAATAAAAAATATTTTATTAAATTATTTTTGTTGAATTTGGTTCTATAATTTGATTTATGTTCAAATATTCTATTACAGGAATATTAAAAATCTGGTATGATCAATATATTACAAAAAAATAAGTATGCAGGCGATACATATTATGTAGAATGTTTTTGTTGATTGGTTCAGATCAGAGGTTAAGTTAGTAATGGATACAAATGAAATATCAGTAAATAAAAGTAGAAAATAATCCAGTAAAAAAAAAAAACGTCAAAAACTTAAACAAATTAAAAATGTATTGTTGTATGTTAAGAAACAAAAATTATGTATAAACTTTACATAAATTAAATTCAAAACCATTTTTAGAAGTTTTCATACTTCCATACTTTTTTAGTATAATAAAAAAATATTTGTTTTTGTCATGAAAATATTGTTTACTTATAATGGATAAAAAAATTTTCTATTTTAGCCCTAACTGGTAATAATTGTTTACACATAACAGGAAAGAAAATAGCAGCAATCATTAAAATATAATTCAATTATTAAATTTTAACAAACGTTAAAATACATAAAAGTTAAGATAAAATATTGATCAACAGATTCATTTTATCAAGTTTTCTGATAAAATAGCATTTAATATATTAAACTCTGAAAAACGTAAATACAATCAGAATCATTTGAAAAAGTAGAATTTGATTTGATTGTTTTACATATCTTCTTATCTAAATTGTAAAATTATATAAAATGATGTTTAAGAAAAAAATTCGAAATTGTCTAATTTTAAAAATAATTAACAATTCTTACCACTATCTAAAATAATTGAAATGCAAAGTAAAAGAAATCTATTACTTATATAGCATTAGAAATTATTAATCTATGTTCAATGAAAAAAAGTAATACAGAAAGTAACAGTTTTAAAAAATTAAAAATAATAAATATATCCAACAATTTTTGTAAAATATTTCATATTATATTACTTAAAAATATATATAACATTCAAAACATATATAACATAAAAATTAGTAGGTATAATTTTTGAGTAGAGTATAAATTTGATATTGTTTAATTAATTACTATAAATAAAATAATAATTGTAAATTAAATATTAAATGAACACAAGACAGTAAAAAAAGTATTGTGATACAATGTTTGTAAATAATTCTTGGCAAAGAATAAATATAATTGTAATATTAAGATAAAATAATATAAATCAAGGTTAAAGTTTTTAAAAAAATAAGAGTTACAAAGTCATATCACAAAGCGAATATTAACGAGAAAACTGATATGCTAAACAAAGATACACTGGAATATTTATTTTGTTTTTTATTCAATAAAAATAATAAACGTAATATACATCTTGGTTAATATTTGAAAAATTTATAAATAACCAAATACTCAAATTAGAAATATAAAAAAAAATAATGGGTTGCGTTTGGATACATTTTATTACAAAACAAAATAATAAAGTATATTATAAAAAATGGTAATAAAAATTTACAAATGAACGTAAACTTATATAACTAAATCAAATCAAAATAGATGGTTATTCTCATTCACTAATGCTCTTTTTTAAGAATTAAAAATTTTTCAATTACCTTTCAGTCAATAAAATTATCTATCTTTAAAATTAATTTAAAGTTGACATTCTATAAAGATATTCTATAAGAATATTTCTGATATAAATATATAATAATATTCTCATTGATAATGCCATGAATTAGTATTAAATTTAATCACTATTAGTAAAATATTCACTGATTAAAGACAAATTTATCGTAACATTATTACAATTATTTTATATATTTATGGAAGTGCATATTATGATATATAATTAGTAAAAGTATTAAAAAATTTTATAAAAACTTACAGAACTTAAATCAATTTTTAGCACGAAATACCAAAATAATTTATTATTTTATATATTGTTTAGTGTGTCGAATTTTTTAGATTTACTTTTGATTGTTTTTCATTTGCATAAAGTAAATGACAAATGAATGTAAACTATTTATAACAATTGTTAGCAATATATATAATATGTATTTTCTCAAAATTATTTTCTTTCTTCGAATAAATATGATTTACAATATTTGAAGTTATTAACTAAATTATTTTAAGATATAAATTATGTAGATTAGTTTATACTCATCTTTTTCATCATAAAATGATTGATTTCCTAATTATTATTGCCATAATTTTAACTGGTATAGTCATATGTTTTCTATATAACAATAAAACAATGAAATTAATTTTATTATCGAATAAATCTCGATTATACAACATTGTAGTTTATTAGTCTAGAGCTCTTTCTTTTATCATTATGCGAATTTATTATATTTTATTATTTTTTCAATTTTTCAATGCTTCTGAAAACAATACATTGAAGAATTATATATTCTTTAAATTTGTTAATTGTTGAACTTATTAGACGAATATTTTTACTAAAAAATAATATTTTTAGAAGAAATAACGTAATCCAGAATTTGTATTTGTCATTTGAGTTGAAATAGAAGTGTTGCAGAATTTTATTAATTACAAAATGATGATTTCAGAGTAAATTCATTTCGTAAATGTAAAATTTTATATATGGACAAGTTGATTAATATACCCTTTTTATATTGTATTCGCGGTCGTTGAGTGTCAATAATTTCAAATTATTACATTATCAAGATATGAAAAATATAATACTGATTTTAATGAAAGATTAAAAGATTAAAGAAGTAACCAAATATGCACTCTAGCCTTAATGATTCCATGAATTCTTATTACTAAGCAAGTTTGGATAGTTTAAAAAAAATTCTTTTATATTTCATTGAACTTCCTTATTCAATCATCAATTATTTATTGACTCTAATATCATTTTCATATATTAAAACACTCTTTTCCTCATATGTAGATATGAACAATATATGTTCTTGAGTAAAATGAAGACTTTTGTTTTTAAAACGGAAATATTTAATATTTAATATATTTACTATACTTCTATATATTGATTATGTGGCTTTATATGGCTGCATCATTTTCCAAAAAGCATCATTATTGATTCTGATATCAATCTTCCATTAGATGCTTATCATTTCTTTTTATTTCACATTAAATAGTTGTAAATTCCTAAATGTCTCTAAGATATTAATGGTTATTTCAAAATACTTTTCTTATGTTCCCATTATTAATTTTTCTTTCTGTTTCATTATTGGAAATAAACTTAATTTTATTTATTTATTTGAACTAAAGATTGTTGATTTGTCCTCTATTATTAATACCTATTTTCCTAATTATTGATTAACTTTTACTTTTTCCATCTTTCCTATAAGTATTTTACTATAAATTAAATTTTATCTCAAATTAGATGTTTATCTAATACATTGATTATAAAAATAATTAAATTAACTAATATTGCTAATTATTCCTACACTATTATAATCATTATTCAAAAATTAACATAAACTCTATGACTGTAAAAAGCATTTACATAGTACAGCATACTTAAATTATAGAATTTATTCCTTAACAATATGTTGATATCAACATTGAAATATAGATCTTATTTTTTGGACTGATAAATTTACAACATAATAGAGAATCATTTATTTAACAAATTGTTCTTTAAAGAATCTTACTCAGGTTAAATTTATTTTAATTTTTTGTGTAATATACAAATCATACATTGCTTAAACAAAGTAAATTTATATTTAAATTATTTACATAGATTTCCAGCTTTCTCGATATAACTTATTTATAAACATACAGCTACAAGTGTACATTCTACACTGGATTCTATATGAACTTCTTAAATCATTATTTTACAATTTTATTACAAACTAAAATTAAATAAATTATATAATGTATTGCATAATTTAATAATAAACTTATACATGATACATGACAAAATATGATTTTATATTATAGGTTTGAATAGGCATATTCCAAAAATACTGAATAAATCTTAATTTAAAAAATCTTATATTATTAATTTCATTTTTTAGTTTAATTACTGTTGGTACTCATGTATACAACTATAATATTAAAAATTATTTTAAAATAATTTTAATTACAAATTTAATATCAATTTGCAATAAATTGATAAAATAAGAATAAACTATTTTTCTTATCATAAATCGTTTGGTTACAACAGCAAAGAAATAAGTAAATATCAAAGAGTATTATAAATTATTATATATTTATCTTCATGAAAACTGATTGATTATTATACATTAGTATTGATATTAAATTAATATCAAATATTCTAAGTAACAAATAATAACTTAAGTTTTATATTGTTATTAGAAAATTTACATTTAAAAACTTTCCAAAACAAAAAAAAAAGTTTATCAATTGCGATTTAAAACTGATTTAAGGATAACTCTGTTTACATATAATTATAATTAAAAAATATGTAATGAAATAAATATAAATATTAGAACTAGAACCTTTAAAAAAAATAATAAAAGAGCATGCCACACAATTAATACTAATTTATTTGTCTCATTTTCTTGGATATGCTATAGTATATATATATTTCAATAATATTCAATAATATAATTTAAAAAATATATATTTCAAAATACATCAATACGTTCAAAAATGAAAATTTGATATTCGTAATTATTCAAATAAATATCTAAAATTATATAAAAACTATATCAACCTCAAAATTTCAAAGATCAGCCAAGTTTATAATGCAGGCAAATATATCTGATAAAACTGTTATGTGCGAATGCATGCATGCATGTACATATATATATTTTTTTTTATCGTCATGAAAACTGATTAAATATTATAAATTTAAAACCAAAAACTATCCAATTTCTTATTTAACTGAATAATAAAAATAACAATTTTCATTAAATTAACTTGATAAATAATAAATTTAAGAAACTTTAATAAGTATGGATATAATTTTATAAAATTATTTAAATATTAATTACAATTGAAAACAAAACCAATAGAGAGCGCGCAAAAATGTGTAAAATTTTGTAGATTATATTAAAAAAATTACGTATCGAAAAAGTTGAAAAATACTAAATTATATAATTTAGAAAATTAATTTTCATATTACAATCTCAGTGAATAATTTAGGATAGTAAAAACGGAGTATTGTTTAACCACATGCGCAATTAAAGGCCACGTAGCAAAATATCCATATCAATTAAAAGTTTAAACAATAAGTAAATTAGTTTAAGTTTATTGATAAGGAATTGATAAATTGGTTTGAATAATAATTTATATCATACATTAAGATACAAAATATTTATTACAGATAATAAAAAAATTATTATCTACCAATAATTTGTTTTTTGAATTTCCAATTAATTAAATTAATAAGTATTTTTGTTCAAATAAACGAAAAAAAGAATGAAATAATGAAATATGAAGCAAACAAGAGATTATTAATGATATCAAATGAAAATTAAAAATTAAAATTTGAAAAAAAAAAATTTCTGTATTGATTTAAAAACACAACCACGCAAATATATCTTCACTTAAAATATCAATCTGTTAGTTATTCTATCATATAACATAATAAATCATATTGAAATTTCAAGTATTTTAAGCAATATTAATAAAAATCTGAATTATTATATAGATTCTAACATAGAAAATTATTAATTTATAGTTTATATAATTAATTTATATCTCATATAGAAAGAATTACTTATATTAATTATTCGTATTTTTAATAATTTGCTTAATGCATTCAATATAGTAAATAATACAATAATTTTCTTAATTATTTTAAAACATGAGAGATAAAAAAATGCATATATTTTACTTTTAGTAATTTCTAATTTTATTTGTTTTTAGCAAATAATTTTATTAAATTGTATTAAATTTATATATTAAAAGAATAATCTATTTTAAATCTTTGTTATCAAATAAATTTATATTGTTCAAACTTGATAAGAGGTATGATTTTCAAAGAATTTCCATATCCAAGGCATTCTTACCAGATACTTTCCGTTTTCGATACTATTTGAGTATCTTTTAGTTAAAAAGTTAATTATTTAATATAATCTTCCACTTTACAAATGCATACTAATGTACATATTTCTATTTCTGAAATAAATCTTTTGACTTGTTTATATATGTCTTTGAAAATGTTTTAAAAATATTCCAATATTGTAAATTTCTATTCTGAATATTTACAGAAAAGGTTCTTCTGTACGTTTATCAATTCTTATCAATAAACCATATGTATTAATATATTTATTACTATAGCATATTTAATAGTATTATTACATTAAAAATGTTCAAAGTATTTAGAGCTCAGATACATAAAGTACAATAAGTATCTAACTATAAACGGCCGAGGTTATTATAGGAGTCGAAGGAGTTAAAACAAAAGAACTTTTAGAAGTTCTCAGATGAGGACGAAATCACAAAATGCTTTAATACCAATCTCTATTGTTTTATAAACTACTAGACAGGAAAATCAAATGGAGAATTATATTCACTTACAGACAAAAGTACGTTGACGAGTATGCTTCATCTGTACTATATGTGAAAATAAATAAAAAATATAAACAACGAACACGAGCATTTTATCTGCTTGGGATAAATTGTACCATACTATTTTAAGAATCTTTAGAAAATAGTAAACAATTATACAAGTATGTTGTATTAAATAAACTAACCGTTGTTTTAAATTACATTGATAAATTAATTATTAATAAACACAAGTATTATTAAAAATTAAATTAAAAATGTTGTTTCAACAAAAATTTTTTCATCCTAACTACTATTATTCAAAATATATTTTATTTATTTTTCATTTATGTTTGTAATTTTTTAACATTTAAAAAGTGCATTTCATCATGCTTATATTTCATACACTAATATATAGTAATAATACTGACTATAAATTCTCTTATTGCATAATAAATAGGGGAACTCAACTAACTTTTTGTATCCTTGTTAATCTTGAAAACAGAGTTGCTGAGATGGTGAAGGGAGGCTTGCTGGCAAGTGGAATGGACAATGCAATAATTCAATACTGCCTTTGTATGAGTTGGTTTTCCCTTTATTGAATAAAATGATATAATAAATAATCAGTGGTTTATTAAGGTGCGATTGAATGAATGATACAATGAATGGGTGACAGTTTCTTCAAGTAATGTGAGTGATGATAATCTTATAAGTGTATTCTTGAGTGCGGTGCGTGATTGACGCCACCGATTGCCGCTACCGATACGCTGGAGATGCCGAGTGGTGGCGTTGGTGTGTGACGTCACTGATGAATGGCAATGATGCCGTGGTCTAGGTATTGCTGCTTACTTAGTTCACAGAGCCGTGTGTTAGTGATTCGTAAAAAGGTGTGTAATAGCGCAGCTTACGTGTGGAGTCGATCTCGGTGCATTGATGGAACGTAAAGACGTGTGTAATAGCGTGACTTACGTGTAGTGAGTTCGATCCGTGTGATGGTATTGGGAGACTATCTCTGTAGGTGGGGGCGGTCTGTATGAATTAAAGGTGATCTCTGTGCAAGTGGCGTTGACTTGTAGGACGGTGATTTGTGTGAATTGAAGGTAATCTCTGTGTAAATTAATAATTTGATTTTGATGATTGCTTGATTGAACTATTAAGAGTACGAGAGCGTCATGTGCAGCTCCTTAAATATTCTCGTATATAAACAAGCTGCATCGAAATTGCATCGGTGGCCGTTGCTATGCCGATATTTGTCGTGACGTAAACAGGTCATAGTCTCGTACAGTTCATTTGTTATTACTTTTGGAATTATAGTAGTATATTTAATTTTTTTTTTGTTATAAGCATTCTTTGAGTTCGGTAGTCAGTTTTTACAAAACAAATGCTCACGCGCTCATACCTCTCTCACTTTTTATTCCGCTTAGAAACTACTGCAATCCGTAACAAGAGTAAACCGAAATCTCACTATATATAGAAATAATAATTATCGCATTTACAGTAAAAAATTTTAATTGAAATTAAATATATTACTTTACTACTCATACGTTTACTAATCATAGCAGTCAATAGTGATTAAGTTCCGTATACTTTTTATATATGTTGAAGAAATTTATAATATTTTGAAATTAATTTATTAACCCTTTATGTAACAAACGAGTTCTAATAAGAAGCGAAATTTAATAACTATTATGAAATTCTAAAAAATTGTAAATTATATATGTTCATCTACCGTCTATTGATATTTTACTGTTCTGCGAGAAAATTCTAAATAGTTGTTATTTTTGGATCTTCGAGTATCTGTAATAAAGAAAGAAAAAGATTAGTTACGTGACAATTACCTATACTATATAAAGTTGTATCTTTAAAATGAAATAATTAATCTAAAAATATAGAGGTATTACAACAGATTGCAATTTAATATATTTTATAACAATTAACATTTTAACATTACATGACTAACGGTGAAATTATCTAAAACTAAAATATTAATTATTCTAATAACAGAATATAATTTATATAATGACATAAGCATACACTATCTAGATATTGACTATTGAATTTATTTATTTTAGTTAGTGTTCGATTTTAAAGGTTTAGTTTATGGCTCGAACTACCAATTCAATAGTTCAGTGGATTAGTCTCTGGGCAGGATAACTTTAAAGGAAGTAATAAGTGAAAAGGCTGAAAAATATCATGTATTTAGTAAAACAATATTTATTATTTGTTAATAATTATAATAATAATACTGCAATGTTGTTGAGAAAGAAGTATTCTATTGTAGTACTGAGGGTGTGTCCTTGTATTCTTAATTATCCTAGATTTTATGGATATTATGCGTGTCTTGTAATTGAGGTAATGCTGATGTAAATATCAGCTGGTGTAGTCCGTCAATCATGCTTATGAAGTAGCATGAGAAGATGGTGTTTGAATCAAGTATGCTTGATGTATGAATAACTATACTTGATATGGTGGAAGACGTTAAATGAAATTCATTAAGTAATAAATTGTGTCTTTAATTATTTATAGGGGCAGTAGAAGAGCTAGTCACACAAAACTGTCAATTATAAGCCTTAGAAATCTTGAAGGACTTATTGACGTGTATTAATGGTCGATTAGTCGATATACTGTAGTCTGGCCTTGAGAATGACCTTGACTTGTTGCATCAACTGTGTTGGCTGTTTTGGAAATGCACGGCGATGAAGGAATGCTTCGAGAGACCGTGCTCTTTCACCTGTCGACTATTTCAGGGAATGCACGATGACGAAGGGATGCTTCGAGAGAGCGTGCTCTGTCACCTGACGATTGTTTGAGTCTGTGTGAGGTCGAAGCGATGGTTCGACCGAGAGAATGTGAAAATGCCCGTTTTATTCTTATGTGAGGTGTGACTAGCTTGTTTATTAATATAAAAGAGGTGCCTTGTAAAACTGCTGACAAGGTGTGTTGATTTACTACGAGGATGATGTCCCCTTTGATTACTATTCCTTTGGCTTCACTGTAATCACTTCTAAATCTGCCGATTTCCCTTTATTGATGCACACGTGTATTGTTAACTTGAATATTGAATATATGGCCACGTGTATTATTAACTTGAATACTGAATATATGGCCACGTGTCTTCTTCACAGTATACTGAAACAGTGAGCGGCAATTTCACTTGATCGAGCACGAAATGATATTACAATGAGCGTATGAGCCTTTTAATACGCGCACGAACCGAAGGCTTGATCGTTCCGTGGTGGCTCTGCTGAAAATACCGACCGTTCCATTGCGGTCCTGCTGAGGGCAGATCGAAACCCGTGTGCCATCGCTTCTACTGGTAGATGATTAAATTGGTTTACTATGGTTGGTCACTGCGGTCGGGTCACGGCAAGATGTTAACCGCAAGCGCAGTTGGTCGAGCGTGGTTTGGCAAAAGCCGGTCAGCAAGCAAGAGGCTTTCCGCAAGAGAGTTTTTCAGCGAGAGAGCGAGGCGCGCCGCGTGCTTGTCTTAAATCTCCACGGGGCGGCTCACTTAGCTGGCAACAAGGCATCATCTTTGTTGCACTAATTCTTACACGAGGCGTAGAAAGAAAATCTAGAACCTTCGAGAATTCGACGAAAGAAAAGTAGCGCTTAATACCTTTGTGTGATCTTATAGTATATTAGATTTCATGTTGTAAAACTTGCACGGACTTGCCGAGTTTTGTTTATAAATATTCGCCCGAGTGCGCGTCCCGGTACGAGCGCGCGTGCCATGCGCCGCACAGCGCGTATGACCCACTTTTTCTAAAATTCATGAAAACTGCATCCATCTCGAATAGTCAGATAATATTACGGATTGAAACAGTTGAAAAGCGGAATACAACAGTGGGCGAGGTATGAACTCGCGATTCAGTTATTTTAACAATGTAATAGCAGCGAATCTTCCAGGCTATGCCCTGTTGACGTCACGGTAACAAAACATCGGCGTTTCAAGCAGTTGTGCGATAATATTTAAGGTCTGTGCTTTACACGCAGACGAGTCTTTCTTAGTCTTTGTTCGAGAATGTAAGAAAACTCCTAGCTCATGAAACATCTAGAAAATTCGCGATAAGAGTTCCGATAAAAGCGAACTCTCGAAGACTACTCGAGAAATAAACATTCAAACGCGCCTCCGATTAAATACATCTAAACAATTCAGCAAAACTTCGAATATCTAAAGAAAATATAATTCATAAACACATCTGGCGAGAACAAAGGTCCAAGTGTCCAGCAAAACAAGTCATAAAGCTAATGTTACGAGACATTTGACACGGCCTCGCCACAAAGCATCTATCGACGACAAGTCATAAAATATCTGGCGTACACAAGACATAAAATTAGTCTGAAAAACACAAGCCAGATGATACACTCAAAAACAATGCTACACATAACCTTCACAACACTGACCGATTGCAACGCGCATGATTACAAGAAATGCATGCGACAATGCTAGGATGGAGAGGGAAAAGCGCAGCATTAAGACCCGCTCTCATTGGAGCCTCCATCTTGGAAAGATTCACTGGTGGGAGATCCCACCACTAAAAAGGCGGCTTGATTAGAAATACCATAAACTAAAGAAGACTTCTGATTGGACACACTAATAAGACTAAATCTCATTGGCGACGCCATGATCGACAAGACAACTCTGATTGGCGACACCAAAAGAGAGGGAATTCTCACCGACTACTGCGTGGTCGAAGGAAGGCTTTAAAAAGGCGATGCCGGCAAGGCAAAATGACATCTTATATTATCTAACAGAAAAAGAACAAGTCAATTAAAACGCATTCATACAGTCAGAAAGTCCAAGCTAATTACGCAAGATTATTCTATTTAACACAAGTTATAGATAATCAAATCATACACTCGCAGAAGTGCAATACAAGTAAAAAAGGGAATCGAGAACTACGAATATTAGCTCGCACAGTATACACAATCAAACTGCAGGAAGCCACACGAGGCAACTCAAAGAACAAGACAAAACATAGCTATACACAACGTGCAGAACTACGAGGTAACGTTCCATTCCTAATTAATACATAACTATATCAAGCCATACGCGCCAATCTGCAGATACGTAAAGCTATCTGCAAAACACAATACAAGCAATTCACGCAATGCTACGTGCTCATATACAAGGAAGCGTCTGGGTTTACGACCTCGCTCTTCTGTGTGTATTCTTCCATCTACACGTGCATTACATATAGAGGACCAGCAAGGCATCAACTTCTTCCTGTTTATGCGACTTACGTGATAAGGGCCACTGCATGAGTAAGATGTGTTGCAATAAGTGCAATAAACGACACCATTCCATACTACACAATAATCAATTAGCAAGCTCAAATGAGAAGGAGGAGGAGAAGCTCATTACTTGACAAGACGAGTTCACGGTCAGACGACCAACGATTAACACTCTCTTGGCCACTGCAATAGTCAAGATTCAGTCACCAACAGCCACCATAAGAGCTCGAGTGTTAGTGGATTCTGGATCCGAAACCTCATTTGTTGTTGAAGAAGTAATTAATAAATTACAATTGATTAGAGAACGCTCCGTTGTTCAAGTTTATGGAATTGGCGGAAAAACATCCATCCTCAGTAAAGGTTATGTATCCCTCACTTTAATATCTACTCATTTTCCAACGTCTTCAATTACAGTCTATGCTCACATACTCGAGTCCTTGACGACTATACTTCCATCATTCAACACAAATCCTGAGTGGCCGCATCTGAAACATCTCACACTAGCAGATCCAAATTACTTTACCCCTAGATCAATCGACATTGTGCTGGGAGCAGATGTATATGGGAGAATCATAAAACCAGATATTGTCAAGGGTGCTCCATCCATGCCAATAGCTCAATCATCCATTTTTGGGTGGCTTATAATTGGACCTGCTAACTCGACCTGACGAGTTGAATTGTGGAATTAATTTCCGAACACCGCGAAAGTGGCGCGAAACTAGATTCGTCAATACTCGCGCTGTATGTTGCTTAATTTCATAAGCTTTCGAAGTTGAACTAAGGTGAGGGTTGCTTAAAAGCGGCGCCACTTTTGCGGGCGCGAACTTGACAACGCGTACTGGAATTTATTCCGCACTGTCGTTCTAGGAGGAGCTTCTTCGCCCTTAGTTGCTTGTCGATGTAAAACTCTGAATCTCAATATATATGTAATTATTGTAGTAATAATACTACTTACGAAGACTAATTGTTGACTCGTCTCCGGACTCTGATATGCGGATTGTCGTAGCTCCCTTTGACCATGTAACGACGGTTTCTTGAACTGCGTTAGTGGAAATACGGGTTATGTCGTCGTTCTTCTGGGACGTGTAACTACTGTTGCTTGAACGTGCGAATGGACAATCCGAAGAAGTGGAAGTCGTCGCTCCTTTTGAACATGTAACGACGGTTCTTGAACTGCGTTAATGGACATACGATGTATGTCGTCGTTCGTCCAGGACTTGTAATTACTGTTCCAGTAACAGTGTTAATGGACTTTCACTAAATTTAACTGAGTATAAAATATCTCAAGGGTATACTATATTGAGGGAGTACTACTAAGAGAGAAATATCAAGAGTATACAACTAAGAAAGAAATATCAAGAGTATACTACTAAGAAAGAAATATCAAGAGAGACATTTCAAGAGAGTAATATTACGAGAATACTACTAAGAGAAAAACTACCAAGAGTAAAACTATCAAGAATAATGGGTATTGAAAATTGCGGCCCTTAAATACATTTGCTGACCATGAATTTGACTTGAACCCCTTCCCTTATTTTTCGTCCAATCAGCGCCTTCTCCCTTATAGTGCGAGGGTAGCGCCTCTTGTGGCTTTGGAGTTAATTAAGGGGCTAGTCGTCTCTTGGTCTTCGTGACAAGAAGACCTCTCATTGCTGCTGCCGCATGCAACAGTATGTAGGCAGCGAAAGGGGGGGGGCATCGCTGACGCATCTGGTGACAGCATTACAACTTGTTGACAGCGGGAAGGGGAAGGAAGGTCCGCTTGCAGTAATGCTTGAAGTAGTTACCAAGCGAAACGAAAATGCAGATGTCTAACTATGGGGTTTTCTCGTGTTTATAGTATTATTTTTCCAGATGTTTTATGACACTAGTGCTTGATAATTTCGAGCAAGAAAATTTTGAAATCTTAATACAAATTTTACGATGTTACTTGCAAGATGTTTTATTGTATTGAAAAAAAAGGAAAAGGTCTTGCATTCTCGAACAAAAACTAAATAACAAAACTACTCTTTATTGAATACATGTACTATCTTGTCCACTAGCCTGCAATCCTCCTATCAACATCGGGAGCTCACACTTAATCTTAGTTACTTGGCCTTCCTCGCCCGGTACTCTATTTTTAGACAGGCTTTCTTAGCCACCAGTCCTTCTTATTCCAGTCTATTAACAATAACGCAGTAATTATGATGGGCATACTATTTAATCTTCAAACCATGAGTCTACAATCATCATTCGCTATACGTTTTAAACATCTATTTAGTTATTTCACTTTAGTGTCACTTGCCCCATCAAAAACTACAATTAAAATTCAGATAATCAAGAATGCAAGAAAGAACTCACACTACTACAATTAAATAATTCTCTATCTCGCTAAAAGTAACCAGCAACACTACAATATTATAAGTTTATAAGCAAATAATTTATAATCGAACTTAAATATATTACATTATACTTTTATCATTTCATTTATGCATTCTTTTTTGTTAATTTATTATGGCGAGAGATTAATCTACTAAACTATTGAATTGGCAGTTCGAGTCATAAAAATAAAACATTAAAAATCGGACATTTCGTCCTGCGAGCCGGATAATCTCATCGCCATACAGAATATTCAATTGTTAAGCCGGATCTGCAAACATCAGGTCTACCACACTTTACCAAGCCGGACCTGCAAACATCAGGTCTGCCACGCATTAGCGGCGGCTCTTCACGCATTAGCGACGGCTCATCACATACATTCAAACATCAGCAAAACTACAAAAATCAAGTCTGCCAAATACAGAGGAAAACAATAAATTAACATAATACTGGACGTCACAATGAATGTCAAGGGAACCAAGACACCAAAGGCAACCAGATGAACAAAAGCTAGAACTCTTCGCAGCGTCACATCATCACAAATAAACAATGAATTTTCAATGAAAATAAAAACACAATTTAAGCGCATTAATCTATTACAGTCCCTCGCTGAACAATATGTCACACCGGGACCAAACGTTAAAGTAAAGGAACTCTCGGACTCATACTCTGTGGCAGAGAAACTGGTCACAAGGTCTTTGCTAAGGAACACGCTTATTTAGAGATCATCCGGCCAGCGAATGAAGAAGAACACGAATATCTTTCATCAGATGCTTTTGCCAGAGAAACAGTTCAATACACTACGACTAGAGGTATCATCAGCGCGCTTCGACAACAATACATGGTCGAAGGCAATGAGCACCAGGCTGCAGCACCATTAAAAAAACATCCGGATGCCGTTTACCAGTGCTTAAACTCTCTAAATTTTCCGGAAAACAAGAAGATTGGGATGCATTTAGCGATCTCTTCACTGCAGTCGTTCTAAAAAAACAATGACATCTTTCAAATTGAAAAGTTGCATTACCTCTACACCTCTTTAAACGACACAACCTTACCATTAATAAAAGGTCTCCCACTGACAAACGAATCATTATCACCAGCATGGGAACTACTGAATCAGCAGTACAAGAGTCAACGTCTCTCAATCCGTTCTCGCCTTCTTAAATTATTTCCTTCAGTAAAACCAATAAAAGGTGATGCAGACACTTTAAAAATCTAGGCAAAAGATCAGAAGAAGCAATCAAGCACCTCCTCTCCTTGAATATACTGCCAGATTTATGGAATTATATATTGGTATATCAGATCTCACTTTACTTTGACCGCACCACCGTAGAGCTATGGGAAGGTTCACTCGGGACGTGTACCACCTATCCACGATTAGATCAATTAAGAACGTTCATCTCAACCAGGGAGAGGCCACTAAGACAAGGTGAAAAGGTAAATCAACCTACTACATACTCATTGAAACCATCAAAGATGGATTCTAGGTCAATACCATCATCGTCCTCATAAAAGGGAAGGTCTCTAATTGTTACCAATTATCTCTAAACAAACCTCGATTGAAACCTTCTTTATTTAAAATTAAAAAAGACTGTACCTATTGCAACGGGGAACACCCAATATATCTCTGTGATCGATTCAGGAGTAAATCCATTTCAAACAAACAAAAAATTGTAGCAGAAAGAGGACTCTGTGTAAACTGTTTAAATCACCACGACATCAATCTTTGCGGATCAAGCTCAAAATGTAAAAAATGCCAAAAAACCATAATACCATACTACATAACATTTTTTCAAACGAATCTTCTTGCGAAAGAGGCATAACCTCATCATCCAGTTGACACAAGGATGCAATCATAACAACATGAAAACAGTCATGTAAATTGTTCATTATTTGCTACCGCCATTGCAGAATTGGGATCAGACAAGATAATTCAACAAGCTCGTATACTAATTGATACAGGTTCAGAACTCTCGTTTGTAGTTTGAAGCCTCGTTCGAAACCTACATATTCCAAAAAACGACTTCACTATCGACGTGTATGGAATTCGGGGAATTCTCATGACTAAAACTCAAGGTGTCTTGTCATTAACACTTCATTCTATACATTTTACTTCTATTGTTACAACTACAACTCACCCAAGAGAAGATAATCAACGACCTTGCTGGACACCGCAGTGATTACAGTAAAATCACAATCAACTATGTATCAAGCTCGCCTTCCTATTGAGAATGGCTTTAAAACTACACTGATCATTGATGAATTTACAAGGAAACTTCAAGTAAGCCCACAGAAAACCACTGTCATGATCAATAAATTAGGAAGGACATCACCGATGCAAACAAGTAGTAAAAATTACATAAAGTGCCAGTTATAAGTGCGAAGCAACGATGAACTCCCCGAAAATACCTGACTACCTATATCTTCCGAAGAATTTGAAATTATAAACAATATTTTAAGCTATTTGCAAAGGATGAATATAATAGAGGAATCACATCATCCTCAGCATGAAGATTATCGGATAAATATATCATTTCAATAAGGAATAAATCTGAATTTGATAAAACCAAATGAAGCTATAACCCCACAGCAATATATCATCAGAAGTAAATTACTATATTAGATCGAAAAAATCAATTACACAGGCATCCCACTGGATGACATCTTAAATGAAGTAAAAATAAAATTAACAGTCTTATAACTACTTCATTAACTTCTTTTAAATGTAATAATAACTACAAACAAAACAATAATGCATAAGCTTTAAGGACAATTTATGGTCATTTATTGACAAGTTTTATAAAGAAAGTGTTGAGGACACTTAATACAGATTCTGAAAACTTACGCTCCAGACTCATGATCTAAAGAGAATATTGAACACAGAAAAATCTAACAACGGGTCCTATAGACAATCAAAACAGAAATAATAAATGACAATATTCATACTGAAATTAGAAACCTGGCAGTCAAAAGCATTTGCCCAGATGTGGATAAAAACTTCCTCGCATGCAAAGAAAATTCCATTGACAAGACCTTAATCAAGACAAAGGTTAAATAATTATAATGAAAAACGGTCAAATCAAATTCAC
This sequence comes from Ceratosolen solmsi marchali, assembly GCF_000503995.2. Taxonomy (NCBI): domain Eukaryota; kingdom Metazoa; phylum Arthropoda; class Insecta; order Hymenoptera; family Agaonidae; genus Ceratosolen; species Ceratosolen solmsi. The sequence continues at coordinate 10,123,872 of NW_011948419.1, forward strand.
AAGCCTAAGCCCAAGAGCAATTATTTCCAGCCCAAAACACAGCATACCTGTTGCCTGTCACAATGAATTCCCAAGGTCAACGAGGACGCCAATGGATCACCATATGCATGCATCGCCAACAACAGCATTCTGTGACTGCATGCCCAAAATCTAAGTAATTGTCAGTCACGGAGAGAAAATGTTTCAAGGAGGAGCAACAACTATTATCTAATTAGTTGCACCTTTTACCACTTACAGGTGCACCATCCCCAGAAACTGCAACAGATGCTATAGGTGACATTTTAGTGTCACTTGCCCCATCAAAAACTGCAATTAAAATTCAGATAATCAAGAATGCAAGAAAGAACTCACACCACTACAATTAAATAATTCTCTATCTTGCTAAAAGTAACCAACAACACTAACATATTATAATTTTATAAGCAAATAATTTAGCAAACGATATATTAGAAAAATAATATGGATTCTTCCTTTTACATAGTACAATTTAAAATATAATGATGATAACAAATATCACATTTCTATAAATAATATGTATTTCAATTATGTGAAATTAAAATAATATAAGCTATTGAATAGAACAAATACAAAAATTTAGTCATTTAAATATGTCTGGGATCAGACTGAAAACGTCCAGGTGGATGTTAGATGGCGGTGTTGCTGGCAAGTGGAGGAGGCAAATGCAATTATTGAATTCTACAAATAGTATATCTTTGCATTTCCTTTATTAAATACAATAATGTAATAATAATTAATGGTTATAGAAGTGTATAAATGGAGATTATGAGTGATTTGTGTATTAAGTTTCTTCAATTATTTTACGTGTGTGTGTTATGAGCCGCCGCTATTTAAACCGTTGCTGATTTAAGTGTGCGTGATGAGCCACCTCTGTTTAACTATGTTGAGATACATTGATATATGTTTGAGTTATACTTTTGTTAATTTCACTCTTTAATTATGCTTGCACTAACATTTCTTGCATATAGTTTAATGTATTTTGACTGTTGTGACGTCACTATTGGTTTATTAAATTGCTTGTTACTTGATGATGAATTTGTATAGCTACAGTTAGTGATCACTGTAGTTTGGACGCTTGAAGAAAGAAAAGTGTAAATGTGTAAAAAAAGTGTAAAAATTATAATCGTATATTCGAGTTTTCAGCGTAGGAAATTTATCGAATTCGCTATTTTGTTTTGTTTTTAACATAATGTCCGGGAGCTTAGACTTCTCTCATTGTTTAATTCCGCTTTGAACTGTTTCAATCCCGAAAATTTCGCCCGTCATCATCAATTCATTGATGATTAGATTTCTTATCTTCTGTGGGAACCGGCAGTACTGCTAGAATGTGGATTGGTCTTGTGATTGTGGTTGAGGCGGTTTTTAGTGTGACAACTCTGGTTAATCCATCTTTGCCAGAATGTACTTCGATAACTCTGGCGAGGGGCCACTTGCATGGTGGTAATCTTTGATCTGTGATAAGGACCAGGGATCCAATTTTGATTTCATTTTTTTGATGATGCCACTTTAATGTTGAGAGTTGTTGTTGTAGATAGTGTTTAGACCATTTTGGCCAAAATTGTTGGACCCACTGCTGTATGAATTGCCATCTGGAGCGTCTCGAAATGTTGAAATTCTTTAGTGATGGTTCTGGTAACGTGTTAAGGGGTCCTTCGATGAGGAAGTGACCTGGTGTAAGTGTTGAACAGTCTTCGGGATCATCACTTAATGGTTGTAGTGGATGTGAGCTTAAAATGACCTCAATTTGTGACGGCAAAGTCATGATTTCTTCGATGCTAAATAATGTCTCTCTGGTTGAGCGTTTTAAGTGGAACTTGATAGATTTTACTACAGCTTCCAATTTTCCTTCCATGTGAGGTGCTGCAGGTGGATTGAATTCCCAGTGTGCATGGTCTTCAGTAAGTATTTTTGCGATGCGGTGATGTTCTGTTGTACATTGTATGAATAGCTTTTTTATCTTCTTATCTGCTCCGACGAACGTTGTTCGATGGTCTGAGTTAATACCCTTGGGATACCTCTGCGGCTTGAGAATCTTTGATATGCCACAATGAATCCTTCCGAGGAGTAATCGCTCACCACTTCGAGGTGTATTGCGGATGTGCTTAAACACACGAACATGCAAATCCAGGCCTTGTAAGTTTTGGCTCCTCGCCCTTTACAGGTTTTTATTGTCAATGGGCCAGCATAGTCAACGCCAGTGTGGGTAAATGGTCATGAGGGCATTACTCGCGCGAGGGGTAGTTGACCCATCAGCTGGCTGGCACAAATTTCTTTTTATTTGGCACAGATGACGCATCGTAACATGTGTGATTTTACAGCTGTCCGTCCTCCCATTATCCAGTACTGTTGGGGGATGTATGCTAGCGTGATTTGAATACCTCCGTGAAGTGTTTTGAGTTGTGCTTGACCAATGAAAAGATTTGTAAGTTGTGAGATTTTTGGAAGGATGGCTGGATGTTTATTGTTCTCGGTCATTAAAGCGTTCATTAATCTTCCACCAACTCTGAAAATACCTTGTGCATCGATGTAGACAGTGAGTCGATGGAATGCATGTGAGGCGGGCAACTTTGATTGAGATTTCAGTAATTTTATTTCGTGGAAAAAGTATGCGTCTTGGGTCGCTCGTATCCACTGAATTCTTGCTTGGTTTAACTCAGTGTGTGTTAGCTGACTTCCTGAGGAATGCTTTCCTTTCAGGCATGCAATAAATCTAATACATGTTGCTGTTATTCTCAACAGTTTGTTTAGTGACGAGTAGTTGTAAATAATGTTCCACTTATAATCGGGCTTGTCAGTTGTTGTGATTAATGAAATACTTGGGCGAGCTTCCTGGATGCATTGATTATCACCTTCTTTTGATTGTGTTGGCCAGGAGTCAGGGGTGTTTAGCCATGTTGGTCCGATCCACCATAATGGGTGATCCGTTATTTGCTTAGTTGTTAGTCCTCTGGATTCACAGTCTGCTGGGTTTAATGTTCCCGGCACATATTTCCATTGTGCTTTTGAGGTAAGTCCTTGAATTTGGGTTACTCTGTTACAAACGAATTCCTTCCATTTTGACGGGTGAGATTTAATCCATGTTAGCGTTACTCGAGAGTCAGTCCATAAATGCGTAGTCCTTACATTCATACCTATTGTGTTGTTGATATGTGCCATGAGTTCTGATAGTAGTAACGCTTTCTAATTTTGGTATTGTAGGTTTCTTGGGTGGTGCTACCTTTGTTTTTGAGCATATGAATGCAACATTCGTATTATTGGTATTGTAAATGGATATGTATATGACTGCGGCCATTGCGAGTTGAGACGTGTCTGTGAAGCCATGTAATTCTATAGTGGATGAGTCTTCTGTTTTGAAACAGCTAAGTATCGTTATTTCATTCAGCTCTGCTAAGTCTTTTCTAATAGTGTGCCATCGATCAATAAATTGGTTGGGTAACGGATCATTCTATCTGACAGTGTTTAACCACAGTTTCTGGAGCAGCATTTTTGCTCTTATTACTGCTGCGGAGACAAATCCTAATGGATCAAATATTTTGGCAATTTCTGATGGAATTGTGCGTTTTGACAAGTCGGTTGTCTGTAGGGATAATGATGTGGAGAAGGTGAATATGTCTTCGTGAAGCTTCCATTGTAATCCGAGGATCTTTGTTGTGTGATCGCTGAATGTTATTGACTGTTCCTGGTTCATAGATGCTCTGATAGCGGTGATGACTTCCTCTCTTGTGGAGTGCCATTTTGCCAATGAAAAACCGCCCTCCATGTAGAGATCTTATTGTATTGCTGTTTCAACCAATTGCTGTGACATGTCTGCACCCCCAAAAATGTCATCAACGTATCTCCCATACTTAATGGATGGTAGTGTCAGTGGGTATTTGTCTACTTCGTCATTAATGAGCTGGAGTAACGTTCTTATTGCTAAGAATGGAGCCGACCTTGTACCACAAGTGACTGTTGTTGATTAATATATTACTTCATTGCCCTGCTCATCTATCCACAGAATTCGTTGTAAATCCCAATCGTCCTTGTGAACATTTATTTGTCTATACATTTTGGTGATGTTAGTAGAGAAAAGGTATCGATGTCTGCGTATCCAGATCAGCACGTCTATGATATCTGGGTTCCGTTTGGCTCCCGTGTGCATTAAATCATTGAGTTAGTGTCCCGATGTTGAAGGGCTTGATCCGTTAAATACCACTCTCAATTTGGTGGTAGTACTATCTGGATTTAGTACTCCATGATGAGGCATATTGTTTTCTTGTCGAGGGGATAGTTTGCAGGTACTCTTTGCTAATGATTTAATTTTTCATGTTTAGTCATGAATTGTGAGTATAGTATGCGGAAGTTGTCGTGTCTTATAAATCGTTTCTTAAGGCTTTGTAGACATTGATGGGTTATGTTGTATGAATCGCTGAGGGCTTCAGGTGTTTCCTTTAATGGGATTCTAACAATATATCTTCCAGAATTTCCGCATGTATGATTTTCTAAATAGTGGTTTTTACGTCATTGTTGATCTGAGGTGTATTCCATGCCCCTTGGTACTTCATCTTGTATCCAGAATTTCGTTTGTAATTCTTGTAGGGAGTCTTCCAGCTCTTGTATAATTACAAGCATCGATGTTGTCGTCACAGTGCAGTCGTTGACTAGTCCACTTACTAGTCAACCGAAAATGGACAATTGTGCATTTGACATGGACGCTGAGTGTTTGATAATGCTGGGTTTGATGATTTGTCCATACATGTCGGATACAAGTACAATGTCCACTGATTGTGGTTTAGTGTATTCCTGATCGGCTAATAGTAATTCCTTAATGTGTTGCCAAGTGCATTGTGAAAGGTCATGGGATGAAAGTAATATGGATAAAGACTTGAGGATATAGGCGAGAACAATGATTGAAACTCTTGTATGTATTGACAGAATTGTGAAAATAAAAATCCCTAGAGCTTGTGTCAGTGACGTTCTGCCTATATAAGAAGGTGAGCTTGATACATAGTTGATTGTGATTTTACTGTACCCACTACGGTGGCCAGCAGGGTCGTTGTTTGTCTTCGCTTGGGTGAGTTGATAATTTTCCGTTTTAGTCATTTAGCTTTTAATGATGAGTCTTTGGATGTAAAGTTCTTTTCTTCGTGTATTATGTATTATGGTAGTTCATGCATGTTTTGTTGCTGAAGCATGAGCTCGGAAAATGTTTACCAAGACAGTTTGTACATAACTGTAGTTTTTTTATCGCGGCCTTTCGTTCGTTATCGGCGAGTCTCTTAAATTGATCGCACATCCATATTTTATGGTTTTCATTGCAATAAGTGCGTAGGAGGTGACTTTGATTGAACATAAAATATTTTCTCTTATTCTCTTTTTTAGTTGATGACTGACATGTTCTTACGAATTTCTTATTATATGTGTATGGTTGAGAGTGAATTCTTGTTCTTTCATCTCGGTCGCGTTGTCTAGAGAAGCTACTTGGGCCAGCAGACAGGTTTTTAATTGCGCGAATTTTGGTTACGCGTTTGAGCCCACTAATGATCTTTCTCATTCTGTTCTTGTTTTATCATCAATGTGCATTAATGCTATGTGCACTGTTATGGAGTCCCATACATTTGGAATATCATATGGCAATAGTGCCTCCAACGGGTCACTCGAGAAGAGTTTTATATATAGTATACATATATGTATATAGTATTGTCTGAGATCAGACTAAAAAACGCATCCCTGAGATGGTGAAGAGAGGCTTGCTGGCAAGTGGAATGGACAATGCAATAATTCAATATTGCCTTTATATGAGTTGATTTTCCCTTTTATTGAATTTAATAAATAATGAATAATTAGTAATCTATGAATATTGAATGAGTGTATGATAGAATAAATAGGTGAGAGTTTCTTTAGGTAATGTGAGTGATGATAATCTTATAAGTGTATTCTTGAGTGTAGTTCGTGATTGACGCCACCGATTGCCGCTACCGATACGCTGGAGAGGCCTGGGTGGTGGCGTTGGTGTATGACGTCACTTTTGAGGAGAATTAATGCCGCCGTTGCCGCTACTGATGAGCTGGAGAGACTTGAGTGGGGCGCTGGTGTATGACGTCACTGATGAATGGCAATGATGCCGTGGTTTTG
>NW_011948419.1:10130163-10257268 GCF_000503995.2 Ceratosolen solmsi marchali
TTCGTAAGGACGTGTGTAATAGCGTAGCTTACGTGTGTGGAGTCGACCTCAGTTATATTGATGGTTCGTAAGGACGTGTGTAATTGCGTAGCTTACGTGTGTGGAATCGATCTCAGTTATATTGATGGTTCGTAAGGACGTGTGTAATAGCGTAGCTTACGTGTGTGGAATCGATCTCAGTTATATTGATGGTTCGTAAGGACGTGTGTAATTGCGTAGCTTACGTGTGTGGAATCGATCTCAGTTATATTGATGGTTCGTAAGGACGTGTGTAATTGCGTAGCTTACGTGTGTGGAATCGATCTCAGTTATATTGATGGTTCGTAAGGACGTGTGTAATTGCGTAGCTTACGTGTGTGGAATCGATCTCAGTTATATTGATGGTTCGTAAGGACGTGTGTAATTGCGTAGCTTACGTGTGTGGAATCGATCTCAGTTATATTGATGGTTCGTAAGGACGTGTGTAATTGCGTAGCTTACGTGTGTGGAATCGATCTCAGTTATATTGATGGTTCGTAAGGACGTGTGTAATAGCGTAGCTTACGTGTGTGGAGATATATCGTTGTGTATTGGATGTGACCTCTATATAAGTGGTATTTGACTTGTAAGAAAGCGATTTGTGTGAATTGAAGGCGATCTCTGTGTAAATGGCGTTCACTTGTTGAACAATAATTTGATCTTGATAATTGCTTGATTGAACTAGTAAGAGGATGAGACCGTCATGTGCAGCTCCTTAAATATTCTCGTATAAACAAGCTGCGTTGAAATTGCATCGGTGGCCGTTGCTATGCCGATATTTGTCATGACGTAAACAGGGCATAGCTTTGTAGAGTTCATTTGTTATTACTTTTGGAATTATAGAGTATATTTGAGTTTTTTTTGTTATAAGCATTCTTTGAGTTCGTTAGTCATTTTTTACAAAACAAATGCTCGCGCACTCATACCTCTCCCACTTTTTATTTTGCTTAGAAACTACTGCAATCCGTAACGAGTATATAGTTTTATATATATTATTGATAATTTATATAGAACCTATATTCGCAAATGATAACGTAATTCATCTGCATATCTAGATAAAGCTATATTATTAATAGTACAGTATATATCAAAATACTTTAATTAAATAATACACATTTGTTCTTAATTTTTATGTTAGAATATTAAATAGAATAATTTCAATATGAATAATAATTTATTTTTAAAATATCGCATTTTTACATACTGCTACAATGTAATAAATAACAATGATATATAAATAACAATGAAATAAATAACAATGATAAATAACAAATAAATAACAATTTAATATGGTAATAACAATGTTTAAATTATTTCTATTATACAGAGTTGGCGATATTGAGGTGAATTTAGTTAGTAAGATTAGAATTTCACATATTAGTAGGAAACGTACAATTTCATATTTGAAATATAAGAAATGATATACACTGTATTAAATGAGTTGTATTCCTAAATGTATAAATTATTATTATTACTAATTATGTAGTGTTTGAAAAGGTAATGTATTAAGAAAAAATTATTTTTTATTTGTCTTGAACTTGTAATAATATAAAATTTATTCAAATCGATAATATATGTATTTGAAAATATTAAATTAACTCTAAAACTTAAAATAATAAGTAGTTTGCTATTATATTTAATTTTAAAAATATTTTATAATTTTTTGCAATTATTCGTAATATATACTTATTTGATTACCGTATAGAATTTTTATTTTGAAATTGTGCGCGTTTATAAAAGCCAATGATATACGATTGAATGAATTGTGTAAGAAATTATATAATTTGCATTACTAAAAAAACCTTCTTTACTTTATTATTTTTCTAAAATTATTTATATGAAAAATAAACTTCATTTTATTTCCAAAAAAGTATTTTAATTAAATATGTCTGTTTATGAAAATATTAAATATATTCATTAATAATATGTAGAACATTTAGTACAGCAAACTTAAATAAAATATTAATTGTAGCACTAACTTTTTAAAAAATTTTCTTATATATTTACATGCGCGTATACATACATACGTAACTTAATATAAATATATATATATGTATATATATATATCTAAATACTAAAGATGGAAATGCATAGCTATGATGGAATTAAAAGAGTGTTATTAAAACTTGAAAATTCAATAAATAATGGATATTATTATGAAGCTCATCAGATATACAGAACTCTATATTTTCGGTATGGTATAATTTATGGTTTACTGTATATATTCAAGTATGCGTTCGTGAAATATATTTTGGTAAATTATTAGAACTATTTTCTTGTATATCTGAAATTATTATTTTATAAATTGAGAATTTTTATTTCATTTATAACATAACAAAACAAGAAATTTATATTTAAATTTAAAATAATTTCATTGTTTATTTTTTATGTAAAACTAAATAAAAATAAACGTATATCATAAATTAACTACTTCTAGATCCTATCTAAATATGTTCAACTTAATATACTTACAATAACTCTCTATTATTCATAATCTCTTAAGGATAATTAATGGTAATTTAATTTTATAATACAAAGCAACTTGATTAAATTTCTAAACATAAATTGATATAAATGCTTTTAAGGCCAAATACAATGTGCAAAATGTACATGAACTGATTTTAAATAGTTAATTTGTAAAAATTTACAATTTATTATCTTAGATATCTTGGACAGAAAAAATATTTGGAATTAATTCAGTTACTATATAGCGGTTCTCTTCGTCTTCTACAATGTGGACAAGTATGTATATCATATATTATCATAATCTTAAATTCTAATGTATAATCATTAAATTGAGTAAAATATATTTATGTTAAGAATTGTTAAAAAAAAGATTTTTCAGAAGCCTATTTGATCTTATTCTTTAACAAAAAAGAAATTTCATTTCAATTTATATATATTTATTACAATTCTATCTGCATGATTATTTTCAAGCAATACTAGAAATACAATAAAATTTTGAATTTTCAATGATATTAAGTTTATAAAATATAAGGTAATAAGTTTCTATCAAAGATAATTTTACATCTTTATAATGACAATATTTTACAAAATAATAAACTTTTTGTACTAATATAAAAAAAAATTCATTAATAATTACTGATCTATTATTTATTATTAATATACTAATATTAATAATTATAAAAAGTATAGCAACTTCCAAAATTATTATTGAGTATTGGCATACTGACCAAAATTATGTGACATTTAAATAATTACGTTTTTGAAAATATATTATTTTTTTTTAATGGATTAATTTCCACTTTTATCATAATTATATACCGAAAACATTTTTTTTGACTTTTTAAAATTTAAAATTATAAAAATTTGCAAATAGAAATATTAATTTTTTTGTTATTCTTAGAATTTTTATCTTATAATGAATGGGTTTCGCCAATATAAAAAAAAATGTTTATGTTACTTATCAATAATGTAAATAATTAGAGTTACTACTATTTCTAATAGGGATTGATTATATAAACATTTTATTCACAACTATTAATTTACAATTTATAACAGAGCCTTCAAATATATTAATAGAATAGAATTTCTTCCACATGTAAAAATATATGGAAATAATCGTAGTTATATATAAAAAAATATATAATTTTAAATATATAATCTACTATTCATGTTTAAAAATATTAAAAGTAATTTTTTAATTATTCTTTTTGAAAATATTTGATAAAAATTGAAAAATTATCAGGTTCATGAATTTTTATTTTATACATTTTTGTATTTTTATTTTCGAAATTACATCATTAGTTTGAAGTAAGTATTGAATAAATTTTATTCAATTACGATAGGTTTGATTCGATAGAAATGATGATATTATAGAATAGAATTTTATCGATATTTTCTATGTAGCATTTGCAACATGATTATGTTCCTAACATAACAGTCATATAATTTATTCTTATATTTTATTTTAAATAATAAAATGTTCTTTTTATTTGAAATATTTTTAAAAATTTATTACTAAAATATATTTAAATAAACTATAATTTACATGATTTATTATAGCACACTAGTGGAGCTGATTTGGGCATTTTGTTGATTGATGTATTAAAAAAATCAGAAATTGAACCATCCCAAACATATTTCCAAAAAATCGTTGATTTATTTTCATTGATGACTCCTTCTTCTCCAGAAAGACAAACATTTGTTCAAAAGGCTGTACGATGGAGTACAATTGGTTCAATATTTAAAACTGGACATCCTAATTTTCATCAAAAATTAGCACAGGTTTATTGGCATGGTAAGTTACTCATTTAATATATAATGGAATTACATCAAAATTGGAATTAAGTCTATATTAATTATGATTGCACATGAAATTACATTATTAATACATATGGTATAAAATATGTACTATTAAATATTTAATAATAATGCTATAAAAAAGGATAATATTGCACTGATAACTTACTATTATAATGTCTACATTTAATTGCATTAATTATTTTGTAAAACTATTTTCGATACTATTTAATTACTGATTTATCACATCATTTTCTAAATTTTTTAAGAAAAATGCAATTTATTGGATATATATTTATTTATAACACACTTTCCTATTTTGAGCTATCAACAATTTAGTTACTATAACAATATAGTTTTTTGTAGATATTATTTTAAGTAATGTTATATAAGCAACTAGATATATTTTTTTATATTTTTGTTTTTATTTAAATAAAGAATATCAAATTGAACTGGATTAAATATGAACACAAAATAAATAATTTATTTATTAATATCATTTTAAATATATCTATATAATTCTGATAAATATGGTATATATATATATATAATTTATTATTATTCAAACTAATCTTTTGCACTTATGGTGTTATTACTTTCAATTTGAAAAAACTTTTACTTTTATGAAGTACATATTAGAATGAGTTTGATGTATTTATTATTCGATCATTTACAATATATACATATGATATTCAAAATCCAATTAAAAAAAATTGTCTCAACAATCTAACAAGCAAATCTGTAAATTATATTTTTCTTCTGTTTTTATATATTATATTTATTTATTATATTTAATTTATAATTATATAATAATAATTTGTATCACATGTATAATCAATTAGAATCTTATTAAATGCAAATTAAGTACTACTTCATATGGATACAAAGACTCGATTTGACGATAAATGAATTTTTGTATATGCGTTATTTTATTATTATGAAAATTTGTTATAAAATTATGCTAGTAGAGAGCAGATTTGTTGAAATCAAAATTATAATTATAGTTAATAGTATTTAGGAATTTTTTAAAACGTTTTTACAAATTCATTTTCCTTGTATTATTATTTATGATTTAGTACATGATTTAATATGATTTAGTACAATCTTCTATCTTTTGTTTTCCAATGTCAGTTCATGTTGTAATGCTTCATTATGGTTTTTTTTATTATATTAGTACCAGTGATTTTACACTTAACATGCTGATGCTTCACGAAGTATCTTTTTCAACGTTATGATACATTCATTAAATGAATAATTCATAAAGGAAATTATTAAACAAAAGATTAATTTTGTCATTCAATTTCACAAAACATTGTAGTTATGTTGTACCATCTTTGGATTATTCGTAAGCTTTGTATTCATTATGAAATAGTTAGTAATTACCAATGTGAAAGAATTTCCATTATATGTGATTGTTTATTTCTATTTTATTATTTTTATTTCAATACTACATGATATTTTATTTAATGTATTTTAATCAATATCTTATTATTAGATCTAATTATGCTAGTACATATTATTCTGCTGTACTACTGTTTTGAATGATGCTTTCAAAATATGATTAATAAGTTAAGAAAGGTGTGTTATAACATATTTTATATGTTATAAAAAGAATATCATTTTATTACAACTATTGCTATGTTTATAAATGAGTATTCTGCTTTATTCTTTACTTGCATAGCAATTGATAAAAAAGTCAACAAAAGACAAAATTAATTCGGTAATCTTCTCTGTTGTACACTATAAATCGAGATACAAACCTTTTTTTATGTTACTCTATAACTAATTAAGGTAAAATTAAAAATATTTAATAATTGATTTTTTCATTATATTTGTTCGAATATTTTTGCAGGAATTATTAATGCAAATAATGCATGTTTATTTTATTTTTATATATGTTGCATATTTTACATTCTGTAATTCAAACATCTTCATTCTAAAAAAGAATTAAATTTCATATTTAATTCAATATTGACTTTTATACATATTTAAGAGATCTTTTTTTTTTGTTTTTAAAAAGTAAAAATACTTATCTATAGTTTTGTAAATTTTTTAATCATTATAAAAGTAATGTATTCTTTTGTATTTTATAGAAAAAAATTATACTTCTGCTAGACAACATTTTTTATACACTAAAGACGGTTCTGGATGTGCATTAATGCTAATTGAACTTCATCAACAACAAGGATATTCAAATGAAATGGATCTCTTCATAACACAAACGGTTCTTCAGTAAGAGAAATATATATAAATTATTTGGTCTACTAATTTTGGTTAACTTTTTAAATATATTTATATACAAGTATAATTATAAATATTGCATATATTTCAAAAATACTATCTATGTTGAAAAATGGATTGAAGGCAGTAACCAAGTAGTATTTAAAGAAATGATTTAATTACAGAAACATTTTAATGTAAAAATTTGTTTATGTGAAATGTTATATATATAATGCATTGAAATACAAAAGCATAAACTGCACAAGATCGTTAATAATAATCATTTTTCTAGATAAATAAATATTAGTTAAATATAATCTATGTACACAGTTATTAATCAATGATTAAAAATGAACAAATTATTTAAAAATATTAAAACAAAAAGAAAGTTTAAAAATTTGTTGCAGATGCAATAATTTAAATTAGAACTAATTTAGATAAATTGTCTACTAATTTATACTAACTTATACAAATGATCTGTAATTGAAAATTTGTAAGTCTTATAAAATTTTGCATCTGGACTTTTGGTTAATCAATGCTATCTATGTTATTAATGACAGAATTTAATTTTTGTATATCAATGTATACAATTTATATCTTTCAAATTAATACCAATGCACATTTAATAATTATATATACTGTTACATTTTCTATTCATAGTAAATTTTATTTAATTTGAACGTTTTATTATATATATCTTGAAAATTCTTATGAACATTATATAATATAAATAAATAAACCCATCTTTTATTTACTTAACAATTATCTTTTTTTACAAACTTTGAGTAAATTTATTAAGAAATTTAATAGTAGTTTTTATTTTATTTTATTTTTATTTCATATAATACTTAAATTTTTGTTTTATTTGTATAAGATATATTAAATAAATGAAAATCAGATTAAGTACAGTATTATATAAAATATTATTTAAGAAGTTAAATATAAAGTAATATATTTATAAATAGCAAACTTCAAATAGAAATGCAAATTCAAATGCGAAACAGCTTACAAATATATGCAAAATTCTACTTTGAGTAACACAGTATATTCTAGTGTTAACAATCTTCGAGTTACTGTTTTTTTGGATAAAAAAAGATAAAATGAATAATTAGAAAACAATAACTACAAATTTAAATGTATAACCTTTAATATAAAATAATTGGTAAGCAAATTAATTCAAAATTGTAAAAAAAATTTTTTTTATTTAAGAAATAAAATATAAATTAAAAAATCAAATAATGGTACAGAAATTAAAAGATATGACTAGAAATCAGAGAAAAAGAGAAAAGAGAGAAAGAAAGGATTTTTGTATTTTAACTAATTATAATTTTATTATGAATTCCATTTTTCAAATCATTTTCAATTTATGTTGTAAAAATGAAATTATAAGGTTGAATGGTGGGACTATAGTATGTAAGTAGATTAGAATAGAAACTATTCTAATTGTCTGTCTGTCTAATTAATATATGCATCAAGGAAATAAACTTATTTGTTTTCCAATAAAGAAAAGGTTCAAGTATTATCATCCAGATTATAAAATTATCTAATGTGTTAAAATTTAAACTCAATGAGAGAAACGATTACTAGTTTTTATTCATTAATTAATTTTTTTTCAGTGTGAAATATATATAGATATTAATTATTTTTAAAGTGTTTACTTTGAAATAAAAATTGAAATGTCATTATTTGAAAAGTAATGAAGTAATTAATATTAGTGATTAAAAACGTTTGTAATGAAACTGTAATTGGAAAGTATGTTTGAATTGTTCTTTTAAAGTTTGTATTATAATGATTATTGTTTTAGATGATATAAAAATTAAAATTTATAAAAATAAAAGTTACAAAAAGTAAAAAAAATATATTAATTTATTAAATGCAAAATAATGAGAACTATTTTCATATATTTTATATTCTTATATAAGTTTTTATTATTTGTTTTATTAAAACTTTATTTCAACGTTTTAGTGTTTTTACTATTTTATTTTAATTTGTAGTTTCTGAGATGTATAATATATTGATTTGTAATGTTATTTAAAAATTATTTTAACCATTAGATTTTGTATTGGAAGTAATATATTATAACAATACTTATCTTTTGATTGATTTCATGGTATTTGATTACCTTACAAGACTACACTTGAAAAAGTGGAATAATCGTCAAGAAAAGCGAATAGATAAAATTTAAATTTAATTATACTTTCATATTCTTTCCATCTATTTATTTTACGAAGTAAATTATATATATAAGAATATGTAATAAGAAGTAAAATTGCTATTAATAATATAGCAATTATTGTTGCAGAATATATATAGGTAATTAAACAACAGGCTTATATTTGTTGCTGCCGAATAGACGCTAAGATAGAGTATTTATATTCTTATTAAAATATTTATTCCAGCCGAGGCTTTATTATCGGTAGAATATAATTGTAATATTTCACCATTGTAAATGTTACATGTAATTGATCAAATATCAAAAATTATATAAAAAATAATATTAGTTCTGTACTACCATTGAAAGAATTAAAAGGATTCTTATTTATTTTGTAATTATTCCTTGATAATTAAATAATTATTTAATTTATTTGTTTTAGGTATCTTTGTTTAAAAAATAAATCTACAGCAGATGAAGCTTTTAAATCATTTATTAACAAACACCCTAAAATAAAAGGAGGTCCACCATTTCTTCTTCCTTTATTAAATTTCTCATTTTTTTTATTAAAAACAATCGAATCGTGAGTACTTTTCAATTATTAATTGTAAATTTTTTTATGATATGTTATCAATCGTTTTCAACAGTTCAATCATTTTTAGTGGACAAGTTACTATATTTACAATTCTATGCGAACAGTATCTTTCAAGTTTAACTAAAGATCCATCTTTTCTACAATATATTGATAAAATAGGACAATTATTTTTTAATATTCAACCACGTCAAAATTCAAATAGGGGTTTATTGAATTCATTTCTGCAATCATTTTTTGATGGATTAGAAGATGAAAATAACGAAAATCGAACAATGAATACTTTAACTTCACATTTAATATCAGATTTTGATTAATATTTTACTATATTGTAAAACTAAATACATATTTTAACTTTGATCAATATTATTACTTATTTAATCCCTATTGTATAATAACTATTTTTATATTGTATGTTTATCAAAACATGCTGTAACTATCTATAAATATTAAATCTATCGGTAGAAATGTTTATATTAAAACTTCAATTTTTATGAAACTAATTATATTTTATTTATTTATTTAAAAATACATTCATTATATATAGCTAATAATGTCGTGCAATAAATCGGTTATAAAATAAACATTAATTAATATACAAGTATATTTAAGTTTTATTCTTAGTGTTGGATTATATGAAGTGATGAATATTTTCAAATTGAACTGAATAAATTATAGATTTTATTATACATATTTATCCATAGTGAGTTTTTAATATATAAGTGAGTAATGTATGGTGAGTTTTTAAAATCTATAATTTATTCAGTTCAATTTGAAAATATCCATCACTTCATATAATCCAACACTAAGAATAAAACTTAAGTATAGTTGTGTATAAATTATAAAATAAACTTGGAAAGTATTTTTAGATATAAACTAAAAATCGATTATCAAAGTAACTAACTATATGTATAAGCTGTAATTCTATACAAAGATATATTGAATTTATTTCAGAACAATTACAAAGTAAAATATACATTCACACTGATTATCAAAATTGCACATGTATAATTATTCGTATAAACAAATTTGTGAATATTCAAAAATGAATAAATCTTTAATTATTTTCTATTAAATTTAAATATCTTGGGAAAATATTTTAATAAAAATAAATTTAATTAAATATATTTTTATTTTTTTTATTATTGAAATTTACTATTAAATGTATTTTATATTATTTAAATTATAATAAATAATAAATTAAATAATTTATTATTAAAATATAAATTATATTTATTATAATTAAGTAAATATAAATAATAATAAAAAAATAAAAATTTAATAAAACAATTTCTTTATTTTATTTGTTTATATAAACATACTTGTCTGAGATCAGACTTAAAACCTCCAGGTGGATGTTAGATGGCGGTGTTTGCTGGCAAGTGGAGGAGGCAGATGCAATTATTCAATTCAACACACTGTGTATCTTGGTTTTTCCCTTTATTAAATACAATAATATGATTATGATTAATGGCTATAGAATTATGTGAATATTGATTATGAGTATTATTAAGTCAGTGAAGTTTCTTCAGTGATTTTACGTGCTGATGAGATTAGTACTCGCAGCAGCATTTGGTGTGAATCTCTGCTTCCTTGAGGAGTGTCACGTTTAAGTGGTGTTCTGATACTTGCTTGTTAAATACGAAATGAATGTTATCATCTGTGGCTGTCGTGAACCCTTGCAAACAGTTTTATCTCTTTGGTTAACGTACGAAAAGCCGTCGCTGATTTGTGGACGAAAGGACTTTAGTTGTACGTAAGAGTCGTCGCTGTTTTAGATATGTTAATAAATGTTGGTGTTATACCTTAGTTAATTTCTCTCTTAAATTACGCTTGGCACTTGTGTTCTTTGATTAGAACACTTAACGGATTATGATTATAACGTCACTGTTGTTATTAGATTGATTGTTAATTGATGATAAAGTACTTGGTGTAGCTACAGTGAGTGATAACTGTAGGTTGAATGTGCAAAGAGGAGTACAGTGAGCCCGTCGTGACGACTAAGTAGATGTTAACAGAACAGTGCTTGGCGCGTGGCGAGTTACTTTTAAATATTCACGTAGCAGCTTGCGACGCCGGCAGCAGCACCGATGCCTGTTGCTATGCCGAAATTTGTCGTGATGACAGAGAACGAAACTCTGGAATGTTCTAGAAGCGCCGAAGGATACAGCCTTAGAAGGTTCTCCGGCGTTGCTATGCAGAAATATTGTCGAATATTCGAATATAAGGCGTAGGAAAATTCCTGAATTCGCTGAGTCGTGTTTACAAACATGAACGTCCGGGAGCTTGTACTCTTCAATTTTAAATTATGCTTAAACTGATTCAATTCCGAACAATACTATTAAATAACTTTACATTATCTAGTTATATATTCTACATAATTTAGTTTTTAGTTTCTAATACGTTATAATTATTTAGTGTTAAACTCAATAAATCATTTTTTAAAAATGAACATTTTCAATATATATTTTAGTGTAGTAATAAATTGTCTCGATATTAGTATTTAAAATTTTACATAGTATTAATTATTATATGTTAAGAAATTATATATTAATTATTTATTATATATTATAATTATTATATATTAATTAAATATGTTAAGAAAATATATATTTTTCCTTTATACTATATAATTATTTTTTTATTTGAATTTTAATAAATTAATAGTAGCAATAGATTTTATGATTATAGAAATCATATAATTGACAAATTTTGCAGTTAAAAAGAAATGATTATTTTAATTTTTATTTAAATTTGCACTTTAGAACTAGTCTATAACTTTAACTTTTCTATTCTTAATTCTTAAATATTATAGTTAATTATAAACTTATATTGAAGTAGTTCACACAACTCTCTTCATCGATATTTAATTTATTGATAAAAAATTAATGCAAATGATTATAAATTATATTTAATATTTTTAGTGGGAAACACGTAATTTTGTTATGCACTTTAAAGAATGTTTTAAACTTCATAAGTCGAGATTCCTTTCGTCTTATTTAAAATGTAGCGTGAATTAGAATTTTTTAAAATTTATTTTTCTGAATGAGTTGGTAGTAATTAAATTCTTCATAAAACCTGCGTTCTCGTTTTATAATGGAGATAAGCACTACTATGCAACTAGCAATTTGATAATTTATTTAAAATATAAACTGAACTTTCTATGTGTTTAATTTTAATTTAAGTAAATTAAGATCTTATACATACAATTAAACTAAACCATGTTCTATAACCCTTACCTTACTATAAAAACAACTGATCTTGTTTTTAAGATCTTATTTCATTAAAATATGCTCAGTCTTTATTTAATCCGCACGTAATAGTATATTAATAACGTAATAAAACAAAACGAAATAAATATGTATAAAACTTGATAAAATAAAAATAAAGATAAAATAAAAATAAAAATAAAAAAATAAAATAATATATATTATATAAAAAAATTGTATAATACTTTTTAATTTCTATTAAGTACTTCTTTACTAAAAATAAAAAAAAATTTAAAATTGATATTGATTATTATAACAACAGATAGACTTATTCAAACACTGCAAACATCTTGGTTGCTGTGACCGACAAATTTCTTGGCCAAAGCCAACAAATAGATAATTAATATCTCTCCACAGCTCTTTAGGGAGCCAAGATTCTAAGGCAAGTCTCGTTTCTTCTGGACTCTTAGTTGGTTTAGGCACCCATTTTAAGCGATTACTAATTCTGTGTACATGTGTATCGACACCAATTCCAGATATTTTGTTCCAAGCTATATTCATACATATATGAGCCATTTTTGGTCCAACACCTGGTAAATTTGAAAGCTCGTGTATATTGGTTGGAATGTCACCATTATACTTTTCAAGTACAATTTTTGATGTCTTTTTCAAATATTGCACTTTACGCTGAAAATTTATATTAAACATTAATATTAATATTTCTTCAAAAATATCTTTTGCAATAAATTAAATTATATTTTATACATATATATAATAAATTGATTAAATTTATATTAAAATAGTAGTAACTATTTGAGTAAACTTTTTATAAAATTATCTTAGAATAGTTATTTAAAATGAATATATTTTAAAATTAGGATAACCTTTTTTCTAATTAAGATTTCTAAAAATTTATTTTTATTAAGATTATAAGTAAATTTGCAAATTATGATATAATGTAAATTTGTTCAGAGTATTTTGCCAGTGCATGTTGTAAAAATGCTTAAAGTAGTATATTCAATACCTGCTAAGTTAAATTATTTTATATCATTAATGAATTATACGTTGTTAGATATGTAAAGCCACACATAATTTTAATTTAGAATTCATGTGGTAACAAATCAACAAATTTATTAAAATATTCTGATTATCTTAATTATAGCGTCAAATATTTGATTTATTAATAGGCAACGTTATACTGAAAAAACTTTTTTTTTAATCCTAACCTGATATTTCAAAATAATGACAACACATTTAAAGTTTACAATATAAAGATATTATGGAAGCATATTCTTTTCTTGTAGTGATTTCTGTTTTTTATATATATTTATATATATATAACATCTATTTGCATAGATATAAGTCAAACTTTTTTGTACAATTTTTTTTTCTCAAAAAATCAAATTTGTCAATTTATTATATACACGATTGACATGTATACAGTAAATTTATAAATAAAGTAGTTTTAAATTATTGAACTGAATATATTGTATTGTCTACTCTTAGACCATGCATTTTATGATATAAAAAATACAATTATTATTTATAGGATAATGTTTATATGTTAAGAAAAAATAATTTCCTTCATATTCAAATGACTGATTATTACATTATTATATTTTTGTTTGAAATAAATTTCACTTTGCCTTTATATATTTATAAGTTTTTCTATTTGATTTTGTAGAAGTTAATTAGCTAATATTAATGAAAAATATTTATATTACTAGGAGATATTAATCTATACAAAATAATTTATTAGACAAAACTGACAGATTCTAGCATTATATATAATTTATAATGTTATAAAAATAATTTTATTATTTTAAAATAAATTAAATTTTAAATAATTAATTAATTAATTAATAGTTATTTTATTTTAAAACTTACATATTAAAAATTTTTTAAAAATTGGAATAACACTAAAATTAAAACAATATTAACAATTTGGATACTTTTATACAATTTAAATTTTAAACTAAAAATTTACATTAATTTATATTGTACATTAATTATATATTTAAATGTTGCAATATTTTATACATCTAATTAAACTTTAAGAATAAATCTACAAATCTGTTGTCTATAAGTAATACATAATTTGTCTATCTAATATTTATAATCTAACACAATAATCATAATATTAATAATCTCAATATTTATTATTAAACATTGATATATATTACTTAATTTATTTAAGTTAATTTAATTATATCGTAATAAAAATAATAAAATTGTTATACTTAAACGAAAATTAACATTAAAAAAATTATAAGAAAAGGACTTTAATATAAAAAAATGCAGTCAATACCTTCCAAAAACTGACTGGAAATATAAGTTTTCCAAGTTCTTCATCTGAAATAGAAATAATATATTCTGGTGTACATCTACATTCTTTTAAACGTTGCATTGCGTTATGAGTAATTTGATCTCTAGTTTGACTGCTCAACATTAAAGCTATTAATGTTTGAAATCGGAAAACTGGACCACTTTCCGACTCATCTGCACATTTCTGACAGCCCATTCTGTCAACAGGAGCAGTATAATTTCTACGCATTTCTTTAATATTATTTAAATGTTTTTTCCAATTACTCGGAGACCATTTTGAAAATGTACTTTTTATATTATTTATTTGTATATTATCTACATTAACAGTATTATCGCATTCAAAATTACTGCTGTTTATTGATTTTGAATTTTTTTTTTTAGTTTTAATAATAGTTTGATGGTTAGAATTTTTTTTTAAATTTTTTTCATTTTTAAAAAATTTTGATTTTTCAATATCACTAAAATCCATTGTAGTAATAAGTTTTCTCTTTCCTGAATAAATATAAGATTTTAAAACTTTGAACTTCGACGGCTTACTCATATTTAATTTTTTTTTAATAAATTCGTTAATAATAGCAAAATAATTTTTGTTCTGCTGTATCATAAACTTAATTTTACGTTAAAATTTCATGCACAATTAAAGTAACTATTCCAAATATTCATTGTTATCAAATTTTGTATATAATACTTTAGTTGGAAAAGTAGAGTAACCATTTTATTTTTTGTATATTTACTATTGAAGTTAATTATAATCATTTTATTTCTATTAATATTCCATAAAATGTGTATTTATTAATAAATAAATTATGACTTTTTATTAGGATATAAGTTTTATTAATATAAGAAAATATCCAATAATATAAACATCAATGTAAAATGAAAATGGGTATAAAATTAAAAATTATAATCTTGTATAATATATGACTAGTAATAAACTCGAATATCACAATTCTAAATCACTCTTGATAACTCATGTAAGCATTGGAATAAAGTTTTGTTAGAAGATTAACTCGAAAGTGTCCATCATAAAATAAAGATCATATAAGGAAACAAATCTATCTACATAAATATTAGGAAATTTTAGAGACGGAACTTTCATAGTTCCTGTCTGACGAAGAAAAACAAAAGTTTTTAATTTCTGTCTACTATGTTTAATCGTCGAACAACTTGTGCGATTTGCACAAGAACGCGCCCATGAATGAATTTTGTAAAATTTACTGTAATATTTGAAAAACTATTTCTTTAAAATTTTTATACATGTATTTTATAAAAATTTTATAAAATATAAATACTTTATTTGTATGATATACTTTTTATACAAATTTATATAAATAAGATATATTACAAAAGTATATATTACAAAATTATAAGTACAAAGCAAATAAATCTCGAAATTTTTAAAATGTATTATACAAAATTAATGACATTTTTTAATATCATAAAACTAATTAATTAAAACGATTCTTTAATATTTATAGGGTTTGTTCTCATAGTTAAATTTAACTATCACACATTAAATTTATGTTATTCATTGTATCATACAAATTTATTAATAAAAGATCCAATGTAAATAAAATTTTTAAAAATATTACGCGAATTAAACATCACTCGCGCACCCTCTAGGAGCATTTTTAGAAAAAATTAACTTTGATTTTAGCATTTATTGATATTGTAATCCTGTAAACAGATTTGTAGGTTCTATTATGTTGGTTTTGTTTTTTGTGTATTGATAAATTAAAAAAAATTTATTATTATTGTAAATGTACAATTTTAGATTACATGAAACTTAAAATTAACAACCAATTTATAAATATCAACCAATCATCACAAAGTTCCTACTGCATAGAAAACAAATTGGATGATTTACGATTCCTGACTAAACATAGTATCTAATTAATACAACGTTGGTAATAATGTTCTAATTTTTTTTACTAAAAAAATGTTAATAATATAATATAACGATTGTAATTATTGTAAAATTTTATTATAAAATGATTTTACCATTTGTTTA
Source organism: Ceratosolen solmsi marchali (assembly GCF_000503995.2). NCBI lineage: Eukaryota > Metazoa > Arthropoda > Insecta > Hymenoptera > Agaonidae > Ceratosolen > Ceratosolen solmsi. The sequence continues at coordinate 10,146,954 of NW_011948419.1, forward strand.
TGTATTCAATTAAAATTTGTATGATATATTTTTTTAACTTATGAAATAAATTCAACTAATTATATTTCTAATTTTCTTATATAATTTAATAACATTAAAAAAATAATAATTTAGACAAATATTTACAATTGAAAATTGTCATCAATTGTTAATATTAATAAAAAAATTTTATAATACATTTTTAATTTACAGAAGATGATTAGATATTTAATGATTAGAGGTAAAACCATAACTAGTTATAGACATGGAACATCTATTAATGTAAGCAGTAGTAGTAAACAACATGGAGTAGAACCTAAAACAAATTTAATAGAGCTTTTTATTGATGAAAAAGCAATTCAAGTTCCTCCAGGAACAACAATATTAAAGGTAAAATAAGAAGTTTTATCATTTATGTTAAAGTTATTATATAACATAAACCTTTAATAAATTTTACAATTATTAATATATGTTGAAATGATTTACAATATATGAAAAGTACTTTTAATAAGAATATGATTTTAATAGGGATATATATTTTATAAATAGTTTTATCAATAATTTTAATCTTAATATATATTATTAGTTAGCATATTAAATTAAAAAATAAGTTTTAGTTTGAAAATTTTACTTTCAGTTTTAAGTAAATAAAAAGATATTGATTATATATTATTAACAAAAAGAATTTAATATTATATATTTCATACTGAAAATTATACAAAGAATTAACATTTTCTTATATTAAGTTTTTAATTTGAAGTATTTTTTTATTTTTAAAATATATTCAATATTTCAAGAAATTATAAAGGTTTCAAAATATTTATTATGTTTGAAAAATTGTTTTATATAATTTCATATATTTTCATATACTAAAGCATAGGTATATTGTAAATGATTTTTACAGACCACTTCAATAAAAGATATGTAAATTAAATTCACATTGTATAATTTTTTCGTATATAAATCTTAAATAATTTATATTTTTAAATACTATTATTAAATATTAACTAATAGTAGATTATATCAAACAAATTTATATTAAATGACTAACTTTTCAATTATCAGAAGTTTCTAATATATAAATATAAATAATTACAATTTTGTAATAGTACAATAATAATTTATTAGCAATTTATTAACAATTTATTAACAATTTCTTAGAGTAGATGATATTAATATTGCAAAATTTTTTAGTATATTATGTACTTACTTTTTATAAATAATTGCAAAACGTTTTGTTTATGTACTTTAAAGTTATTTTACTTTATACTAAATATTGATTTTGAATTCATAGATTTAACATATTCAGTTAAGTAAGGTTAGTATGATTTTTATTCAAAATTATGTACATTTTATTTCATTTCTTAAAGTCTTAAATATTTTTCAATATCAGAAGATTATTTCATTCATTTTTTAAAATTATTTCACTTAAATTTGAAAAAATAAGAATGTAAATATAAATATTTCAATTCAATACTAAATAAACTGCGTGAATGTAATACAAAATGAACTAATGAACTCTCAAACTTTATTCTTAAAATTTTAAACTTCAATAGATTTTAAATGTATCTTACATATTTTCAGATTTCTTTAATATTATATCCATATTAATTGAATATATAAAGAGCCCAAAAATGTAAAAATTAATTTTCACCACTTTATGCAAATGGCAACTCTTTTTCACTTAAAATAGAAAATTTGATAAATGTTTAAAAAAAAATTTTTAAATATAAAGAAATAAATATTTAATAAGGTTTAAAATATAAAATAAACAAATTCATAATTGTATTTATAAAATTAATATTATTTATTTATGATTTCTGATTATGAGAAAGTGCGATAAGCATGACATGAAACCTAAATTTTAAATTATAAATAATAAATAATAATTTATTACGGTATAATTTTCACGGTTTTGTATAATTATCGTAGACAGATATGTCATTATATAATTTACTTAATTACTTGTGGAAAATTACTGAGAGCTTTATATTTGTATGAATTTCATTTGGAATAGATTTGTATAGAATAAACAATTTGTTGGATGTTCTGAAGACTAATATGTACAAAATTATTTGTATACAATTACTGAATATTTATTAAAGTATAGATAATTTTTGTTTAAAAAGTTATTCCGTAAGTAAAAAATAAAATTTTTATTTATTTGATATTAATAAAATAATAGAGTTGTGTAGAAAATACTTGCTGAAAAAAAGAAATTAAAAAACTTTATAGTGAACTTCCATATGTGATTTAATGCTTACTTACAAAAATATAATACTGATTATATGGAATAACATTAAAAAAATTAAAATTAATGTAATCTATGAAATATCATCTACAATGGTTTTAAAATAAACTCTACATAGTTTTGATATTTTAGTCATAAAAATTACGTTTTAAAAAAAAGAGAAGTTATTTCTTTGAATTCATGACAATATAAATTCAAAGTCAGATATAAAAAAGCCATTGAAGAATATTGGTAAATCTACACTTTTTTACAGATAAACTGTTTTAGTAATTATAACTAAAAAAGAAAATGAAATGCATTGAGTATTATCATTGCACCAAACAGATGGGTTTCTAAATTATGATAGGCCGCTATCTTCAACTTATTTTTTATTAGTAGTTGAAAATACACCTAGTAGGCAATCAAGAAAGTCATCTTGGCTCAATTATTAAATTATTTATAAAACTCATAATACTAAAAATTTTGTTAATTAGCCATTTATTATAATTATTTTTCATAAAATAAGACTTTTCTTCAACTACAAAATTAGTATTTTGATGATTAGTTAACATGTCATTTAAAGATCACCATTGAACATAAAAATACATAAAAAGTAAACATAATTGTTCGGAATTGGAACAGTTGAAGCAGAATTCAAAATTAGGAAAGGTACAAGCTCCCGAACACTTGTTTTTATAAACACGATTCAGCCAATTCGGGAAATTTCCTACGCCGTAAACTCGAATATACGATTATGTTTCCGTATAGCAATGCCTATGAACCTTCCAAGGCTGTATCCTACTGACGTCACGACAAATTTCGGCATAGCAACAGGCACCGGCGCCCGCTGCCGGCGCCGCAAGCTACTACGTGAATATTTAAGAGCATCGCTTGACGCGCTGCGCACTGTACTAGTAACATTTACGCAGTCACCACGACCGGCTCGCTATTTCTATCTTCAAGCATTCAGCCTACACTTATCACTCACTGCAGCTATACAAGTATTTAATCATCATTTAACAAGCAATCAAATAAACTAATAGTTACGTCACAACCATCAGAATCTGTTAAAGCAGCAAGAAGCACTAGTGCCAAGTGTAAATTAAGAGTGAAAATAACGAAAGTATAACTACAACACATATCAACGGATCTAAACATAGATACACAAGCAACGGCTAAAGCAGCGGCGTCTACACGTTCCTTTAGTAAGCGACGGCTACAACAGCGGCGATTCATCACGAGCAAGTTTAGTAGCAACGGCTACTCAAGCAAAGGCTCATCACATACGCCTGAACAGCTACGGTTCCCACAACTACATCGGTAGGTAGGTACAGGTAGGAGGTCGTAAATCTCTTGGCACTTCTTCGTGTAGTGCCATGTGGTGGCAACTTGATTGTGATCCCCAAGCTGTCTTGTGGCGTGGACAAGTGAGCAAGATCGGCGGCAGCTTCGTGCTAGGCGTACTAGTATTGGAAAGGCCTGCGACTGTTTCTGAGAGTGTTTCCTTCTTCCTTGTCGACCCACTGGAGAGTGTCCCTTCGTCCTTCGCGGCGTCTCTTGCAAAAGACCGCCCTTTCCATGGCTTCTGTTAAGACAGACCGTCTTCTGCGGCGTCTCCTGTAAGAGAGAGCATCGGCTCTCCTCGGTGGCTCTTGTAAGATAGAGCACCTTCACTTGTGGTCGTCTCCCTTAAATACATTCCGCTGACCACGGCGTCCAATTAAGGAACGCCTACTTCGTTGGCGTTTCCAATCTGAGTGCTTATGGCTTCGGTGTCTGTATTTTGAGCGCCTCTGGCTTCAGCGTCTTTAATCAGGGAAAGTAGTTATCTCTTTGTGTTCTCACCAAAAGGGAGCCCTAATTGAAGCGTCGGCTTAACTATTCAAACGACATTATGGCTATTTGACAACAATATATGCGATTGTGTACCATTAGATCTAAATTTTTGGATGTAACGACTATTTCCAGATGTCTAGTGACCTAGATTTTCAGAAGCCTAATGACTTGGTTTTTTTCAAATGTTTAATGATTTGAGAAGGGTTCTCGGAATTTGGAACAAATGTATTATAGTGAATAACTTACATTTTTAATTTGTTTTAAATTTATTTAAGAAAAAAAAATTAATTGAATTTCATTAATATCCGAAATCTTATTAAATAGATTTCATGTAATCATATACATTTACTTATCAGTTATATATAAATTAAATACATTAATTTTATTGATATTGCTATAGTGTAATTATATGTTATCAGGCTGCATCTCTAGCTGGCATTGAAATACCCCGATTTTGTTATCATGAAAGACTTGCAGTGGCTGGTAATTGTAGAATGTGTCTTGTGGAAATTGAAAAACAAGTCAAGGTAATTTATTATAAAATAATTTCAAAGTATTAAAAAATAGAATGAAATAACTTTGATATTTTAGCCCGTTGCAGCTTGTGCTATGCCAGTTATGAAAGGTTGGAGAGTTAAAACTAATTCTAACTTAACTCAAAAAGCTAGAGAAGGGGTGATGGAATTTTTATTAGTAAATCATCCTTTAGATTGCCCGATTTGTGATCAAGGGGGAGAATGTGATTTGCAAGATCAAAGTATGGCATTTGGTAATGATAGAAGTCGATTCGTAGATATTGATTACAGCGGAAAAAGAGCTGTAGAAGATAAAGATATTGGACCTCTTATTAAAACTGCAATGACTAGATGTATACATTGTACTAGATGTATTCGTTTTGCATCTGAAATAGCTGGCATTGATGATTTTGGTACTACTGGCCGCGGTAATGAAATGCAGGTATAATTTTTTTTCTATAAAAATATGTACTTTAATAATTTATTATTTAATTAATTTTGCCGCAAAAATCTTTACAACTGACAGACACTATCATACATAATTTAAAATTATTTAACAAAAATTACTTATTTGAATAATCCCATATAATCGTAAAGCATCAATTGTATTAGAAATGTGCGTTTAAAAACAGTTTAATGCATTGAAGATAAATCTGATAAAAGAGTATTCTAAAACATAAGTACTTCTGACACGAAGAAAAAAGAGAAATTTACACTTTTGAAATACAAGAGAAAAAAATCTAGGTTAATAAACGTAGTTGACCGATAATATTAAAAAACTAACAAGTTATCTTTTATTTACAATAAGAAGAAAAAGTAATTATGGATATATGCAAAAATGAATACCGTTCAGAATACCTTTCATTGTAATTATTAAACAGATAAAGTCATAAAACATGAACATTGGTTTGAAAGTACCTATAGCTATTAAAGCTGAAATGTAGCTGAAATAAATGTTTAATATATATAATTTATAAATCTGCTTGAATATTGCATGCTTTCGCCTTAGATATATTTATACAATAATTAAAAGAAAAATTATACGTCTTATAAAGATCTTTTAATAAAAATTTAGATAAACGCGCAGAATGCATTTCAGTTTTAAATATGATGAATTCTTTAAAAGAACTTAAATTTGAGTCTTAAAATAATTATGATCACTATTCAATAAACGTGTTCGAAACTGTTTGATTTCCTGGCTCGAACTGCCAATATTTCGATAGATTTATAATAATTTACCGGCCGCCCTAGCGGCTGCTTGCGAAGGAGTTAAGTGGAAGGGCTTAGAATTAGATTTAGAAATAGTTAAATATGGTTTATAACGGTTTATTTACAATTACATTATTGATGTGTTGGATTTATGCGATGGAATGGTGTATCCTATATTCAATTACGAAGCAGTTACTTGGAACTGCTCTTGTGCTGAATAGTTTATCTACATGAGATGTTCCTTTATGATGGTGATGATGATTTTGTAAAGATCAGCAACTGACTATGTATAATCATTATTAGGGAATATGGTTTTTAATTTACTAATAACCTATACTAATCTTGTAGGGATTAACAACGAATTTAGATTGCCTTTGCTAATCTTGTATGGATTAGCAATGATTTATGCCTTAGATTTGTTTTACTCACAGCGATATAGTAGCCTTGACATTGAACCTGTGATGATTGTTGTAGTCTCGCATTTCCTTGATATGAAGGAGATAGGGTCAGGAGTAGTATATTGGATAATTAAAATATAAAATAAGTAGTTTGTTATAATTCGAATCTAGCATTTTAAAATTATACAATATAAATATTATGAAAATTATTCTTCGATTTTAAACTAATGAATTTGCGAAATTACTAAATAAAAAATAAAATTGTTGCAACATACATATTAGAATGTAGAAATTTTCGGATAAAAAAGAATATTTATTTACTTTATAAACATATTAAAGTAATAAAATATAAATTATTCAATGGCTAGTTTATTAAATTTACTTTTGGTATAATATAATTAAAAATGACTAGTTTTGTATATTTTACTTTGTAAATTATATTATATGTTTTTAGGTAATTTATTTAGAAAATATCGTTATATCACATACTGTGAAAAATATATTAAAAAGAGGTTAATAATATAATATTAAAGGATTTTGAATTTTGTATTCAAATTTGTAGATTTAATTTACGGTAAATAAAATATTTATTTATTTATTTTTATATTTTCTATTAAATGTTACATTATATTTTTTCATTATATTCTGCGACTTTGTAATATCTATGAAACGAATATATATATATGTTATATTAATATATATTCTATTATTTATATCGTAAATTAATTAAACTGATTTTTCAAATATGTAAATATGACAAACTTATAAAGAATGAACGAAGCTTTTATTAATTTTACATATATTTTGTAATGATATAACCATTATTAAGGTTAAAGAAGAATAAAAAATTAATTTTATTCTTCTCACAACGAATAGATAAATTGTGAATAAACCTTTATAGACTATTGGTGAATATAATGAATAGTAATTTAAAAAAATTAAATATATGTAAAACAATTATGGGAATCATAGATTTAATAATATTTTTTCATCAAATAAATAATTTATAAAAAATAAAAATTTTAAACCTATTTAACTAGATCCAATTATAATTTCTTTTTGTTCTAAAGAACTATGGCTCTATAACTGTCAATAAAGAAACATTAAGTCTTATTGAAATTGAACTGTAAATACTTAGAATTGAAATACTGAGAGAATAAAATTCGTTATTTTAGAAATTTAGTTTAATATGTATATACTTTCATTAAACGTTATTTAATATTAATTGTCAGTTTTGTTTTTTTTATGTCCAAATATTTTTCTCTTTTTAATATATGCTATAAACATATAATGTATAAACATAAAATTTAATATTAAATAATCCAATCATTTATTAAATTTAATATAAAACAATTTAATAAATTATTAAATTTAATACAAAATAATTTTTATTTAATTTATAAATATAATGTTCTTCTAAATGTAGGTAGGAATGTACGTGAAAAAATTATTTATGTCAGAAGTTTCTGGAAATATAATTGATTTGTGTCCTGTTGGAGCCCTAACAAGTAAACCATATGCCTTTGTTGCTCGTCCATGGGAAAATTATCGGACGGACAGCATTGATGTTCATGATGCCGTTGGTAGTAATATTGTTATATCACATAGAACAGGTGAAGTATTGAGAATTCTTCCAAGGGTTAATGAGGTATGAATAAATTAAAAAATTTAATTTATCCTGTTTTAACGAAAGCTAAAAATATTTTTACAAATAGGAAATAAATGAAGAATGGATTTCAGATAAAGCCCGTTTCTCGTACGACGGGCTGAAAAGACAAAGAATTATAACCCCTATGATAAAATTAAATGGCGAACTGCAAAATGTTGATTGGAAATCTGCCCTAGTATCTGGTAAATCTATATATTTTTCGTTAAAACCTAATAATCAATCAACTCAACCTATTATATATATACAAATATGAAGCATAAACATCCGAAAATGTAATAATGTAATGAAATGCTTGTAGTATCATAGGAAAGATATATATATGTAATCATTACTAAAGAAATTTATGAATATCAGCTTAAGAAATTTTAAATATATTGTAATTAAAAAATTACTATCGTATTTTTCAATACTATAGAAACGAATTTTTGTTTGCTTAAAATCGTATATATTCTATATGCTTTAGTCAAATGAAATAATATTTAACATAGAGGGTAGGTATTCATTGTTATTTCTCTAAAATTTATTGATCATTGTTGGTTAAAAAGCAGTGTAAAATTAATTTTACTAATAACCCATCAAAAACTATTGATGATTGACGAAATGAAATTGTTTAAATATATCCATTTTTCAAACTGACACCGATATCTACCATTTATGTATATTGATTTTTAGTATTCAAATATTCTTGTAATTTATATTTTGAATCTTGAAAGAATCTTGGTTACATCGCATGTTTATATAATATAACAAAATATTTTTGAAAAACCGCATATTAAAAAATATTGTTTTCAAGGAATCTATATAAAATCTGAAAAAAATTTAATTTCTTGATTTATAAACTAAAATTTTATACTATTATTTATCACATTTATGTTATTTCGATTGAAGTTATTGGTATGTAATGGAAACCATTCTTTAGTAATTTGTAATATTAAAAATCTTTGCCTGAAATATTTCAACTATATGATATATTTGAAAAAATGTATAATGCTTATAATAAATTTTAATATAATGCATTAGAATTGTATATAAATGCACTTTATAAGTCTTTATTGATATCTTGAATTCGTGTTGAATGAATGTAACATTTTCATGTTTTGAAAACTACATTTACACCAAACTCGAAACTCATTTCCAATTTGAAATCATCGGTATACTAAAATATTTTATATTTCAAGTTCATAGATTTCTTCAACGCATTTCTGATATATATGATTCTTTTATTTGCCTTACGACAGTCGTTATTTGTCTGGTGTTGCACATGCATTGTTTTTCTGATTCGTAATAAAGTTTTTGAGAAAAACCTATAAACATTTTTTCAGTAATAACTATTTTAAAAGAATATTCGTGATTGAGTTCTGAATTTTTTGAATTCTTTTGTATTAATTTAAATATTAAAATTCCTACTGTGTATCTTTATTGAAACAATCAAGTCAAAATCAAGGATATTGAAGTAAAACATAATTTAGATAATGGTTGATATGTATTTCTTAAGTTACGTTTATTTTCATTAATTTATTAAAGGCTCATCTATAGCTAAAAAGTATTCTTTCTGGCATTTGATCTTGGTGTGTTTTCCTTATTTTCTGTTGTATGTATTCAACAGTTTCGGATATAAAGTATTTTTAACAACTTATGCTGAACATTCATTGCAGTATAATTTCAATATCAATTTACTTTTATATCTTCTATAAACAGTCAGAATATTAATATACGTGTATCACAACATACATTGATTTAAATTATTTTTTACGTCAAGTTTTCCAATATAAGAGCTTGGAATATTATTTTTTAATTTTCAGCTATATTGAAGTTCAAATAATAATAATTTGATTAAATATAAATGACAAATTTATTAAAAGTGAATTTTTCATATATTAACAAAAGAATGTAGAAATAGTGAGGAATGTAACAAATGAATTTGTTAAAATAATTACTAAATTTGTTGCATCTTTTAAATTAATCCCTAATTTTACGTTGCAACTAATTATAATATTTTTTCCGTGTAGCCTATTTAGAAAAGCAATTATTTATAAACCTTATATTCAAGTATTCAATCCAATATTTCATATTGAGGTTTTTTCTTTGTTCTGTGACAATTATTATTGCTTATTTAAAATCAATAGTACATTTTTAATTAACCTGCACCATATTTCAAATGTTTTTAATTAAAAAAATTGTATTTAATAATAATTAAAACCATATTTATTATTGTATTTTTCATTAGATAATTTTTTTATATAGTTGCAAATATTTTACAAGATCTCTCAACTAATAAATGTGCAGCTATTGCTGGTAAGCAAGCTGATGCAGAAAGTTTAGTTATGATGAAAGATTTATTGAATAAGTTTGACAGTGAACTTTTAACAACAGAGCAACCTTTCCCACAAAAAGGTGCTGGAGTTGATTTGAGAAGTAATTATCTTTTGAATAATAAAATTTCCAGCATTGACGAAGCAGATGTTGTATTACTAATTGGTACTAACCCCAGATATGAAGCACCTATAGTTAATATACGCATTAGAAAAGGATACTTACATCATGAACAAAAGATTGGTTTTATTGGTCCTCCAGTTAATCTAACGTATGAATATAAGGTAAAATTATTCATTTTTTTATTGCACTTAAATTGATATTCGTATAAAATTATTTTAATAAACACTTTTAATATATGGATTTATTAGGTTAATTTTTAGGATATCAATTTACGTGATTTTTATACGTAGCTTAAGTTTTCTTTTGTATTATGGTTCCACATATTTATAAGATATAAAGATAAGGCTTTCTAACTGTAAATTTGAGTTGTATAAGATTTTAGAAAAAGGATAATTTTTAGGTGGTTGATCACAGTCTGTTCGGTAATACCCTTGATAGCTTATAATAGTTATATTTAAGATTAAAGTATTCAGGGATGTATTTTTTCGGATATTTTAAAATACATAAGAAGAAATTGTTCATTTCTAACTATGTGCCTATATTTTACAAATTCATAATTAAATATTTGTTTGCATATAGTTAAATTTCTTCTAAAAAAGAAATTGCGATCTCATCAGCACGCAAAATTACTAAAGAAAATTCATACATTTAAGTCACTTATACTCACCATTCATGCAAATCTATAACCATTAACTAATAGTTAATGGTAATATAATAATAAAAATAAAATAATAATATTATTTTATTGTACTTAATAAAACCAAGATATACTTTCTATAGAATTGAATTATTGCATTTTCTTCCTCCATTTGCCAGCAACATCATCGGAAGATTTTAAGCGTGATCCCAGACAATAATGTTCGGAATTCCAGTCATCCGCAGGTCGAGAGACCAAAATGATGTGATTAGACCATACCCACCATTTTATTGGTGTCAATGTGTGAGTAAGTGAGAGGTTAATGTTTTAATTCAGTAATCAACACAACTGGTTTTCGTGGTATTTATCAAGTTTTAAATTATAAACATATAAATATGATTCTACGTTGGTAGTGAGAATCGTTGAGACCGTACCGCTCCTTGTTGGTATTTTGCGTGGAATTAGCATGCACTGCAAGTCGAGTGGTGGAGGATGTAATCTCCAGATCCTCTTGTGGTGCACTTGGTGGAATTGCTATACTAAGAAGTGCAAGGGCGTAAATCCTTGACACTCCTTGTGCAGAGTCATGTATGGTGCTTTTAGTACTAGTCTCCTCTTAATGATAATATATTGATTTAATACTTCAGCGGGCTTTTTGTAGTATTGTCGCACTTGTAGAGAAGCAGTGGGCATTGTTTCTTCAATTCTGAGTACAGCACCGATTATAATGAAGTATATATAAGGCGCAACGTCTCGTCCAGAGAGCGACTCCTCTAAACTGACTCAACAAAATGCACGCGCTTCTATGCGTGCTTCCTTTAAATATTTGAGCGAGTTTTTGTTAACCTGGCACCAATGCCTGGGTGTTACTATGCCGAAATTCTAGCATGATGTCAGAATCTTAGTTCTAGAAAGTTCGAGAATAGTAGGAAAACAAGGCTCTACAAATTTTGTAGAAGTCAAACGATGTTGCTACGCGGAAACTACATCAACATTACAGGACGTTCGCAAGCAAAGCCTTTAAAATTATCGAGAAATTTCGGAGTCAATATTTACGATCTTGCGAGTTATAACGATTACCAATTTAGGGAAATTAAATTTCATCTTAAGTGCTCCAACCCTGAACAATAAGCAATATCAAGAAATTCCTAATTTATGTTCTACATTGGATTATTTATTTGCAACTTATAAAACTTTTAATACTTGATAGATTATAAACTAGTTACAAAAACTCTTATGCATATGTCTAATTTGCTCTGTAGGGACATATAGGACAAACTTTTATATTATTTTGTTTACAGTTTATTTATTTTATTTTAACAATTCTATATTTTTCATATTATTTTTATCTTATTGTTTTTATTGTGTTTTTTATTTTTTTCTATATAAATTAATTGCATTAAGGCTTTGCTCTCAAGTTATTTTAAAATTTTGATGTGTCAGTCATATTAAATTTAAGTGGCAGATTAAAGTTAATTATTTCAATTATTTATAAATTATATAAATAATATTCTACTTCTGATTTTCTGATCTATCATTCTGATACTTCTGAACTTGTAACTAACTACTCTATGATTAATATATAATTGCTGACTATTTAATTTTATTAATATTTAATATAATATACTTATATTGAATATGACTGTATATTATACAAAATTAAGTCTTTTTTAATAATAAACAAATTGGTCTGAATTCTCGAAAATAAAAATAAATTTTCATTAATAGATTCAACATTTTAATCACAGTTGACGATAAAAAGACATTCTTATTAATTTTATATTTTATTACCGTTTCCTCGTGTTAATATTTATTTTTATTTTAATAATTGTATACTATAATGTAAAAATTAAATATTAAATAAATTATTAACAATATTACGTATTTAGTGTTAATTAGTTTAATTAGTAGATAATTAGTATTTAAGTTATTTTGTTTCTAACTATTAAAATAATTTGATATATTTGTGATTTTTCAGTATTTGGGCCAATCAGTTGAATTAATATCACAATTAAAATTAGGTACAAATTCATTCAGAGCAATATTAAATAATGCAAAAAAACCTATGGTTATACTTGGATCAGAGCAGCTATCCCGACCAGATGGTGCCAAAATTCTTGCTGAAGTTCAATCTTTATGTAAAGCAATAAATAATTCAACAAAGGTTGGCAAAATTTATAATTATGTACATCCATATATATTGAATCATAATTGTTTTTTATAGGTACCAAAATATTGGAAAATTATGAATATTCTTCATACGAATGCATCTCAAGTTACGGCTTTAGATCTTGGTTATTCTTCTTCATTGGATGATTTAAAAAAAAATAAACCTAAAATTCTTTTTCTTCTTGGCGCTGATGATCCTTGCATTAAAAAAGAAGATTTCAGTAAAACATTTATTGTTTATATGGGTAACTTATTTGTTTATACGTATTTACAAATTATGAACATATTAGTATAACATTATTTTAAATATATAGGAAGTCATGGAGACTATGGAGCTTCAATAGCTGATGTAATCTTACCTGGTGCAGCTTATACGGAAAAATGTGGAAGTTTTGTTAACATGGAAGGTAGATCTCAACAAACAAATGCAGCTATTACTCCACCTGGAATGGCTAGACCAGACTGGAAAATTATAAGAGCACTTTCTGAGGTAAACTAAAATAAAAATTGGGAACTATTTTTGATTATTTAATATAATTTTTTTATTATTTAGATTGCTGGTATTTCATTACCGTATGATAATTTGAATGAAGTAAGAAATAGAATTGCAGAAATAGCACCGCATTTATTAAAATATGGAGATATTGAACCAACAAATTATTTCTCTCAACTTTTTGAAATATCAGAAGTATTTTTAAAATATATCGTTTATATCTTATTGTATATTCTAAGATAGTATTCTGATTAAAGTTATTTTTATAGACAATTCACGGCACATTCTCCGATAATCCCATTGATATAAAACAGAAAACTTTGGATCAGTATTTTATGACTGATGCTATATCTAGAGCTTCAGTAATAATGGCTAAATGTGTACAGGCTGTGGTAAAGCAACATTAATAAATATAAGGATTAAAAATATTGATATATTTATGTAAATAGAAAAAATTAAATTATAAAAATAAAGAATAACCTGAAATTATTAAAACACATTTTAAATAATTAAGTAGCACCAAAACTTTCATATAAAATTTGAAAGCGAATGCAGAAAGAATTATTCATTTATATTTATAATGGTGGGTTTAAAACTTTAGTAATTTATTTAGCATTTTTCAGTGGTTCTATAATATCATGATAAATTTTATCATGAATTCTAAATATTCCACTCAAACATTTTGTCATATTTAATACTAATTTCATTTAAGATACAAAATGAAGTATATCACTAAACTACATTTACGAGACCAAAATTTATATATTGATTAAAATAATGATAAAAACAATTCTAAAAATTAAACATCGATTCTCAAATATATTTTACTTTTACATTTTATGGTAATAAATTTGAACTAAACCATATTTTTTTCTGTTATTCGTAACATACATGTTTGAAAGTGTTCATAGGTAGTTTCAATATGATTATAAATCTCTTTAAAATTATGCATGGGTGTTCCTTTTCTTTAACCATTTAAATAATAAACTATAAATCAAATGTACAAGTGTTACTTTTTTAAAAATTAATTAAAGATATTTTGTCGAAAGTATTAAAAATTTGTATTTTAAATTCTTTTTAAATTATTGTATTCTTTATGTACATAAGTATCTTTATTTATTTGAAGGACTAAAATGCTTCTGTAGTTAAATTTTGAACACATAAATCCCAATTTATTCAATTGCGTTTCTTACCGGAATTTCAAAGTTAGAAATTGTGTGAACTGGGGTGTTAATTAATCACGACATAATAAAGATGCAGTGCAAAACAAAACATCAATTGCTAACTGCATGTCATATTTCCAATGGCTAGTAAAACATTTTGTGAATGACCATATTGCCAATAATCACTATCAGATGAATGCCATCGTTTTTATAAAATGGACACTATGGTACTTCTATCACAATTAACATCTTGTTTAGTAACTACTATACTTTTTACTTTATTATCATTTAAAATACGTTTCTTCAAATAAACATATCGTCTAAATCCACTAAATCTGTTATATGTAAAAATAAGAAAATATATAAATAATATAACATGGTTTATAAATGAAGTTCTAACAATTGAAATTTTATTTAAATTTAAGTATACATTGCCATGTCAGGATGTATTATATAATTTTAGAAAATAAAAAATATATATACGCATATTTATATAGATATCATACTATAATATAAATTATTTACTTTTTAGTATAAGTAAAAAATATTTATAATACCTGAAATTAAAAATAGCAATCTTTTTAAACACATTTATTTATAGAAAATTAAATCATTAAATTACAGAAATATGTTGTTGCGTTTTAAATATTCTTCAATATTTTAAATATATTAGATTCAAGTTTTTATTTTAACAATACAAGAAAATACAATCTTTTTTCTTTAATACATTAGAAGTAAAATAAATACTTATTGATTGTAAATTAACTTTATTTTATAATACATAAAGGACTACTTTATAATTTATAAATATAAATTGAATATGATTAATATAAGACGTACGTAGATTTAAATGGAGTTGACAATTACTGTTAGTATAGAGGTTCCAAAATTACGGTCAGATTAAAGAAGTTTAGATATAACTAAATAATAAACAATAACAAATTTTCCATTTAAGAAGTGTTTATTAAACTTGTTCTATTTTAAAAATAAATTAATGACTAAATATATAATTATGTGAAATATGATATAAATTTATAATGTAATTTTCTAATTACTATTCAAGAATAAAATGCAGTTCTGTTTGACTGTTAATTAAGGTATGCATATATATATATATATATATATATATACCACAAAATAGTAAAAATAAATTTATATCTTGAGTTTATTAATTGACAATGTTATAACATAAAATTGAATATGCGTAATTTCAAAAAATAAAATAATGTATATTCAAAATTACTATTTTACAAAATACTAATTAATTAACAAATATTTTATCTGAAATATGTATACATTAGATTGAAATTAATAAAAGTAATTACAATAGCATTTACGGTATTTGCTAATTCACATGCAAGTCATATTCTTTCAGTACGATTTCTTTAATATCAATTTTTTATTACAATCATCTTACGATTAATAAAACATGAAAGTAAAATTAGATGAATTCATGTACAATACGCGCCGTACCAGGAAACGTATTTATATACATATATATATATAGGATTCAACGTTCTATTTCAACTGTCTAATTATTCCATCTATCTGTATAGAATATTGCGATTTCTTGAATCTTGTAAAGAAAATGGTTTAATATTGATTTGCATGCACATTTGCTTGTATAAATATGTGTATTTATAAAATAAATGAGCTATGTGTCCAGCACAACGCATCCTTATTTCTTTATTAAATAATCATTTTTTCACGTACTGATATGGATAATTAATTATCTAATCAAAATAAAATAAAAAATATTTTTTCAACCTTAATTTACAACTTTGTAATACAATACAAAACATGTACCCCTATAAGGTATATACTATACGTAATTTCAACCAAATTCATAGTATTTTAGTTATGCAATATTGTTTTTTCTTTAATTTAAAATATTTATTTTGTAATATTTATCTTAATTAATTTAGATAATTAAATATAATTTTTTAATTATTCACTTTTCAATAAACAGAAAACCCAAATGTTAAATACTTTCATTGTTCTTATATGAATCATGGATGCACAAACCATGCTACAAATTAAAAAAAAGAAATATTTTTATCACAACTGTTTGGAATCTTTAGCCTTTTTTGGTGTTGATGGAACATTGGATCCTATCGACGTTTTATTAATAGATTTTGAATTTTTTAAAATCGTCGAATTATCGGATTTTTTTTTGTCTATTGTAGATGATTGAACAAAATTTTTATTTGTATTCGTATTAGTATTTACATCAATGTTATTTGCTTGTGTTCTAATTTCAATAGATGTAAATGGAACTGTAGAGTTTGAACTACTTTTATCTCTACCAAATATCTCTTCTTGTTTATCATTTTTTAATTTTTCACTTTCTTTTTTTAAAGCCTTTTGTATTTGACCTTCTACTTCAAGTACTTCTTCTTTTTCCATTAATTCAATCAATTCGTTCAGTTGATTTTTACTTAATTTAATGTCTTCTTTTCCAATTAACTCTATGACCTAAAAATTTGAGGTATATATAAACGTTCGGTGTTTTGATAATATAAAATAATAATTAGAAAAATATATATAAACAGAAATCTTCTTCAAAAAACAAGGTCCAAATAATAATGGTTCATAGTGTATAAAAATTTAGACCTTAAAAAAAAAATAATATAGACAGAAGATAATTAAAAAGTTTGTTAATAAAAATAAATAAATAACATTTGGTAATTAAATTATGTGTTACTATATGTACATATACATAGTATTAATAATATATATTTCAATATGAAAAATTATTTAACATCACTAATATTTCAATATTGATTTTTTAATTTCACTTATTTTTATTTTTAATTATAACTATTCTTTACGGACACGAAATAAATAAATAAAATCATAAAAATTCATTAAAAATTGACAAGTTACACATGTCTTTATAAAATTATGAACATATTGACAATTCGATTTTTTATTACGTTTTAATAATTAATCAAATCTGAATAACATGATTTTTAAATGAATTTATCAAAACTTTTAAATATCTTCGATTACAATTGGATATTTTGGAAATATTATTTTTCAAATTAATTATACTAAATTAATAAAATTCTACTTTTTTGGTAGTTAATAATAGTATTAATAAATCGTCACTGCTCTTATGTATTGAAAATCTGCTGTAAGTCTCGTATACTTTTTATTTTAATAAAATTTTAGCACCAACAAATTTTAATTGAGTATCCTTCCTGTCTTTGTCTTTGAATCACTATCAAGCATCGAGATACATACACCTATTTTTATCGAAATTATTCATTGTAATTCTAATTTACAAAATTCATTTTATTAATTTTAATTATAAATTTATTATATCGTATAATTGTAGAATAAGTATTTAATATATATTTATTTTTATAATAGTCCTAAATTTTAATTATCACTAGTTCTTATTTCTACAATGATAAAATCATGGTCATATATTTTCATCTATATAGATATTTCATTCTTATTGATGTAACTGAAATTTCAGATTAATAAAATATCTATTCAATGCTTTAAGTATACTTTATATTTATATAGAATATTAATATATTATAATACATTTTATTGTTTTATTTAAGGTTTAAGGAGATTTTTAAATTTATATTTAAAATAATATTTAAAAATTTACTTTATTTTACCGACAGGTTATTTATATATTTATATACATTTTGAGTTTTAATAAATATTAATTATGGTCCAATGTTACAATATTCTTAAAAACATTGCATATTTAGTACTTAATTTATACAAAAAAAATTTTAAATCATATCCATGTTATCAATTAATAATAATGATAAAAAAATATTTTAATGTTTTAAAATTATCTTTTAAAATATGGAAAGTAGTAAAAGTAGTAATCATTTGAAATGATTGGAAAGAAAAACAATAAATTATGAATTGAAATAAAAATATTAGCCTATTTTAACTACATATAAAGGAAATATTTTAAAACGAATTATTTATTTGTTGATAAAAATATTTAATATATAATATTAAGAAAGTTTGAAAATAATAAAAAAACAATGAAATTATATAGTTAATTATTTATAAATAATTAAAAAATTATAATTAACACATATCCTTCATTTTGAACCTTCAATTTAAACTCCAAAGAAATATATTTTTATAACAGTGAATTAACCAAATTGGATAAATAAATAAAATAAATCTGTAATAATAGAAATTAAAGTAAATATAGCAATTTATTTTAATTTTCTTTATAATTGATTTTTTGATGAAAAGTACTTTTTAGTTTATGAAAAGCTACTGCATTAATACTTTAAATATTTTGGTTGGTAATTAATACATTAAAATTAAAAATATGATGATAAAAGTATGACAATTATAAAAAATTTGAAGTAAGTATTAATACTTACCTTAAGTACATCTTCAATTTTTATTGCACCATCTCTATCATCATCAATTTTACCAAGAATTTCAGTGATTCGAGTTAACCGATGGTTATCTGGAACATTTTGAATTTGTTTAATGGCTGCAATTAGTTCATCAATCCTAACTAATTCAGCAGTGACTTCCAAATCGGATTTTTTTTCACTAGGAAGCGCATTTATTTCTTCTTTAATTCTTTTTTCAGATTGTTCTAATTCCAATAGAACAGCATCCATTTTACTTATCATTTTATTTACTTTAGTAAAAAGTCTTTTTGCACCCTTTGATACTTTTATAGTGTCTATATTTGTTAAACCTTTCGCTTCTATCTTTAATTGATTCAATTCCTGTATATCTTCTTGATATTCAGCCATTTCTTCTTTTAATTCTTTTAATTCTTCCTTTTCTACAGACATTTTTTTTTTATCCTAGAATAAATAATTAATCATATAATGTATTAAAACAAATGTTAATTTTAAAATAGATTTTATTAGTTACCTTTCCAATTGAATCTAGAGCTTGTTCTAAAACTTTAACGTCTTTCGTTGTAATTTTATCATCATTCAACAATAGTCCAACTTCAATAGTCTGTGGTTTTATACCATTTTCTTTCTTTTCTTTTTGCTTGATTTCTTTCTCTTCTTGTCTCTCTTCTTCGATCTTTTTTTCTTCTATTTTTATAATTTCGATATTAGTTTTGTGGTCTAATTTTCCCTCTTTTTCACCAATTGCTCCTTTAGTGCATGTCACAACCGAATCAGGAAGAGCAGAAATAGTTGCTTTTAACTTATCAGACATAGGAATTGTTTCTGGCACCATCAATGCTCTAGAAAGAAGTAATAATGAAGGAGGCACTTTCTTAGTCAAGCTTAAATCAAGCCATTGAAATAATTGATCTCTTAATCTTTGTTCTGGCATTCCATATGCTCTCATACCACGAGCTCTGCATGCTTGCTGCAATTCTGCTCTCGTTAAAGTATTAACTCCTTCCTTTTCTATCAACTGTAAAAATTATAATTAATTTATTAAATACATGAATTTCATATATTCAATTCAAAATAATAGTTTAGAATAAGGTACTCTACAAATTACAAAAATTTATTTTTCATATATTTATACATAAGTATAAATATTTTATTAATTTTAAAGTGAAGTGAAAAAAGATATATATAATAACTACAATATATAGTATACAATGTATACAAAATATGATTGTTTATCTGTGTTGCTTTCAGCATCAATTATTTTTTATTGATAAATTCAATGAACAATCATGGTGTAGTTCGGGAAATGTATTACAAAAATTGGTTCTAATCTGCTATTAAGGCCAATTAGAATGTTATACTCTATTGATTTGTTTTATCTTTGTGTTTATCAGTTCATTTCTATTAACTTTAATAATCATTAAATAATGATTAAATCTAACTACCCAATAAATTACCAACAAATATCGATTATTTTTGCCAATGTAAATTTATAAATAGAAGTGATTCAGTGACTTCAACAATATTGCCATTATGTTGTAATCTAAAATGTTAACTATGATCAAATATTCGTCAACTTTTTGGACACCAAAATTAATGCTGTGCTAGTTGTTTCTAAAAAAAATAGAAGTGTAATTTCACACCTAAATCACTTATTTACTTATTCAGTGTGCTAAGTTAACTAATTATATCGGAGATGGTTTAAAATTACTATTTATGCTTCACAAACATTAGAAGAAACAGCTACTTGAAAACATTTTTAACAGCTTCCATTTGTATTGAAATTGCTTCTTCATATTTTGACCATGTCAAATGCCTAATTTTTTCATATCATTTGCATATACTGATTTGAGCAAATTAATCCACAAAAATTGTTTTATTAGCATACAGAAATAGTACATGATGTTTTTGTATAGTTATTACGTATGTTGACTATACTTAAGTCCTAAGTATTTTTTGATAAAATTTCTTATATTTCTGATTAAGTGTCCAATTAGTAAATGTAACATTCAAACAATTATTGAATTTATGATAAATGATTATTATGAGTTTCTTACTTATATTCAATTATTCTAATTAGTTATTATGAAATTAGATGCCAAAAACTGTTGAAAATAAAAGATAAGGCAAAAAAAATGAAAGACTATAAAAGATAAACTTTCCTATAAATCTATATGAAGTTTGATTAATGAATCTAAAATAATATTCTATATAATTTTTAATAGTTCATAGTACATTACTCATTCATATTAATTTTTTACTACTACTAAATATTAAGCTTAATCTAAAATTTGTATAAAGAATTAAAATTAGTATAAATAATAATTGAAATTATTAAATTATACAATGACTTACTTTGTCATCTGCAGCAAGGCTTCTCAATTTCATTCTTAATAAAAATCTCAAAAAATTTGTTGTACCAAGTGTTTGAACATCTAAAACTCTACACAGTGCAATTAATTGTTGCCGAGACAATGAATCTAATGTAATTTCATCTTCAAATAGTTTACTAAATTTCATTATTTCTTCATTTGTAGCAACTGTTCCTGTTGTTCTAACTTTATAAAAAAAGTCAGCAAATTCTTTGGCTTTTTCAGAACGATGATCCGATGATTGCACAGCCATTTCATCTAAAGTCTTTTGTAAAAATTTGGCCATTTCTATTTTAACCTTAAATATTATGTTTTAGTATAAAAATATATATAAAAATATAAAAGAATGAATAATTTTTATACTTTTAAAGCCTGCTTTAATTTATCCTCTTTTTCAGTTGCAGTTTGAAAAGTTGATGGCAATAGTCCAGGAAAAATTTTGATGACTATTGGAAGTAAAAATTCCATAAAAGGAACAATTATAAAAACAGAAAATGGGATAAGCCTAAACATGTCACCTGTAGTTTTAATTAACTAGAAACATAAATATCTTAATATAAAAAAAAATATCATTATTTATGAAAAACAAAATATATACCAATCTATGTTCTCTTCTACTTAATTCATGTCCTTTAAGAATTCTCCAAATAAGTTTGGCTGATACTTTCATATCCAATCCTAATAGCCTAAAACCATGATAATAATGTAAGAGTTCTATTTTAATTTTTTGCCAACGAGTTGGTTTTTTTTCTAGTCCTTTTTCTTGATCTTTGAAAATAATAGTTGTAGAAATAGTTTTCAATTTTTGATTTTCTTTTTCTTCTTTAATATTTTTAACTGTTTCTTCAACTTTCGATGATGCTTCTTGACCATTCCACTTTGTTCCAATGTGGAATGAACGGAAATCGATATTTTGGTTATTAAATTGATAATAAAATAGTTTAGATTCACAGTTTTTTAACCTTGAGATAGATTTTGATTCAATAATGTCTGTAAAGACTAATGCTAAATTACCAATAAATTTAGTATCATACCATGATTTTCTACAATAATAGCCTGAAAATGTGACAATTGATTAGTGTATGTTTATTTAAATTATTTTAATTATAGTATCAATAATATTTTCAACAATTTATAAAAAACAATAAATGAATAACTAAATTACGTAATTCCAAAAAATAATGATTTTAAAAAATATTATTTTACTGATAAAATAACTTTTTATATAAACTTACAAGGTTAGGTAATTTCGATTATAATTGCAAATATAGTATAGAATTTACTACTCAAATAATTAAATAATATTTGCACGAGTTCATACAATAAAAATTGATTGCTCAAAATACTTACGAGTTACTGTAACAAAGTGAATTGCTATGATAGATTTATTACATGATAATAGATACATCATACGTGGTTATCCTTATTACACCTATTTTTTCGATATCGCCTTTCACTGTAAATACGTATTGATAAAGAACAGCAATAAAAATAAATTGGAATTCTGAAATTAAGTCTGAAGCTAGTAATAAAACATCAACCAACTATGTATAACTGAACTTTGTAAAAGAGGAACACTATCGAGAAAGTTGATATACCAAACTTGAAGCATGCGCAATTAATACTTTTGCACATTCTTGCAAATATTTATTATTGCAATGTAGATAAATCTACAGGATTTCTAACAGATACTAAAAGTAATCGTGTCTTAAAGAAACAAATTATAATATATTTTATCATTTAGGATTATTTTAACTTTTAACAATAACTTAAAATAATTTACTTATGAGTTTTCTACTTGAATCAATATTAAACAAATGTGCATTAATATTATTTTTATAAAAATCATATATACGTCATTTATTTGTTTACTTTTTCATAAATATTACCTTTTAAATTCAATACAATTAATTTACACTAATTTCTTCGTATACTTTTTTCATTATAAAATATTTATAAAATGTATAATTTGAAATTCTCATTTATTGGATAAAATAATTAGAGTTTAAGAAAATAAAAATATACTTGTAATTTCAAGTCCATTGAAATTAAAGTTATTTTATTGAAATAATTGAATTTGTTAGTCCCTTTTTATGTACATTAAACACAAGATAAATATGAGTGAAACAGAAGTTGTTTGCATTAATTGAACATGCATTTAAATTTTACAATTTGATGTATTACTCTAAAATTTAAAAATTTTAAAACTTAAAAATTTTGTTTTCAAGTTTTAACATTATACTATTATGTTTCTGCTATTTTGTTAGATTTTAGTTGATTTTAAATTAAGGCAATTCTTTCATGATAGTACGTATCACTTATTTTATTTTGATTAATTCTCTTAATTTGAATAATTCGAAAATAGTTAGAGTCTGTATGAAAAGATATAAAAAAAATTATAAAACAATGATTTAATAAATAAAGTCTTGAGTAAATAAATTCTAATAAAAACTTACTAAATAATAAAGAAAATTAAATATATACTTGCTACTCTAAAATAATACTGTATCTAATTACAGTAACATAAAATCAATAACATAAATACTTACAAAAGTTAGGTTTAAGTTGCAAAACACAGCTAATTAGATGGCTATAAGTTATAAGCGGATGAGTAAACTTCAATATTTTGAAAATAAAAGCGAATTTCCGGTGAATCAGTACATCATCGGGTATATTATAGAATTTGTGAAAGGTATAATATATGCAAATATGTAAAAAATACCGCATAATGTGTAACCAAAAGAGGTAAACGAAGTTAATCTGATACACGGTTACCGTTAATACATGCACGAGTGTATAAGAGATGTGCTGAACAGAAATTAGGATCAATAAAAAAACAGGTATGTCCAGTAACGGAGTAAGCTGATTGATACTTCAGGAATCTAGCAAAAAAACAAAAAAAAAGAATATTACAAGTAATTAGAATTTGTTATTTTGTAAAGACCTCTTGTAAAGAATAAATCAAGAAAAAATATGATAGTAATTCATTGTTATAAATGTGCCAAAAAACAAAATTTAAATGATGCTAAAATTCAAATTTATTTTGGAAATAAATTATTAAATCATTGTTCGGTGATTAAAATGTATATGAAATAATGGGCAGAGCAATATTTTTTCAAATTTTTGAGCTTATTAACTTAAATTAATTTTTTATTATATTTATTATTGTTCGAAAATTGCAGTGATCCGATACACTAATCCTGCTTAAAAGACCAAATGTTCAAAAGTGTGTAATTTTCTGGATCGAACTATCAAATGCGATAGCTAATTATGATTTGCCGCCCGCTCTTATGTATTCTTGGAAATGAGTCAAGTAGAAGGGGTATACCTTAATACAGCGTGTGCTTCTTCGTTTAATATGGTTTATTAATTTTATTCACAATTATATTATTGTTGTGTTGGAATTATGTGATGGATGGGTATATACTATGTTCAATCACATTGATTCAGTTACTTGAACTGATTCCGTAGGGAATAGTATATCTACACAAGATGTTCCTTGATGTTGTTCATTTTGTAAGAATCAGCAACTTATTATACAACTCGTATTAGTGAGTATAGTTGTGTTATATTAATAATAGTATCATACTAATCTTGTAAGGATTAGCAATGATTTATCCCTTAGACTATGTTTACTCATAGAAAAACAGTAGCCTAGACCTGTTCTGTGTTGAACTTTCACCATCCCGGATGATCCGTGTAGCTGATTAGTTTCACTATTTTGGATGCTCCATGTAGATGAATTATCTGTTGTTATAGTCTAGCACTGAAAAGGATTTGAAGAGGACAGTGTAAACTCCGTTATCTTGCAGGACAGGAGAGTAAACGCGTCTTCCTTCCTCAGTGGTTTTACCTTGAGAGTGTGTGGCAAATAGCTAGCTGGTTGACTAGCATGACTGACTGGTTTCCGGGCTGAGTAAATATAAGCGCCGTCTCGTGATGTGCTTGCTTTAAATATCCATGTGGCAGCTTACTTTGTTGGCAACAATGCATAGTGTTCAGTATTGGAGCATTATTCAAGAATTCAAATTTGGGAAAAGTACAAACTTTCGAACGCTCGTGTTTGTAAACATTAATTCTGCGAATTCTTAAATTGTTTACACCTTAATTTCAAATGCCCTACCATATTTCCGCATAGCAAAATCGATGAAAATTGTCCAAACTTCCAAGGCAGTGTCTTTGTCTACTTCACGAATATTCTGGAGCTCAGTTTTCTGATGTCATCAAGAATTTCGGCCTAGCAACAAGCCCAAGTACTATTACCAGCGTCGCAAGCTGCTACTCGAATATTTAAGAGCAGCTCGCCACGCACCGGGCTTACTGTGCTTTTACCATCTAATCAGTCAACAGTTATCTTTAGGCTCACTCTACTATTACCAATAGTTCACTCATCTGTTATTGCGCACCGTATGTCTCAATCAATCAAGTATCAGTTATGATCACAACTACGAAGCCTACAGGTTAGTAATTCAACAGTGAAGCTATAAGACTTATAACAACTAAGTGCGCCAAGCCAAGCAGTCGTCAGTATGCAGTGTCGGTAGTTCATAAGGTGCCATCAAACAATTATTTGTCCAAACTAGTCATCCACGCTCAAACCACGTTCATACAGTCTGCCAAGAAGGTAACAAATCCTTTCGCACTTTCCTTGGAGTATAGTCACGCACTCCCTTTGAAGTACAGTTACGCTCTTTCATTGCTTTCACTGCAAAGAACGCTCGTTCACTTCTCCAGTCCACATAACCTACAATACTGCTGTTCGTAAATAGTCGACTATAATCTCATAATATCAAGTCCTTCCGCACTCGAAGGTATATAATTTATTGTTCTTGCGTATGACTAGCTCACTAATACTCCCATACTCCCCTTGGAGTATAGTCGATTTTACATGATAACTACCACAGAAACATTAACATACTCCTCCTTTGAGTATGTAAAATTCTCCCTGTTAAGCACTGCTAACTACCATTACCATCTTCCCATACTCATTGATGAGCATGGTTGACTGCTCATGCTGATCCTTATAACATCAACATAAACCCAATAATCAACATTCATTGTTATTTCTATAACATGAACGACATCGCCACCATTCCAAAGAAGCAACCTCACCATTGAAATAGAATAATTCCCTCTCTCTCTCACTAGAAGTAATTCTCAAACTGCAATATTGTAATTGTTAATAAACTAGAATAAACAATATCATAAATCAAAGATATACACTTACATGGCTTCTGTCTTTCCACATGTGTTTTCCCCACGAATCGCTACGGCGATAGACCAATGCACTGAACTATTGAATTAGCAGTTCGAGTCACAAAACAACCTTCATTTTCAAACACATAGGTATTGCTATGCGAAAAACATTGCAGAAAATTCTTGTCTAATGCTTTAGAAGTTTCGAGAATTTCGGGAAAGTAAAGCTTTAGAAGGTAGAATTCCAACCGATGTTGCTATGCGGATACCAGATAACCATTGTAGGAGGTTCGAAGGTAAAGCTTTGCAATATTTGAGAATTCTTGAAGTCAAATGTTTACAAAATTAGAGAGGTAGAAGGCTTGTACATTTCCAAGAGCCTAATTTCTTGGAAAATGCTCCAATTTAGAATAATTGTATTAAAAATATTACTAAATTATGTTTTCTTCTTTTAAAGTCATTAGAAATAATATAGAATTCTTTAAAATATGCTTTCACAATTGAACAAAATGATTAGTTATTTCATAAAAAAAATTTAAGTATTATTTCCATAAAAATTAACATTTTAAAAAAATATATAGTTATATAATTCTTGTAAACGAAAATTTAGATTTTAGAATGTAAATATAAATATTGTAATATCGATTTTTCTAAATAACAGATTTTCTATTAAAATAAAATAATGTATTTTCAGAAATAATATTCAAGAACTATTAAACAAATAATAGGAATTTGATTGTATTTTTTGAGTATAGGTTTGTGAAATTAATGTTTAATTTTGGAATGAAGTCTTTAATCATACATTTTCGTTTTATAAATTTAATTTAAAACATACATTTGCATATAATAGATAAGAATTATCTTAAAAAGAACACCAGTATGTGAATTTAGTGTATTTTAATAAATCACATTAAATAATAATATATAATACACTACAATGCTTTGAATTGTTTTTTTTATTTATATCATCACTTTTGTAAATTTATTGGTTCACAATAGCATAAAAATTGAAATAAGCCAATATAAAACAAAATTTTTTTATACATATTAATTTTGAAATATAATAAATTGAAGTCTAATAATTGTAAGGATATTTTGAACGTATTCTACGGCCTCTAGCACCACGTACTCGTGTACTTTCATTTGATGTTCCCCTTATCGCATGGCCCCGAACTACATTTTGTCCTGAAATATAAAACAAAAATTTCCTTAATAGGTTTTAAATAATTAATGTACTCATAAATAAAATATTTATTCAAGTAATACTTCTTAAATATAATAAATATTACTGCAAGCATAATATATATTCAATTGGTTCTATTGTCTAAAAATATAATATTTAAATTCTATTTATTTCTTAACAAAATATAATTAAAAAATGAATGTACAAAATATGTACAAAAGTACAGCCTGCAATAATTTAAATGATTTTATTACTAAGGACAAACAATATATATATAAGTAATTACGTGGGATGAGAATTTATAAAAATTTTAGTATCTATAACTGAGAAACAAGATATTTCGTTTTCTATATGAAAAACATGCTTATTAATTATTTGAGCCTGTATTTATTGATCTTATACATAAACGTTGTTGTAAATTAATTTTTATAATAATATTATAATAAATAGTTGAAAATTTATGTATCGGCAAGATATTGGTAATTTTTTAAAGGTATATAAATACTTAGAATTATTTTGAATAGTTAAAATTTGTAAAATCTTAACTAATTCAGTATTCTTAAGTAATTAAAAATTAATAAATTAAAATATTAATTTTGTGATGATGTGAATGACGCAATTATTAAAACAGCATAACACACACTCGCTAATAAAGAATGTGCCACTCAATTGTTGGTCCTTATAAAATTAACAAATCATCATTATCATCAAGGAGCATCTTGTGTAGAAAACCATTCACCACAAGAACAGTTCCAAGCAACCGTATCTTGGTGATTAAATGTAGGATAGACCGTTCCATCTAATAAATCATAATGCTATATACATATATGTCCTATTTATAATCATAATGCTATTTAACGCAGTACTGTTTTAGACATTCTGATTTTATTTCCGAAAAAATTATTAATTCCATTATTAATACATTTCATTGTAAATATATAATATAAAATTTTCTACTTTTTATAAACAAAATTATTGAATTTATTTTATATAATGGAATTTGGTCTATATTTTTATGCTATTCTCAGAGTTTTGTTTTCTCTTAGTCCCGCAAGTACAAATTGTCCAATGATGGTTAAATGCTCATTATACATAATTTTCGGTATTAATTTTAATTATATATAAAATCTTAAGAAATATTTATAATTTTGAAGTAAGAAACTGAAGTTATTTATCTAGATCATATTCTATTTTGGTCGATGAGTTTGATTATGATTCAAATTAACAAAGAAAAAGCTATCTAAAATTAGATCACAATTTTTTAAAAAATTTCCTTAAAACAAAATAAAAACATTTATAATTATATTATTTCTATTCTGTCCCATAATTTTCTTTATTGTAAGTTATAATACTTGTAAAACGGCAGTTAAATCATCAGTATAAATATTAAGATGGTTTCAAAGTTGAATAGTTTATTTGTTTTTAATATTTGAATACATCTGTATTTATATTTTTTTAACTTCTAATTTATACTAGCATTATGAACTATACCTATATATTAACAATTTTAAAAATATATTACATTGTTCTAAATTAATAACTGTATTTGATTAATTAATTTAGATATCTAATTAATAGTTAAACAGAATTAAAACACTTACCACGAGTAGATTGAGTATCCCAAACAATTGGTGTTGGCCTTGTGGCGCGAGTAGTTCTAAAAGTTGTTCTCGCAGATCGTCTTGCTGTAGCTCCTCGTATTGTACACATTAAAGTGCTAGCAGCAGCTGCTGCTGCTGCCATAGCTCTCTGTCTAGTATTACTAGAAGGGGAAGCTTCTGCTTCACGATTATCTTCTTTTGAATCATTATCACCTGTTTCTTCATTTACTTCTTCGTTACTTTCTATATCAGCATCGATTATATCTTCATCGCCACCAGTCGATCCTGCAGTTCTGGTTTCTTCTGATCTTTTATTGATATCCACAGTATTTCCTATTTTAGAAAATATCTAAATATTAGCTAACTAATTTAATATATTTATTTTTTATTTTATACTTCTTTAAAATTAAACAACATAATTTTATGGGTTTGTGAATTGATCGGATTATACGATAAAGATTATATACTTAAATCATTATTTAAAAATAATTGAAATATTATAAGGTACCTTCTGTATCATTTGTGAGTTCCAAATGTACTATATCTCTTTGATCATCCTCCTGTTCAGGAACACAAGATATACGCACAGCTGGCGCAATTGTTACATCAGTTTCTTCACCTACATTTGTTTGAGATTCAGTCGAAGCTGGTATCGAGATATCTTCATCAGGAGGTCTATTCGTAATCTAATACATGTAAAAATAATTGATTATACATTAAAAAATTTTTTTAGCACTAAATTTAAATAATTTTTAATTTCATTATATTTTTTGGTATTATTATTA
This sequence comes from Ceratosolen solmsi marchali, assembly GCF_000503995.2. Taxonomy (NCBI): domain Eukaryota; kingdom Metazoa; phylum Arthropoda; class Insecta; order Hymenoptera; family Agaonidae; genus Ceratosolen; species Ceratosolen solmsi. The sequence goes on from NW_011948419.1 coordinate 10,177,195, forward strand.
ATAATCAAAAATTTGGAAAGATGTAATGTTTTATGGATATTAAATATCAATATTAAAATAACATTAAAAATCTCTTTTATTATTTCTCAAACTTAATTTCTGTAACGGTAATGTATTAAATACATTCATTCAATAGATTATTCTATTCTATTACATTTAATAAATTGAATAATTATTAAAATATGTAGACAAATTAATACAATTATGAGGAATGCTAATTAAATTGCTATTAATATATGTATCAAAAGTTAACGAATTTTATAGTACACAACAATAACTAGTATATAGTACAGTATTCGTGTTATACTAGTAATAAAATTTCCTTGTATAAAAGTATCCTACTTATTCTTCATAATTTTTTCAAAATACTTGAGTTTAGCTTTATGAAATAAAATTATTTCTAATTTGAAAACAAATAATTAATTTTATTATAATAACCTAATCTTATATATAATAAGTATTAACATTTTCAGTTAGTAAAACGTAATTTTAAGCAGCGAAATAAACTATGGTTTATTGTAATATGTATGTTGAAAATGCATGTTTACTTATCAATCTTTTAAAATATTATTATCGTTAGTTGAACACATAAAATATCTTTATAATTGTAATTAATTTTGAGTATTTACTATTTGAAGGATTGATAAATTGTTTCGTATTTCGAGTTGCAAGATTTAGGAGACCACAACAAATGTAGGCTTAATTAAGAATAAAAAATTAATTGCGATTTTTGTATATGTCTGTTATACAAGATATTTATTTTAAATTGTAGTAATTTTATTTAGGGTTACAATTAGTTTTAATGATGACCTTTATTCATTTAGTATTTTCGTATCAGTATGTTCTTCCTATTTATAGTTTTATTTAAATTGTCATTTATATAATACTACTTACTGATCCGGGTTGTTCTATTATTGGAGATACTTGTTGTGGCGTAGTTGGAACAGGATGGCTAGTGTCGCTATCTTCCAACTGCGTAAGATCTACTCGTGTATCATCCATTCCTTCTCGCATAACTTGAGCTAAACCTGAACTAGTTGAACTAAATATTGTTCTGGTTCCACAATTGGTTGAGTTGCTATGCGTTTGTCCTGATGATGCTGAAACAGATGTCGAAGGATCTCCGAATGTAAATCTTCCTTGAGGTACTTGTGGTGAGCTAACTGCTTCGCCAAAGCCATCGTTTCTTCTAGGCATAAATAATGTTGGTGTGCTAGGAACTATACAGTCATCGCCTCCATCTTCATATCCTTGTTGTGGCTGCAAAATAATGTCTTAATATTAATTATATTATTTTTAATATTTTATTATTAATTTATAATTTTTAATAATAAATATAAAGTATATGCTTAAGTTCATAATATTTTATTCCGATATAGTCTCTTTCAAGCTGCTTACTAAATATTATTTTTGTAGTTACTGGAATATTCAAGTTCCTGATATATTAACTATTAATATTTTTTTTTGTTGCGAAAAGGCTAAGAAATTTAGGGAATAATATTTACAATAAAAGAGATTTTTATATTTTTCCAGGCTCCATTAGTTCAAATTTTACATATGGATATACAAACAGTTAAAAATTGATAATAAGATGCATTCGTTTATAAGCTCTTCAGTAAATCTATATTTCAAATTTGCATTACATGGAAATTAATTCTTAATGTTCTCAATTTAAATAGACATGTTTAATTTTGTATGAATAGCTCATAAAATTACAAGATGAATTATATTATGGAAAATATTCAAATACAATAATTTTTATGCTTTGCCATTAGTATTTATTTCAAAATTAAATGTTTTTAATAATACATTTTATATATTGTAGTTTACATGTATTAAAATAAAGAAATTGCCATGAAAAATAATTAAAAAAATACTACAGATTTTACCAGATTTTAAAATTATGCTAAAAAATTTATTTTGCTATATTTGTATTTTTCTTTTATAATGGAATTTTTTAGATTTCCTTTTTTTAATATATCGAATCTATTAAATTATTTATTTTTATAAAATTAATAATAAATTATGAATAAATTACAAACATTATAAAAAAATAAATAATACAAATTTGATATTTCAAACAAGCTTTTATTTAAATAAATTATCCATTTATTTAAATAAAAGCTTGTTTAAGACATCAAATTTGTATTTAAATACTGACAATATCTAATTTTTAAATATATTTTATATCATTTTTTAAATGAATTATCTACAAATAAATAAGGATCGTTACATTGTCCATAAACGCAATGTACTTTTTATGAGACTAGATTTTGCATCTTGGTATGTCAAGTATTTTAGTCATTTCAACTTAAAAATTTAATGCTATACTTTAATATATTGTACTTGCATGAGTAAAATTCAAAAATTATTTTCATAAATATTCCAATTTCTCAACATTTCGTTTCATATTGCATTACGACAAATAATTAGAGTTTATATTTAATACGATCAAAGTGAAATTTACATATCAAAATAATAAATTATATATAAATATATATTATTAAATCGAATATATATTTATTGTTTCATATCATGTTAAAGAATAATTAAAAAAAGTTATTCTTATATTTACAAGTAGCAAATGTTGTGACTGCGTTCTAGGCATTGGAGCGATCCCTCTTGACGATCGTGATACGAAAGAGGGCGGCTCACCAGTTGGCCCTGCACTGCTTATTGCTTCAGATTGTTGTTGCTGATTTGATGGAGGTCCAGATTGAATTTGTCTAGAAATTTCTGCACTTGTAGAATCTTCTTCCATAATTATTTCAACCTCATTATTATCTCTTTCTTCTACGTTATAAGGAATCTCTTCCTCTTCAATTTCCTCATAAGGATCGTTATCGAATTCTTCTTCTTCTGGGGGTTGATGTGCTCCACCTCCTTCATCACAATCAACTACAACAACACAACCTTCGTCACCTTCTTCATCGTGATCTCTTTGACTAGATGTTGGAACCTATATATACATAAAAATCAATATAATTTTTTAAAATAAATTTTCAGTAATTGTTTTTCAAAAAACTCTATTAATTTTTTTAGAGTAAATAAGTATTTATATATACATGATACAAACATACTAGTGTTTATCAAAGAAAAATAATTTTTAAAGGATCTTAAAATGATAAAAATACAACATAACTCACATTACATTATCATTACAAATATATTTTATTAATTAATTAAATATAAATATTGAGTTCATAAAAGACTAAACAACAAAATTTTCAATTCTTTTTAACTAAGAAAGAAATTAATTGTGAAGACATTTAAATATGTTATATAAATTTAAAATATATAATTTATAATTTATAATTTAAGTTATATAAATTTAAAATTTTCAATTTAATTATCAAAAATATCTACATAATACTTTCTCTCTATTACATGCTAATATTTAATTACATAATAAATATGAAAAAATTAACTAAATGAATTGAAGTAATATAATTTAAATGAATACCTGATATTCGATATCCGATGCACTTGCAGGTGTGGTAGGTAGATCTTGTTGCCTGCTCCGTTTACTCTTTGGGCTTGATATTTGTTCTTGTCGTGTATGATCTAGATTTTCGTTTAAAGTAGAGCCGGCTGATGAATCTAAAGTTCTTGGGCGTTTATGACATACGGAAGTATGTGAAGTGCTTACTGATTGTGTTGAACTACTAGGTACAGTTTGTTGTTGATCACCTGGAAGTATTTGTTGTTGTTGTTGTTGTTGTTGTTGTTGTTGTTGTTGTAGCTGTTGTTGATCAACTCGTGGACTAACTAACGCCACAGTTTGTTGTTGCTGTTGTTGTTGCTGTTGCGTAGATAATGGATCTACAGATTCTAGTTCTTCACGTTGCGTAGATTCAGCTGATTCATTTAATTGAGGTTGTACTAACAACTGTCTACTTGTACTAGCTGGCTGGTAATCCATATGAGAACTTGTAGGAGAACTTGTTTCAGTTGTATGCACAATTTGTTGTTGAGATTGTTGGGATGTTAGCAGAAGTGGAGCCCCTGCAGTTGTAGGGAGAACAGCGGCTGTACGAGATTGTACAACCACACTCATAGGACGAATACTAGCTAAAGGTGTTTCTGTCCGTGCTGACATTGGTTTAATGTTTGCAGTTGGAGGTTCACTTATTCCAGTGCCAAGATTGCTTTGACCGGATATTTGCCTTTGATATTGTGTTGCTCGTTGTAATAAAGCTTCTTTTTCAACTTGGAGTTCAGATCGCTCGTGTTCAAGACGCATAATTCGTCCTTCCATTTGTGATTTTAATGTTGTAAGTCTAGATTCATATTCACTTAAGCTTGATTCACATTCATTTGTACTCGAATTAAGCTTCTCTTTAAGTTCGTGAATTTCCTTTTCACAGACTTTTTTATATTCAGTAAGTTGCATGATCTTAGTTCGGGCTCCTTTAAGAACTTGTTTAGCCCGTTCTTCTTTTTCAAGGCTAACTTTATTAATTATTTCAATTTCTTTTTTTAAGTTTTCAGATTCAGACTGTATGACTAAGACCTGTTGACGTAATTCAACATTTTCTAAATTCAATTGATCGTTAGCTTGTTTTAAATCCAATCTATCTTCTTTTAATTGTGCTTCTTTTTCTAGACTAACCTGTATATCATCTTCATTTACTATTTTATTTATATTAGTTTGAAATACTTGTCGGTTATCTATTCGATTTTTTTCTTCTTCCACTGTTTTTGTTAATTCTTCATATTGAGTCTTATATTTCTTTGCTATTCTTCGAATTTGAATTTCTTTGTTTTTTAAATCAGTGAGCATAGCATCTTTATCAGAAAGTTCTTTTCTCAAATTCGTTAAATCTCTCCCTTTCTCATTTGAGTTAATAATAAAATCATTAAGATCTTCACTAAGTTTATTTACATCATCTGTCATTTGTATTATTACGTCTTCATGTGATTTTAATTGACGTTGAGTTTGATGTAATTGTTCTTCCAATCTAATTTTCTCATTTTTTATGCAGTTTAATTCTTCAATACGTTTAATATGTATTTCACGCTCTGAAGTTAAAAGCTTGCTCAGATTTTCTCTCTCCGTTTGTAATCTGCGCCAATCATCCGGACTTGCTTTATTGGCTCTTTCTACTAATGTATTCGCTCTTTGGCGCCATCTCATAGCTTCACCTTTCAAACTACTATTTTCTTGTAAAAGTGACTCAAGTTTTGCTTCTAAATCTCGAGATTTTTCGCGTAATGGTGCTACTTCATCTGTTAATAAGTTTAACTTATTTATGAAATCTTTAATTTTAAGATTAAGAGAATCTCTTTCTTCACGGAGGATTCTATTAGAATCTGTTATAGCATTCAATGTTTCAACTTTTCGTAATAATTCTGAATGTTTTGATGTTGTTACTACATGTATTTCATTATTTTCACGTTCGCGTTCAAGCAATTTTTTTATTTCTTCAATTCGTTTTTCTGCAAGCTCAACCTCAGATTTCAGTCTCATATTTTCAGACTTAAGAACATCGAATTTAGCAAAAGTTAAGTCTTTCTCGCGACGCAAGTATTTCATAACTTGTAATAATTGTTCTGCTGATTTTGAATCTTCATCATTAAAGCTTCGATTCATATATTCAAAACTTGTGTTCAGACTTTGGTGACCATCAATATTCAATTGTTTTTGACTGTGGACTATAGCTGTTCGCTCACTTAATTCTTGAATTTGATTATGTAGAATAACATTTTGAGCATCTAAATCTTCTAATCTATTTTGTAATTTCTGAATTTCATTTTGTAAATAAGTTTCTCGTTCAAGCCACATAGATTTTTCAACTTCTAATGCCTCTTTAGCTGAGTTTCTTTGCAAAATTAATTCTGTCATTTTTTCGTTAGATACTTGATTTTCTTCCTTTAATTTAGCTAGTATTTGGAGATCAGCAGTGTGTAAAATCATTTCTCGAGCATATTTATTTTCTGCAGAAGCTGCTACACTTGAAGCGTTTTGTAAATCAGTTTTTGCAATAACCAGTTCACTTTTCAATTCATTAAGTTCTTCAATATGTTTTTCTGCGGTAGCTAATTTTTTTCTTATCTCAGAATCGTTTTCTTGTTCAATTGATTTATTTGGTATTTTTTCTTCTAACTGTTTTATCCTATTTTGTAAAATTGTAATTTCATCTCGAGCCATAATTAAATTATTTTCAAGTTCTTCCTTTGATTTACTAAATTGCATCGTTGCTTCTCGAAGTTGTGATTCCGAGCTCTCAGCTATATCGCAATATTGTTGGCTTTGAAAGCGAGCTGTTTTTAATTGGTCAGACAGGCATTTTATTTCTGCTTGATTGCAAGCAAGTTGAGCTTCTAACTCTTTTACTCGTTTACTTATATCATTATCTCCTGAAATTTAAATAATTATATATTTTGCTACGTATAATAAATTTCATGTATATATCATGAATCTCTACACGAATCTCTACATTCATTTTAATTTTTGTATATATTGTTTATTATTTACATAATATATAATATATTGTACATAAAATTATACATTTAAAATTACGGAGATTAACATTAGTAAAACTAGCAAATAATATTAAGCAACACAAAGTAATGAGCTTCAAGATATTTTTATATTATTTTATATTAAAACACTAAAAATATTTACATTTCAAGCGCTATAAGATTTAAATCAAAATAATTGTCTAGTAGTAATTAAGTAATTTCACTTTTTATTCGTTTAAAATAATTATTGTGTTCAAGAATTAAATAATTATTTTTTTTACTACTAAAATATAAAAATATTTATTTTGAAAATGAAAGTGTTTGCAATACCTGTAATGGATTGAGAAATAGTGTTTACAGATGCTTGTTTGAGCTGAGAATTTAAATCATCTATTCTCTTTAAGTACTCTTGCTCGGCTAATCGAGAAGTATTAAGTTCTGATTGAATTCTTTCATTAAGATATTTTTCTTCAGTTAATCGATCTTTTGTTGTATTCATTTGTCTTTCTAAATGTAAAGATAATTCTCTGAATCGATCTTGTTCTTCCTGCAATCGTCTTCTTAAAGCAGCGCATTCTCTCGAAGCATCGTCTAATCGCTGCTCCATGCGTAACTGCCCTTCTGCTTGAACACGATCTAAACTTGTTTTTATTGCTTCAATATCTGCTTTTAGTAAAGCATTCGTATGTCTCTCCCGTTGTAAAACTTCTCTCTCTTTTAAAAGACGCCCTTCAGAATCTCGTAATAGCTGCCTCTCTTGTTTTAAATTTTGTAATTGTACCTCTGTTTTTGATAATCTACTTTGAGCGCTTAAGGTTTCATCTTTTAGTATCATTAAGCTTTGTTCATGTTTACCTATTAAAAATAATTATGATTATTAAGTTTATCATAATAAGTAGTATGTATTAAAAACTAAGTTTACTTACCAATTGTTGTGCTATAATTATTACATTTTTCTTCTAAAACTTTAATTTGAGATTTATATGTAGCAACATTTCCCTGCAAAAGACTGAATCGTTCATTAGCTGAATCTAGTTGAGCTTTTAATCGACAACAACGAATTGAATTCTTTTCTGTGTCTTTGCGTAATCTTTCATTTTCATCGCTCAACATTTGTTCATGGGCAATTTTATCTCTTCTATATATGTCAAAATCATTCCGTACTTGATTAAACCTAGCTTCAGATTCTTGAACTTGTTTATATAAGTTTTTTACTTCATCATTTATTTGTTTGCATTCATTTGGTAAATTTGTTATTTTTTTGTCCTGAGTATCTTGGTCTTCATTGTTAATATGCTCATTTATTTCTGAATTTTTTATATTACAGGCTTCATTAATACATTGTTGGTACATGCTTTTATACATATCGCGTTGTTTTAATAAACCTTCTAACATTTGTGTTTGTCTATCCTGAGCTGCTTGCATTTCAGTCAATTGTTCGATATACCTACAAAAATTTTTTATATACAAAAAAATCATCAATTTTTAAACTAATAATTAAAAATAATCGAAAAACAGAAAATTCTAAAATATATAGAATAATACTTTCATTCTTACATTTATAATTTTTTTATATGTAATGCCATCTAATACAAACTTAATAAAATAAAAAATGTTAGTTTATTTCATTTTATTATCAAGAATTCCTAATTTAGAATTTTATAGAATTTTTAGAATATATAGAACTTTAGTTAGAATGAGATATTAAGTTACAAAAATAAAACTATACTTATTTGTTGGTCTTACAGTTAATCATCACTAATATTTTAGGAAATGAATTCTAAATGATTTTAGGAAAAGATATCGTTGAACATTGCTTATAGATACAAATTGTAAGAAAATGACAAAAACTACCTGTATTAAAATAAATATTAGTAATAAGTTAGGCAATTTTATAATTTTAAAATGGTCAAAATTTTTTCTATATCTCGTATACTGTAGTTCCTACAACATAATCAACTACATTTTTAATAGTATCTATGAAGATACATTATAGACATTATTTCAAACTTAATTATTGATATTGAAAGTTTTTTATATTTTTCTTTAAGATGAATTTTAATAATTAAAATGTTGCATAATTAGAAAAATTTTCGATTACTTATAATTAAAGAAAACAATATTTTTGTGAAATCATATTCTTAATGTATAGAACTTTTTGATATCTATGTTAAATTATATATTTTATATAGATATTTAATTGATCTAAACCTTGAAATAATCGAATTAATAGAAATGATATAAATTTTCTAAAAAGAAATAAACATTTTTTCAGAAAATTTATTTATAATACAGTTTCTTAAAATAGGAGACAATTATTATAATTATAAAAATGAATTTTTATATGACATTAATATTGACATATTTTCTTTAAAAGATTCTTTGAAAGATAAAACAAGTATTGTTTTTTTTTTAAAAAATTCAGATTCTAATTATTTTTTATTATCTCTGTGTATTTACAAATATATAATAAATACAATAAATACAAAATAAAATCATAAAATTTCTGAAATATGATTTTATATATTTGTAATTTAAATAAAAAAAATATACCTGTCAAGTTTTTCTTTCATTTCACCAGAATTTATTTGATCAGTAGCTTTTTCAATTTCCTCTTGTCTAGAAGATAAAGTTCTTACTATTGAAAGTAATTTTTGATTATTTTCTTGTAAACCTTCAATATCTTTAAATGTAACTAAATTTTTACTAATAATTTGAGAAGATGCAAGATCATCTGTTATCATTAAACTATGTTCTATAGTAGTAGTATTATTTATACGACTCTCTTGAACTTCCTTTAATAAATAACAAACTTGCCTCGCAAGATCAGCTAATTCTGATTTTAGTCTCTGATTTTCTTTAGAATGATGATTAGTTAATCTTTTAGCTTCATCGGTATCTTCTTGTAAGCGAGTGTTTTCAGATAATAATTCATCTAGTCGTAAACTAAGACTAGTTACATTAGCTATAGCAGCTTCATAGTCCTCCCTTTGTTGTTGTAAAATTGGTGCTTTTTCTTCTAATTCTTTTAAGATAATTTCCATTTGAGCTTTTAGTTTTTCATTTTCTTCTCTTTCTAAACTTAATTCATTCATTGTCTCTACTAATTGAGTATAAATTTGTGTTAAGCTCAAACCTCTCTTTAATATTCTACTTGCAATAGCTGCTGTTGGGGCAAGTTGTTCTACAGCCTGATCTAAACGTTCTGTAAAATTTACAAAATATAGTTTAAGTAATAAGTTAATTTAGAAATAAAATAGGCACATAAACAAACAAATTTAAAAATAACTCTATTGGTACATGTTTTGAATGTACTCATTGATGTACTGATTGATGTTTTCTTATTTTTTATATTAATATATTCAAAATAAATAATCAAGACAGAGAAATAATTATATTTTAACATAAAAAAAAATAATTTATAAATAATTTAGAATACTTGAAATATTATATATTTGAAATGTTTGATGTACAAATTTTTATAAAGTTAACAGTGTAAAAAATTTCTTAAAATACATTAATATATTAAATTAAGAAATATTAATTTTTTCTAAATTATTTAGTTTTATAGATGTCAGACAGTATAAATTATGCAAATGAAATTTTAAAATACTTCGAATGTTTTCAAATCAATAAGTATTTATTTATTTTAAATATGCACTTAAAATCTGTTAAAAAATGTTTATATAAGTGTCTTGAAACTTTTCTTATAGATAATCACACTACCTTGCTTCATAGTTTTTAAAAATTCATTAGCTAGACTAAGTTCCTTCGTTAATTCATCAATATTTTTCTGCTTATCATTAATTTCATGATCATGATTAATTAAGGTCTGATTATACTTTGATTCTAATATTCCATATTGTTCAGTGGCATGCTCTAATAAGCCTTGTAGCTCTTTTACTGCATTACTGTAATCATCAGCTTTTGAATTTGCTTCATCAGCCATTCCCTTGTAAAGATCTGCTAATCTAGTTTGTGCTGTAACTTCTTCTTTATAAGATGCATGCATAATTAATTCATGATTCCTTTGATCATCTAATTTCTGAGCTAACTCTTCGCAGCGATGCTGCAGAATTGAATTAGTTTCTCGTGCTTGTATTATTGATTCATTCGTGATCTTCAGTTCTTCTTCACACTGACTCAGCCTGGTATGAGTAAGCAATGCTCTAGCAGATGCCTCTGATCTAGTATTTTGTAATTCATTTGTTCTTTTCGATAATTCTTCTTCAAGACCAACCATTTGCTGAGATAAAAGTGCTCTCTCTTGTTCCAATCGTTTTTCTCTATAAATATTAAAAAATTATATATTGATTATAAGAATATATTGTTTAATATAAATATAAAAATTACATACTTGAAATCCAGAGACATTTCATGACTTCTTACTTCTTCTATTTCAGTGAATGCTTGGCACTTGGCAGCAATTGCAACTTGTAATTGTGAACCAAGAGATTCAAACTCAGTACGCAAACGTTCCAATTCTGAATCTTTACGATCTACTTGTGAATGTAACGTATTGTTTTCATCGATGAATACATTTTTTTGTTTTCTCAATTCAGTATTTTCTTTTTCTAATCTACAATTTTACAAATTATTAAAATTAAGTTTCAAATAATTTAAAAATAAATTCATTGTTTTAAATAAATTCAACCTTTTAATACATTCTTGTAGCCTATATAGTTCGCTCCTATTTTCATCAAGTTGACTTTGAAGTTCATAACCAAATTTTTCAGCCAATTCTAATTTTTCTTCACATTTGTCTAATTTTTCTTTTTGAATTTTACAATCATTTGTTAAATCATTACATTTTTTGTCTGCAAATTAATTTATTATCATTAAAGGACTGATTAAAATAAATCAATAATATATACTTGTTCTATATGTAATATATAAAAAAATATTTATAAATATAATATATTCTACATTTTTAAATATTTTAATGCAAGCCTATTAGAAATAAGATAATACGTTTGAATTAATTTCAATCATTAAAATCATAAAATTAATATTTGCCGAGTGAAAAATTTGATTTTTAATTTAATTAGTACAATTATATTTAGCGAGAAGTAAGAAATATTTATATTTCTTTTATATGATAAAATAAGAAATGTTAAAAAGTTTAAATTTAATTTAATGTAAATGCAAACAAATTAAATAAGTAAATTATAAAATTATTCAAGATTATTTAATAAAAATAAAACTTGTATTAAGCAATTTTGTTACCTAAATTTTTACGATTTGTTTCAAAAACTGCTTTAGATGTTATAAATTCATCGAATTTACTTCTAAAAAAATTTTCCAATTTTTCGCACACGCTACTAGATATTTCAGAAATTTCATTAGATGACAACAACGTTTGTAATACTTTAAAATCTGTTTTCTCAGCTATTTCCATCTTCTGTTTTTAAATTATAAAAATTTTGATTCTCCTAAAACAATTTTTTAGAAAAATATTACATCAAGAACCTTATTAGATTAGTGTATTTTTTTGTAGCGCTATTATATCGTCACCAACACATGCACAAACAGATTTTTATTCATTGGTACCCAATAGAACTTTATATATAAAAAAATATTAATATAACAATTTTTTATTTTTTTATGCTAGTGCATAAAGTCTATAAAAAAATTTATATTTATATACAAGAAAATATTGTATATAAAAGATTTTCTAGTTTTTACAGTATATGATTTACTTATACGCAAAATAACTCTTTATATGACGAACACTAAAATAAATCTTATAATACACATATCTGAATAAAATGGTTTCGTATAACTGCTAATACAAATAGCTGAGTATATATACTTAGTAATATCAAATCATTAATTATGTATTTTTCTTGTAATAAATCTTAATAGTTGCATTGTTATGAATCACATCCTACTGTTTTAATTCTAAACTCTGAATATTATACCTTTATACTTACAAGTATAATACCTTAAAAATATTACTTGTAATGTACTACTGTGTCCCTTTAACCAATCTTAGAACATATCTGATATCTATACTAAAATGTAATGTAAAATGTAAAATGTAATGTAAAGCTTTTGATATTAAAGTAATAAGCTCAATTTTTATTTAAACAAGAGGGGATACTCGTTGACATAAATTAATTGTACAACGCTGCATGTTTAGGTGATTTTTAAAATATTAAATTAAATTACAAGTAAAATTATAATAAACAATAAAAAGAATACCGTATTGAATCATTATTAATACAAATTTTTTTGCTTAAAAAACTTATAAGGTATATTAATCAGGAGTTTTTTAAAATAATTTCGTAATAGGTTTAGTTTTACAAGCAGTTGATTTTAATAAAGAATAAAGTAAGAGTTATAACAATGTTTCTATTTTAAGTAAATAGAAATTTAGCTGCTAGATATAATAAAATCCGTTAACAAATGTAACCTTTTATTGTTACAACGGCGATATTATCTATGCAAAGTATGTACCAACGGAAATATTAAAAACAATAATAATAATAAAAATATATTATAAAAATATGTTTGCTATTTTTTAAAATTTATTTACTGTTAAATTTTTTCTACACTACAAAAACAAAAACAAAAGGAATAACATCTAACTTACTGTATAATAATAAAAAAAGAAACATTAAACATTTTTATGTTTGAATGTACTTTATAAAATATAACAATTAATGATTTTTTTTAATTGGCAATAAAACAAGTACACGTAAAAAAATTAGTCAATGTATTAATATAATAATTGATAATATAACAACCTACTCATTAATTTATATTAAATAATTAAAAAAATTCAATGAAGTTTAATAAGTACTTTAATAATTTAAATGTTATCTGAAATAAGTTAGTATTATTAATAATCAGAGAGATAGTACTTTTCGTCTTATGAATAAAAAAGAATTAAATTTTGGTGTCATAACTTCACAACCTTTTAATATAAAAATTGTTTTTATACATTACTGATAGAAACTAATGCAATAAAATTAATTAAAAATTAAATTAATACAAAAAATAAAGCACAAAAATTTAACACTTTCAATAACAAGTTTGGTACATGAAGTTAAACGAATGTAGTTAAATGAATCAAGATAAATCCTTAATAGATGACCAAATAAATATATCAGTGGAAATTATTAATACAGATAATATTTTTATAATTACCACGTAAGATAACCAATCAGAACCGAGATTGAATTTCATAATTCTTGCTAATAGTCTTTTTTTTTAATATAAAACATAATAATTTTAAGTATTACTACCCTTAATTTTAAATTGTTTAAAATATTTTTTCTAGTAGTGAAATGTTATCAAATGAAGCAAATTCAACTAGATAATATTTCTCGAAATTGGAAATATAACGCATTAGTAAATAAGTACTGCTTGTGTTTTTTTTAATATGAACATCTCTTGTAACTTTTTAAATACATGAACACTATCTCTTTAATTTTTATAGAAAATCTATAATGATAACGTAACATAATATAATATAAGATAACAGAACACAATGTAAAACAATATAAAACAACATAATACAACAAAACACGTAATAGTACAACATAATACAATAAACACATAAAGTACAACATTAGGTAACATAATATAATATAATAGAAATTTGTTGCTTGGTTATAAAATTGAGTATTGCCTATTGTGACTTAAAATATGAATTTTCTAAAAATGGGAATTATACCATTAATACATAAACAACAGAAATATGTAAAAACCAGTATCCATTAGATAGTTCAATGTATTTCGATCAAGAGAATACTAAATAAATCTCCTTATAAATTAAACGTAAATAATTTTGTTTAATTTATTCCAAATTGTTTCTTCATAATATTTAATAGTTATATATAACCAAATTGAATATCGAATAATGATCATCGCTTATATTTTACCAACAGGATACAAAAATACGTTTATAAATTTGAAAGACTACATTTTTGTTTAGTATGGATTTACATAAATATTTTATATTTGTGAACTTGTATTGTTAAAGTCATTCTTAATTATTAATCATTCTAAATTTTTACGTATAAAAATAAAATTAATTACAATTATTATAAATACATTTTCTAAAATCCCTTACATAAGAGATTAGTGTAATATTGATCAATACAAATAATACACCTAATTTGTATTATATTATTTATTTTGACGGGATTCTTTTCTTAGCATTGGCTCAAAGAATATCACTTAACTCTTGTACTTCTGTATTTACTATTCTTCAACTTCATATAATGAAATCACCAATAAAATAATATTTAAAATTTGATTTTTTATATCCTACTATTTTACTTATGTAGTATGTTGTATGTTATTGAATTTGCATAAAATGCTACTTCTCCATGAGATGTAGGACAGGCAATTATTTTTATTATTCAGACAAAATTAAAAAATCATACGTATGCTTTTCAGATTTTCTAGTTTATTGTTGTACAATAAATATGATAATATAAATGATTCATCTGTTTTAAGTGCGTATTATGTATTAAGTTTCCCGCGAATCGTGACTTATGTAACAATTTACATTTATTGTATAGAAGTTGTAAGATATAAACCATTATTACAATTAATTAAATAGAGGATTAAATTTGTTAAATTATATATTACGTATAATATGAAAAATTTCTTAACACAAACAGAATTTTATTTTAAGATTATTAATTTATGTAAATTGAACTTTCTCAATTTGAATGTCAATTCAATAATTTATTAATATAATTTAAATAATAATTCAAACATTGTAAACGGAAAAATCCCCCTTATTCAGATCCAAAAATTGAATACATATACATTTATGTTAAAATCAATATTTTTTACATCATATAGTTTTATAATCCGATCGTATTTTCTTACGAGTAAAGCGGTTTATTATAAAATAAATATTACAAGACAATTAATTATAAGAATTAGTTATTTTTAGTTTACTATTATATTTGAATAAATTTATTGATTTATTACATTTACTAATATCATTTTTAATCACAAACGAATTTATTAAATAATTTACTTTAATGTTAGTAATGGATTAAATCGTTGCTTGAAAATCGTGTGATTTGTATCTTGAAATTTTTTGAAGTATAACATTTAATGATTATATGATTAGTTCCTATATTTGTATATAAGCTTTAAATTTTTATTTACGTTAATAAATCACATATTAACACATTAATTATTATATTATTAGCTTGACAGATTTTGAATTTTTATATATTGAAATATTAATAACATAAGTTTATCTTATTTATTTTCCATATGTTTATTATATTTTTAAAGTTTTTCTATAAATTCTATCTTTAATTCTCCATGAAGTTTATAATTTTTAAATTAAATTATACTCTGATATTTTTTTCTCACCTGTTGTAAATAACGTAAAAAATTAGATGTATAAGGTATGCAGCAAATAAGAATTCATTTTCGAACTATCATTAACTCTTTCTTTTAGTCCTATAAGAGTACTGCAATCTTAAATAAGTAAGTCGGTTAGGTTACGATATCATTTTAAATATCGATTAAATTAGAAAAGAGATAAATATTGAAAATTAATTTGATTCAAATAACTTAAAAACTATATAACTAAAAATCTTAAACAATTCGTATAAATATACAAAAAACATTTATATAGGTTAATCCCCAAATGTCAATAGCTAGTGTAATCAGTGTAGACTGGTAACTTAAGTATAGATAAGTATAGTTTAATTACAAGTTGAAATATAGATTGATGCATTTGTTGCTAATAATATATTGTTGCATATACGAATTTCAGTATTTTTTGTATTAAAAATAAAAATAATTTCTTTAAATCAATTATAAAAATAAATTAGAATTCTATACATAAGACATTAAATACTGGTGTAATAGCATAGAAACATAATCACAAAGTTACATTTAAGGCAATTGTATATTAAAGTTAACTAAATAAATTAATTATTTTAACTACATATAATCTTAAACATAAAAATAAAAATAATTAATGATAAAACACATCTATACTAACATTATGCATATTTTTTAACACAGAAAATTTATGAATCTATATTAATTAAATATTTTTAAAAATTATAATTATTCATTCAATACCTTTAATAGTTAATCTGTAAACGTAATACAAGTTTTTAAATAAATATCTTTATACATAATTGATTATAATTAAAAATTTTTATCAAAGAATATACCAATGCATTGCATTTTTAATAATAACATAACAATCGTTTTCAGTAAAGTTTAAATTTATAATTATAATAACATCTACTATTATAAAAAAATTAATTATAAAAAAGCACATATTTTGTATATATAAAATAATTATATATATCCCAAGAATTTAGAAATAGTAAGAGTTAAAGAAAGTAATAATGTATATAAATTATAATTACATTTTTTATTTATAGCTTTTTGATTATAAAATAAATAATAAAATTCATTTTAAATTTCATTATATGATAAAATATTAAATATACTAATAATTGTTATTTAGATAAAATAGTTTAATATTATTTAATTTCAAATAATGCTTTTTTTATTTAAGTTACAGAAATTAAAAAAAAAATAAAAATACGTATATCAACAACAAATACATAGTTATAATATGTCAAATGACTTGCTAGTGTATAAGAATGTTTCTTTAACGAATGAAATATTCAAGAAGCTTATAGAACCGTTATAATCACTGATTAATTTGCAATTAAACAATTGCTTATAGCCATAACATGTTAAAACAAGTAATAAAAGAATATATAATTTAAACAAAATTTTTGTTTATAAATTTATAATAAATATGATTGTTATTTTATGATAAAATCATTTACAATAAAATCGATTGTTTTTATTTCTGTTATAATTGTACAGCATAAGATTGCTTATAAATTTCTTGCTTATATTTATCTTAAAAATTGAAATTTCAACTTTTCTATTTAGATACAAAATATAAAATACATTTAGGAAAGAAGTAAATATATTTGAATATGGGTTTAATTTAATTTCAATTAAGAAATATATAAAAAAAAATATTTTAGACCAATGTAACCAATGTATTTTATTTTACCTAATGTTGCAAGATTTTGCACTCTGCAATTATTTATAATTATCTTGTATATACTGCAGATTAGTAGTTTAAAAGAAGATGCAAATTTATATAATCAAAACAAAAAAAATTTTGGAACCAAAAAATAATTAAGATTTTTATGACTTCCTCATTTAACTAAATAACTAAATCGTTGTTATTAATTAATTTATGTATACAAGTATTTGTATGTTATACAATTTTACAGGAAGTATTTCTTTTTATTTCATTAGAATGGATTTAACTGATTTAAGTAAAGAAGTTGTTTCTCAAGTTGCTGTAGATGACAAATCAAACATTATTATTAAAAATTTAGATATAAATGTAAAAGAAAGTCAAGATTTTTATTTGATTGATTCTATCAATACTGAGAATAGTATATTTGAAAATAATCCTCAGGTAATTTAAGAATTTCGTTTCCATTAATTAATTATTTGATAATATTAAAAAATATATTTATAGATTTTAAGCAATAATAATCACGAACAATTAAATAAAAGTACTATTGAGAATTACACAAAACAGAATATAAATCATGAAAAAGTTGTTTTAGATAATTTTAGTACTAATAAAAAACAAAAAGAATATTTTGTACCAATTACTGATGGAAGTATAAATAATATAGATGACAAACATAAAGATAAGAACAATATAGAACAAAAATTAATACAAAATGATGTATTTCAAAATTTAATGAGTATGCACAGGAAGAGCGATAATATTTTTAATAAAGAATCTTTCAAAAGAAAAATTGAGATTTCAAATGCAAGAGCTTCAAAATATTTCAGAACATTAACTAATGAAAGATATGAAAATAAATCTAATAATAGAATCAAGAATAAAAGCATAATTTTAGAAGTTGGGCAAATTAAAGACAGTAAAATTGTGGATTCTGTTGATAATAATAGTCAATTAGAATCAGTAATTTGTTGCAAACAAATTAATAATTTTGATTCCAAAGTTAAAGATGATATAATAATCATAGATAATAAAGTTGAACCAAAAACATCTAAATTACTTGTAACTAATTTAAAAACAGATCATAAATCAGAACAAAAAAGTAATTGTATATTAAATGACGTAACATGTATACAGAAAATTAAGAATAATTATAATATACCACAAATATCTTCAAATTTAAATCATGAAATTCTAGATCAGAACGAAATTGACAACTTACAGAATATTTTTTTAAATAATGATCACACTTGTACTTTTCCAAATGCAGTAAAAAACAGAATGAACATGGAAGTAGCTTATTATAAAGCAGCTGTAAAACCTAACTGTACAGAATTAATTAAAATTAATGAAAATGAGGAAATTATTTTAGATATGTCGCATGAAGAAATTAGTTCAAAAGACATAGATTCAGTTAATGCGAATTGTAAAGGAGTTAACATTCAAAATGATACCAATTTCATAAAGGACCGTGAAGAGGACATACTAGATATTCATAAGTCCAATTATAATATTCAAAATAAAAAAAATGATTTTCTAAATGATGTTTCAGATAATAGTGATAATGTTGAATTAATAGAAGATTCAAATCAAGAACTGGATTCTCAAATTGCAAATGATCCAATTCATTTACCCAAAAGTGAAAGTTCTATTGTGGTTACTATAAGTGATAGTGATAATTCTATGATTGATGATCGTAGAAAAAATGATAATTTAAGAAATAATAAATTAAATCGTGAAAACATAGAAATTTCACAAATAGAAAAAGTAATTAATTTTAATATAAAATTAAAGTGCTTGTTGAGTATTGATAAAAATGCAAAAGAAATTTATCAGAAACAAATAATAAATGCAATATGTGAACCAAATTCTGCTCCCATAAGTCATCAAAAAATTGCTAATTCATCTACTTCTACATGTTTAGCAGATATATCAAGTTCTGATAACAAAGATAGCTCACCTGCTTCTACAAGTGCTTTTCAATTACATAATTTACAACCTTCGAGACTATCATTTGTTTCTAGCATTAGTAGTTCAAGTTCTGCTTCATGTACAGTACCTTTAACAACAACAAAATCTAACAACGAAACACAATTTTCATATCGGCCATGGCCCCTAAAATATTTTAAAAAAAATGCTAATCGTTTAAATTCAGAAGATAAACAAAATTGGGATGCATTTGAAAAATTAACCAAAGAATGGAAAAATAGTCATATAATTATTTCAACAATAATAAATTTTTTAAATAATGAAATTTTCTTTCCTGATAATGGATCTTGTGATAATGGAAACTCTGATTTAACAGAAAATAATCAGATTCTTCGCTCTTCAACTCCAGAAATTGAGGTTAACAACATTTCAAATGTACAACCAACAAAAAAAAATGTTAGGAATGACAAAGTTAATAAACAATTAAAAAATTCAAAAATTATAAAAACAAGTAAGGAAATAGAAACTAATACAATATCAGAATTAGATAATGAATTTCTTGAAAAAGAAGTATTTGCTAAATGGTCTGATAATAATTATTATCCAGGAAAAGTTTGCGCTATTATAAAAACTAAATATAAGGTATTTAAAAATATCCATTTCGTTAGAAAGTAATAAAAATAAATTCATGGAAATATAAAAATTTATTTAGGTAAACTTTTTTGATGGCAAAACTAAACTGCTTTTGCCAGATTTTATTCTTCCCATTAACAAAAATTTGGAGACTGGTTCCTCTGTATATACATATAGTAATGATGATAAATATGCTTCTTCAGGATTGATCATAAATATTGAAAAAAAAGGTGAGAAAGTGATTTATACAATTGAAACAGATGGAGGTCAGAGAGTTAATACTACAATTAACAACATCTTTTTAACATCGGATCAAGCTCAATTAATTAGGGAACAAATACTCAAAACAAGTATAGTAACAACAATTCCTCAACAATTGAGTTACATAACATTAGATAATGTTCTTTCTAGTAAACGAAGATCTAAGAAAACGACTGTGCTAAACATTCATACAACTGAATTTCAAAAATCTTCAATTGATAGAAGTAATAAATCTAAACCATCAGTATCTGGAATGCAAAATAAAGTATGTATTTTTTTTTCCTAATAATGTTATATCAATTATTAAATCTTTGTATTAAATATTGAATTTTCAATTTTTTAAATTATTTTAAATAGTTGAAACAAAAAATTGACAATGATAATAGAAAAATGATTATTTATAATCATAAAGGATGGACAAAATTTCTTGGAGTTCAAAATGAAATAATAGATGTATTACAAAACGAAATTATTAAAGAACCTTTGAGTAAAGTGAAGGGAAAGTCTCGTTATCCAAAGAAAGTAGAAAGTTCAGAGGATCTTGAAATACTAGGACCTATACCAGAGGCTAATTCAAATATTTTTAAGGGAATGACATTTATACTTAGTTGTGTTTCTCTCAAAACACTTATAAGGTATCAAGTGGCAAGTGTAAATAATGATTCTAACTCTGAATCAGGAACTGAAAATGAAGAAGAATGGGTAAAACGTCCATTTTTAAGATATCGCTTGCAAACACAAATAACTGCTGGTGGTGGTAAGGTTTATGATCATTTTGAAGACATTCCATCAGAGGAGTATTTACATACAAAGCATATAACAAATTTGCCAAATTTGTCAAAGAATAGTTTACTTTGTTTATCAGTAGGAATTAGAAGTTATAATCATCAATGGGTGATTAGAAGTTGTTTACAGGTAATATGCAAGTTTTTTTTATATATATAATAAATGTATAATACGTTATTGTTTTTTAGAACAAGGCAATTGAACCTGCAGAGGAAGAACTTCCAGCAGGATGGAGCTTGGATAAACAAGCTTATATTGATATTTATCAAAGACCTAAAAATAGACCATTAGAACATACTATTATTGCAATACCTTTATTAGAATGTGGACAAACATTTGTAGAATTTTGGAAAAAAATTTGTGAAAATGCTGGAGCTGCTGTTCAAATTCTTGAAAATCCAGGTTTACATATTGAAATTACTTTAAAATAGATTTTAATGAATATAATAACATATTGATTCAATTTATATATAAAAATAATGATATTCATCATTAACAACTAAATTGAAAATTTTCTAAAATAATTTAATATATTATTCAACATATAAAATTTTATGTAAAAAAAAGCTTTAAATCAATTTTAAATTATAATTTAATACTTAGTTTTTTACATTTTCTTATTTCTAACCAAATTCTCTTCTATATTTTTTATATATTTAAATATTATTTATATTTTTAATCACAAACTGTCAATTTAATGTTAATAGTATTTTAAAATTTCATACCATATAAATCATTAAAACATCAATACAAAATGTTAAATATTTTATTGTATTCTGCTATAAAAAAGTTTTTAAAGAAATTTCATGTAATTTTATATTAGTTTTAATTTTATATTAGTATATTAAATATAAATCAAATAGTAAAATAAAAATAACTTATATATTTTAGATAAATCTTTTATGGAAGTGACAATTATACTTGCCAATGTAAAGTGCCCCTTATGGGTTATTGAACAAGCAAAGAATTGGCATATTCCGATTCTGTCAACAATTTGGTTAGTGCAATGTTTGATTGAAGGAAAGCTTTGCTCATTTGATACCAAACAAGTGTACAAATCTCCACTTTCAGATTCTTCATTTTAATTCATCCATCATTTAATGTAATTATTTAAAAAATAAATTATAATTCAAAATAATGATTTATATAAATATATTTATATACATTTATGTACTATAAATTTATATTCTGAAAATTTTCTATTTGTTGTTTTATTTTTTAAACACATATTGATAAATCAATAAAACATTTTATATCAAACTAAATATGTAAATATAAATTATTCTAGAAATTTGTCAATATTCTATGAAAAGAAATTAAATTCATATGTATACTATTATGTAAGATTCATTAGAATATAAGTTTACATGATTTTCTATTAGGTGTAAATTAAAAAATTATTAAGTTAAATGTTTTTGAAAGTTTTGTTGGGTACATTAGAAATGTTAAGCCTGCAATTAGTATAACATATATGCATCTCATATATCTCTGAGTGATCAAACAATTTGTATTTTAATTTAAATGAAAATAATATATAAAGTATATTAAAATATATTTTTGTGTAAAAGATACAAATTAACATATTATTTCAATTTATTAAATTTTTATTTTTAAAGATTATTAATTAATAAATATTTTAGATTATATTAAATATAATTTTTAAATCCTGCATATTTATACTTTATAAAAATTGTTTGTATAAGTAAATTAATCATACTCCATTTTCAGATTATAAATAATATAATATTAAATCAATTTACTTTACATAAAAATATCAGTTATTGATTATTAATATTTATTGAAATTTATATATTTAATATAAATTATAACTATTTCTATAATGTTTAAATACATAAATATAGATTTCTTTTTATTATGGATGCTAAAATATATGTTTTAGATTTTACTTTCTTCTGTTTTTCATGTTTAATTATTTTGTCATATTTTCTATTATATCTTACCTTAAGGATTTTATTATAAGTTCTATAACATTTTAATAAGCCTTACACACTTTTTTTCCTGTCATAATTCAATTTATTTTTCTTATATAAGAAATAATATACAAACTTATTTAACACTTGATATTATATATTAATCTTACAAAACCAAAAAAATATATAAAAAAGGCTTTGTATATCTATAAGATTGTAATTTAGCTTTTATTTAACTACATTGTTTTATAGATAGTAACAATTTTGTCTTTATTGTGAATTATTCTATGAATTAATATATTTTATTAAATTTATTATTGAAAGCATTGGGTTAAAGTTTTTTTTATTAATATGCTTGATTTATCCTTATATATTAGTTATGTTTTGTAAAATGATAAACTTGTTTCATCTATTTTTATGTATAAAAGATTTTTAAAATTAATTCTAAATATTTAATAAATGTCTATGAAATATAGTCTCTAGAAAATTCCATTGACAGTGAACCTCAAGACTTATTTATGTTTGCAATAATTATATAAAATTTTGTGAAATTGGAGCAATAGGTTTATATTTTAATCAATTAAAAATTTTAATGTTTAAATCAAAATTTTTTATAAATTATTTTAAATATTTAATTATATTTGGAAGTACATTTAAAAATTTTAACCAACAATCCAAGCAATATTATATTATTTAAGAGTATTTAATAAAAGTACAGGAGAAATATGTAATAATTCTTTGTATTAAATTGCTATAAATCTGCCTATTATTCTTAAGAAAATATTTTATCGATCTATCTCACCAAATACAATATCAAGAGTACCAATGATAGCCACAAGATCAGGTATAAAATGATAAGCAGTTAGTTTTTCTATGCCAGCAAGATGAGCAAATCCAGGTGCTTTAATTTTGCATCTGTACGGTTTAGAACTACCATCACTAACTAAATATACACCAAATTCTCCCTTCGGTGCTTCAATACATGTATATGTACAACCAGGTGGTACATGAAAGCCTTGGCTAAATAATTTAAAGTGATGAATTAATGCTTCCATACTACTTTTCATATCTTTTCTACGTGGTGGTACAATTTTTGCATCATCTATTCGTACCTCACCAGTTGGCATATTATTTAAACATTGTTCAATAATTCTGAGCGATTGTCTCATTTCTTGAATACGACATAAGTACCTAATTAATATAAATCATTATTTAGTAATAAATTATATCTATACATATATATGCAAGCATATAGGCATTCAAAATATTAATATTATTTTTAAATATTTCAAATATTTAAAATGATTACGAATTTTCCTTATACAGTTACCTGTCATAACAGTCTCCATTCCTTCCAACAGGAACATCAAATTCTACTAAACTATATGCATCATAAGGTTCAGCTTTTCTAATATCCCATTTAATACCACTACCTCTTAACATTACTCCACTAAATCCATAAAGTATAGCATCTTCTGCACTAATAATACCAATATTTTTTGTACGTAATAACCATGATGGACTCTCTGAAAAAAGATCTTCAATTTCATCAATTTTTCCTCCAAATTTTGAAGCCCATTCATGTATATCATCCATAATACCAAGTGGAAGGTCTAAAGCAACTCCACCAGGTCTTATATATGCCGAATGCATACGAGCACCACTTACACGCTCATAAAATTCCATGAGTTTTTCTCTTTCATCAAATAACCAAAAAAATGGTGACATACAACCAATATCTAAAGCATGCGCTGCCATTCCCAAGAGATGATTTAAAATACGTGTTAGCTCAGCAAATAATGCTAAATAAATTTAATTATATACTAAATTTTATTTCGTTTATATTTAATTCTACTATATAAATTATTAATACTCACTACGAATATATTTTGCACGTAATGGAACTTCAATATTAAGTAATTTTTCAATTGCCATAGAAAAACATTGTTCATTGCACATCATTGAAACATAGTCAAGGCGATCAAAATAAGGTAAAGCTTGTGTATATGTTTTATATTCGATTAATTTTTCTGTTCCTCTGTGAAGTAATCCGATATGAGGGGTTGCAGTGATTACTTGTTCACCTTGTAATCTTATAACAAGACGTAGAACACCATGAGCAGATGGATGCTGTGGACCAAAATTTATATACCAATCTCCAGTGTGGTCTACAAGTTTATCATCAAATTTGTGTCTAGGAAATGAATGTTTCCATTTATTCGTTTCATTTGGTGGAGCTAAAAATATTTTCGAAAATTGTCCCATATATTCTAAATCTGGATACCATGTTGAAGCTGATCGACTTTTACACAATAAACATAATTTTATATTATTATCATATTAAAACTTGTTAAAAAATACTTTAAATTATAATAAGATAATTAATTAAATATTAAAGATCATTAATAAAAATTATGTACAAATGATCATAAAAACAAATAATTTTTTTTTGTATTTTAATATTATGTAATTAATTTAATATAGAAAGAAACAAGATTAAGAAACTTTTATGTTTTACTTACTTCAAAACTATTAATGATTTATATTTCAATAAATTTCTATTGTCAATTAATAATGTTTTACGAAAAGTAGTATTTAATAATTTAAATAACATTTTTTTCACAAATTGATTAGAGTAGTGTAGGTACTCGTCAAAAGCAAGCGTAAATAAAAACTCAGTTTATTGGTTCTTACAATAATGCACAATTTTAACATGAAGTTTTAAATAATGTTCAACTCGTGAAAATGTTACATTACTCGAAGAAAGTTATGATACATGTGTAATAATATTTATTTATTATTTTATGGATTACATTTAAATTCACATTTATTAAATTATATTTATAATGTTATTAATCAAAGTAATATTAAAATGGCATATTTTAATGTATTAACTAATTTTATTTAAATATTAATGCGATGAATATTTTTAATCAGTCTTTTATAGTCTAAGTTCCATAATAATATTTTTAATTTGTTCAAGGAAAGAAAATAACCCGGTATTCTTTTAGATTTCTTCGGATGTTTTTTTTATACACCATATATATAATCAATCATCCCGATATCCATAGATATAGCTTGAATTTTAAATTAACTAAGCAAATGGAAGATAATAATGCGAATGACCGCGGTTGCACAGTTTGATAATAATAATATTATTAATTTAAATAAAAAATTATACTATTTTAAATATATTCAAACAATTAAATTTATTATTATCAATTTAAAAAATTTGTTTATATAAAAAAATTTAGATGAAAATTATTTACAAAAGTAAATTAATCGTATACAACTCAAACTAGCATATTTAATTTCACAAAAAACATTAAGTTCGCCATAAAGGGAAAGGAAACAAATATTAGGAGAAAAGAATTTTATGATATTTCAATCATTATTTATTTTCAAGTAATAAAACTAAATAATATTTTTTATTAATTTGTATGCAATTAGTTAATGTAATTTTAATTTCATCGTTCATTTTACAAAAAAACATTACAAACAAAATTACTAAAAAAATTTCTGAAACTTCTTAAATATTTTATTTGTAATTAAATATTTATATAAAATAAAAAACAGATTTATACAATTTAATATTTTGTTACATAATCGAATTAAAAATTAGTTTATTATTTTTTGAATGATAATAAAAAAGCTGTAAAATGTACATTACTAATATAATTTATAATATGTAATTATAATTTATATTTTGAATAATGTATTTGTTTAATCTATTTGCTTAATCTATAAAAAAAATGGTACGTACGGGATTAATCAACCAAAAGATTATTGGACAGTAATTAGTTACTAGTATTAGTTTAGTTCGTGTGGATTTATAATATCGATAAATTTTTAACCTTTTTATGTGTTAAGAAATACAGAAATAAAATATTTTCTTAGAAATAGGGAAGGATGCATACATACATTATATGAACTGTATATAAGTATCTATTCATAAAAAATAGAATTTTATGTAGTTCCTGATAGTTTTCTGACTTGGCAGATATTTCTCACATGAATATCATTTATTTATAAGAGAGAAAACTATTTTAAAATTGCTTATGGAAAAGCAAAAGCCATAAAAAAAAAAGAAATTCAGTTGCAAAGTAAAGATGCTTTAGTTACAAATAAAATGACTGCTAAGACCTTTGCTAGCCATTTTAATATGATTAAATTAATTCCTGTAAAATAATTGCAATAATACGAAAATATTTCATCATCGATTCATTCAGAAATTTTTGAAGGATTAAAAGAATCCTTATGCATTTAAAATAATTTATGAATTTTTATTTACTTTTTTAAACAGAAAAATTAGTTGGAATATACAAATATTTTGATTATAAAATAATTACCACGGGTGAAAGTCTTTTAAATACAAAACAGTATGTTTATATAGTAATCTATGTAACAGGTATGAAATAATAAAATATGTTTTAGAAAACAGTCGCATTCATCTTTATTTCTTCATAAAATACACTTTATAGTAAAAAACAATTAACGCTACGAATAATAATAGCGGTGTATAACAAATAGCTACCGAAATGGAAACTATGCAAAGCTTAAAAATAATCATTCTTTTACAATTATTAGATATTATTGATCAACTGAGCGTAGAAAAAATAAATTTTGCATTTATTATTTATCATTAGAGTTTTATTCAATATAATTAACTTAAATTATAATAAAAAATGTTTTTAATTTGAATGGTTGTGATAATTTTAATAGTCATTAGATTAAGTAATAAATAAGAATCATAGATATTAAAATAAATGTATCAAAATATTGAATTAAGTGATTAATTGGAAAAATAATCGGTCTATAATGGAATAGTTAAGATAAAATAAACCGAAGGATCATTACTATTTTTTATGAAAGCATTTTTTTATGAAGTTAATTGTGAATATATATAAAAAATATTTTATTATATTATTTTATTAAATATACTATAATATTTTATTGAATATAATATATTTTATTGAATTATAACAGTTATTCGTTTATTGCATTCGAAATTTAATATTATATATATTAAAATTATAATAAATATTATAATTTATATATTATAATTATAATGGTATTATAGGTATAAAAATGAAGTTTGTAGAAACAACGTATTTTTTCTTTTTACATTTGTTCAAATGAAATTTAAAAGAAAATTTTTATACCGTAAATGTTAAAAAATGTATTAATATAATTATATAAATGAAGATTTACTGAACTAATTAATTTATTTAATAAATTATTTATAGTATTTCAGCCAAAATATGATAGGATTTTGATTTAAATACATATTAATATACATACAACTACGTAACAGAATAATAAGCTATTCTCATATTTTATATATTTTCTGTGAAGACTAATTGCAATTGAAAATACTATTTAAATATTAATAAATTTTACTAAATAATTAGAACTGAATTTTTTAAACTGATCTCATTCGATCACGCAATTTGTTTAAAGTCAGATTTTTTAAGATCAGTTTAAGGTGTTAAGGTCAGAAAAATTTGCATACTATATAATTATGATGTTAATATTTATTACTTTAATAATTGATGACGTTAAATCTGTAATTTTATAGAATTAATTTTTTAGAATAAAAACGTTAATTAAAATTTTTTATTTATAAATCCTTTTAAAATTACGCGCGGTTACATTGTAATAAATCTAGTGTATTTGTGAACCATAATTACGCTTTATTAATGCATCCATAAATGAATAAATGTTAAACATGATTAATTTCTATTCAATTTTTTTCATATATTAAAAGAATTTGTAATACATTCATTACATGCGCGCGCAGTATATAAAAGTTTTCTCATACCTTGTTTCTTTTTTTGCAATATAAATTAGCCAATTAAGTAAATTTGTAGAAACTTCCAGGAAAAGAGGTATAAAAAGAAAAATAAGGGTCGAGTATTACAGTTACAGTGCAAATAATCATGTTCTCCCTTTAATAGTTCAGATTTACATTTTAACATGGTAAGTGAAGAGTGAAAATCAGTAGAAGTCAGCAGAAAAAGTTGAATGCGTAATTTTGTCGGAACCAGTAATTATTTAATGGCGATCAGAGAAAATTTTCTTGATATTAATGAGTTTCAAATGCGGAAAAATAATTACACCGGTGTTACTTTCAACCTCCTATTAAACTTGATCTTGAATTTTAACCGGTTGAATCACAAACAGTAGTGTATATCATATCATCAGCCATATATGTTATGTTTGTAATAAATGAGTAATCATGTACTGCCAAGACAAGAGTTCTACTGCCTCCAAAAATAAAGATGGTATTTTTTCATATTAAGTATAATTTGTAACAATCTGTAAATTAATGTTTTAATAATTATTTTTTTTTATTATATTCTATTCTAACATTTCAATTTTTATTATCATAAATTTATTGATTTAATTTAAGTTTAATTAATTTGAATATTAAATTATTATTTACAGCTCATGTAGCTATGAGAGAGAAAAAGAATGGTGCTTTAAGCAGAGTGCAAAAATTGAAAAAGAGATTGAGCCATAGTTTTGGTAGACTGTGTAAGTTTTTATTTTTATATTTAAAAATCTAATGTAATGTAATTTAAACAATGTATAAACAATATATATGAGATCATTTATATAAAGTAAGTTAGGTATTATAAAATATATTATTTTATTTTATTTTATTTGCTTTTATTTAGATATAATGATAAATTATAAAATTAATTTCAATTATAACTAACTTTTTAATATATAAATTATAATTGTTGGAAAAGTATTTATAATTTTAAATCATTAATTATATATACTTAATATGTATAAGAAAGTAGTAATATTTAACAGAAAGTGATAATCAGTCAAATTTATTTTCAAGATCTATAACATTATATTTTAAGGATTAAATGATTCTGAACCAAAGTCAAATTATATTTAAAATATTAGAATTTGTCAGATTAAAATAAGGCTAACAGAAAATATATATTCATAATAGTTCACAGTAATATAAGCTTTTATATATAGATAAATATTTAAAAATCGATGAAAACATAAGTAAGTTATTTTATAAATATCGTATAAAAAATATTTTAAAAATAAATTTAATAAATTAAATAATTTTATATGATATTTTATGTACAACAATTATATATTATAAAAATTTTATTTTTAAATTATTTTCAAATAAGTTAGTTAATGTTTAATAAAACTTATGGTTAATAAAGTAACGTTACAACATAAAAAATTAAACAATTAAATTAATTTTTTTTAAAAACCTAAACTTTATATTATAATTTATATTACTTGTGCTCGATTTCAATCAATTTTCTCTTAGTTAATAATCATTAAATCGAAAAAATTTTTATCAAATATGATAAAATAAAAAAAATAGTCACAATGAATAACAATCTCGAAATAATAATCGTATGAGTTTAATTGAACTTGCATAGAATAAATAAATATTGCTAAGTCAAATGATAATGCTAAGACAATGTTAAGTAAAATTATATATTGTTATATTGAAAATTTAATTGAATAAATTTAATTATTGAGATTTGTCTTCTGAATTTAATGCATTTAAACTGGTATCTTAACAAAATCTTATATAAATTTCTCAATTATATAATTTAATTAAGAAACTTGTGTTTGAATTATCAATGTATAAAATATAAAATGATTTAATAATAAAATTGTTTCATATTTTAATATTTGAAAACTGTATTTATGGGGATTAAAAATTAGAAAAATCATAGAGCTAATTTTTTTATTAATTTAAGTTTGACATCTTGTTCAGACTGTATGTATAAAATTTAATTGTATAAATTGTTATGGAACTTAAAATTTTATGGATTGAATGCTCATGGAATAAACTTATAACAGTAATGAATACATATAAAGATGTATTAACTAAACTGATAGTGCTTACTATAAAAATTTGTTTACAGATTTTATATTGCGATATTACTAAAAGATGTGGAGATGTTGCTCTGTTAAAATTGAAAAGCAGCAAATCTGTCCTATGTTTATTGGACACATTGCTTGTATGTATATATGTGATTACTGATATGTAGACACTTGCAACTGAATACTTATGAAACTGTTTTGTTTGTTAAAAAGTATGATATTAATAGATAGCTATATAATATATTTAATGATAATAAATTTTTAATTTACATTATTATATTCAATAATAATCAAATATTTATAAATTTTCAAAATGTTTTTAAAAATTTCAATATTTTATTTTGTGATATTAAGGTAGATGTTAAAAAAATGTTCTTTGAAAACTAAAATGATAAGATTGAATTACTGTATCCTATTTTAATTTGAAACACAGTATTATTTATAATTGAAATTATATAAAGTATTATTATAGATGTTATTATAGTATTATTATAAATGTATTATAAATATAATATTATTATAAATAAAACAGTATTATCTATAATTTATTAGAAAAAATAGGTAAAAATTGTTAAGGATATGTGAAACTTGGAATAATTATGAATCTTTTTGTTTGAAATATAAGTATGTGATTGACTGTTCCATATACACCAAGTAACATGAGTTAGGATATGTTTTATAGCAAATTTATGATTTGTGGAAGATTAATTGTCCATATTTCTATTGTACAAATTTTTACACTAGCAGTGTACAACTAAAATAATTAAATAACATTATAACATAACTATAAGAGTAGAAGAATAGCTATAACTGTATATGTTTGGATAATGTAAATACAATGAAATAATATATTTTTTTTTAAACATGTAAAAATGAAGTTAATAGGGAAATAAATATAAAACTTATCGTTGAGCGTGAGTAATGACTATGAAATAAAAACCAGACATCTAAAATTTTATTTCATTAATGTAGAGACGATCAAATTTTTTTGTGCATGATACTGTTTTATAAACACATAGCTAGTAATATTCTATACTTAAGCAAAATATTGAACAAAATTTTACAAAACCTTCATAACTGTAGTTTAGATCGTCCAGAAATTACTGACTATAAACTTTTTGTAAAAATAATAAAGTAAATTATATTCAGTAAATAATGGCATTACAAATTTTGAACTATTAACTATTAGTTATTTAGTCATAAAGATAATTATATTTATGTTTATTATCGTGTTTTAAGTCATAATATTTAATAAGATGATATAATTTAATTTAATAAAATGTTTCCTTCTTATATAATACGTACAATATGCGCTGGGATACGTAAAAAGTCAAACCATCACATACTTGATCATAGAAAAAATTTGAATTAGATATGAAATGCTACAGTGCACAAGAGTTTGCAGTAGAAAAAAGACAAAAAAATTGTTAATGAAAACATGGTGATCTTCACTGTACTTGCACCTGTATGATAGTGATTACATTCTGGTAGCAATCATTTACAATACTAATAGTATAAAGAAAAAACGTGGAGTCATTGCAATAACTCATTGCAAGGTATTGAGAAAATAATAACAAAAATTCAATATCTTATGAAAAAAATATAATCAATAAGAAGAAAATCAATCTTGTGTCAAAATGTATTTATTATGAAACGAATTTAGCAGTTTTTAATCAAAGCAAGATTAATTAAGTATTTATTAGATTCTTCCACTTGACCTACTTTGGTATATGATTAGTTATGATGCACATTCAGTCATCACAATTGAATTGAATACTAATGCCTTGGATTTAATGTGGGGAATTTGTGTCAATTTCAATGTTTACAATATTTACAATATTTATGAATTTCATTACAAGCAATTGAATCTTATGAAACAGAAACAAAATTTATAAGTAATAATTCTAATCATTAACTCCATAACAAAGAAACTCTTTGCAATAATAATTCTGTAACTGTATAAGTACTAGATACTAGACAGTATATAAAAGCTTTTAAGTATTTATATTTTTATATTATAAATTATTATGATTTATGCCAAATAACAAGTAATAACATTAATACAATAAAATATTTTTGTGTTAAGTAACTTTTAAAAAAATTATATTTTTTATTTTAGCAATATCAAAAGAAGAAGCCGAAGATGCAGTAAGCCGAGTTCAATTGCCTTATAACGGCTACTCTGAAGAGTTTCTAGACCGGTTGGAGACAAATGGTAATATACCTTCTAATAAAGATAGGCATTATGGTCTGTGTAAAGTTATGTTATTTTTTTTAAAATATAATTTAAAATGATTGGAAAGAAAATAAAAATTTATAGATTGGGTAGACATTGGTGAACGTGATAGGGTACACAGACAACTTTCTGTTTCGAGCGATTCAAAACTTTTAGACGAGGATATTAGAGAAGAGGCTAAAGTTATTCTGCGACCGCGACGGCCACCGAGACCAAAATCTGAAGTTTTCCTTGGACCAGAGCCACCACCTAGGCGAACCAAACGATTTTCTGCTTTTGGCGTAAGTAACTTTTTTTTCTATATTAATATTAAATATTTATAAATCCTTTCAAATTAATTAATTATTAGAATTAGAATATTATTTTTCTTAAAAATCTTGTTTCCATATAACAAAAATCAAATAAGAATTTTTCATCTTAGGTCATAAATTTTAATAATTAACCATGCATAATAGATGGTAATATTGTATACTAATATGAATATTAATTTTATTTTTTATATTGTTTGTATTAATGTTCACATAATAGTTGAATTATCATAATGACTGCATGATTTTTTTTATTACTGTAGATTTCTAATAATTTCTTTTTAATTCAAGATTTATTAGACAAACATTCAAAAAACATTATTAAGGTAATTTAATATTAACAATGTTAATAATAATCATTATTTAAAGCAGATTTCTTTTGAATTAATTTTTTTTACGCAAATGCATAAATTACACAAGATATTCAAAGAATAGCTTAAAAATGAGAGTAACAAATAGGTCAAATTTGTCTGCAATGAAAACTCCTTAAAAAAAAATTGTCCTGTATTATGAACTATAACAATTCTATTTAAGCGTAATATTGAATATTTCATAAATTTTATACTATAAGCAATAAAAGCATTCAACATTGATATTTATTTTAAATGTTTTGGGAAAAAAAAGATGAAAAATTTGTATTTTTAATAAAAATAATTTTTTTTAATAAACTTGTAGAATTATTAAATAAAATAGTTCAAATAGTTAATGATTTCATTGGCCTTTTTCTAACAAAGTATAGTAGAAAAATAGAATACAAAATTTCAATTTTAGGCAGTCATTATAACTTTTTTAAATATTAAAAATACACCATTATTAATTATAATAAAATTGTATTCTTTAGTTTATATCGAAAATTAAATGTAAAGTATAAAATAGTTACATGATTAATGCATGCAACATATCAGAAGAAAATGAAGGAATTAGATAAAATAATGGAAGTACTATACCAAAACAGTTTGCAATATACATATAGTTTGCAATCTATAATCGAATAGGTTGGAGATATATTTTTATACATACAATAGGTATAAAAAATAAAAAATGTAAAAATATTAAATTAGTTATAAAATCATTATATATAGATTATATTATACATATATTATAAAATAATTGTTCATGTAAGAACATTTTATGACTATTCTAAATATGTACGTTTTGTAAATAAATTTAAATAGATTTATTATATCTTAGATAATTATATTCATACTTGCCAAGTAAAGAAACACTTTAATTTTTTTTTTTAATTCTGTCTTTTACTCATAACTGTAATGAAGCAGCAATTTTAATATAAGTATTTTAAATTAATATTTTTAAATTTTATGCACAAAATTAATCAATTACTTTACAACTGAATATTAAACATAATTTCTTTTTTTATCAATAATTAATTATATTAAATACTTAATATAATAAAGTATGATAAATAATCTATATATTTTGAAATTTATAATAACCTATTTTTCATGTTAGATTTGGTATGATTTCAACATTTATGTGATTTGTATTATTTATACTGAAAGTCCTGAAATATGAAGGTAAGAGTACATAAGAAATATTATTTTATTTTTATTAACATATAAAAATTGTTGAATTGACATATACAAAAAATTTTAATAAGCTTATTTCTTAAATTTATAAACATAGTTTTAATTTTTAATAATTAACTATATTTCAGAAATATTTATAATAAATTGTGGAAATTTAACTTGATTATAATAGTTTCTATAATATTGTTTTAAAGTTTTTTTCATAAAATTATTTCCATTTATGCATACATAATTATCAAAATATTTAATCATTTTAGTTTTTATCATTTGTAATCGTAGATTTACCTTTTAGACTTTAATTATCTTCGAAGATACAGGCTTTAATTTTAAATAGATAATTTATAAGTTTATATTTTAAAAATTTGTTTGTATTTTTGAAAACTTATAAGTATTTATTTTGGACAATCATTTATTTGTTTATCAATAAAATAAAATAAATTTTTAATTTATTATACCTAAATAAATATAATGATCATATTATGTATTTATCGAGCTTTTTATTTAATTTAAATATAACTGTTAATTTATTACTTTAATTAATCTTCAAGAAATTATCATTACTTATTATAAAAAAAATATATATATATATATATATATAAATATATATTGAAAAAAATTTGTTCTAAAACCTGAAGGTTCTAAAGTATTTTATACAAAATAATTATAATAAAAGTACTTATATCTTGTTTGTGAAAAAAATTTAACATGATTGTACAATCAAAATATTATACAAAAATTTTTATTCTGTATATCTTTCAAGTAGAATTTATTAAATGTATTTTAAATATTCTTGTAGCAAAATATGCTTAGCTAAAATGACATTTCTGACTGTGATTGATATTTGGTTCGATTGTCTGTCATTAGGATATAAAAACAACTATATGATCATTATTATGTTTATTTGCATCTTTTATTTATATATCGCTTGACGTTTATCACGTTCGACTGTTATAATTGTTCTGAGTATAGATTAGTAGGTCTTAACTATTTATTTTGCTAGTCAAAAAATACATTGCTGATTGTTATTCTTTATTTTATGTGCATTTAGTTTCACTCTATTAAAACTACAAATATTTTAACTATAAGATATTTAGATTGACTAAATATAAATTATAAAATAAGGATTTTAAAAGTTCAAAAATATTATTAATGAGCGCTTTTTAGATTTCTATATAGCAGATTTATTGCTATATATACATCTATATAGCAATATCTACATAGCACTTCTATACAGCATTCAACATATTTCTATATCTCAACGCTATTGCTTATATTTTTACTTAATAAATATTCTCTAGATGAGAATTTTTATTTAATACCAGAGGGCTACTGTATTAAATGATCAAGAATCTATAATACGGCTAATATTTTCATGTTGCTTAATTAATTTTTTTTAATAAAAGAATTTGAAATTCTTAAGCAAGCAAATGATAAAATACATATATATATATAGATATATATTATATAATTTTTATAAAATTTATATTTACAAAATTTTTTATTCTATTATCTTAGTATATGTATTGTGAGAAATTAGTAAAAATAATGAAAGTTATTCTTTTGATGAATGTTTATTAAAATACTGTTGAAAAATAACTGAAATATAAGTGCTGCAGTATTTGATGCATAGTGCAGGTGAATATGATGTGAAAACATTCATAACTGTATATAAATAATTAATTAAAAAGGAAATCGTTAATGATTTATATACTGTTTATTTTTTATTAATATTATTAATATTTATTCTTATCAAAATTAAAATTCTTAAGAGTTAAATAATATTTAATAAAACTTACTTCATTAATCTTGTATTTACTTTTATTAATCTTGTATTTAGTATTGCGTAGCAGAAATAGAAGTAATATTGTTTATAAAATTATACTAGTTTTTAAAATCTTAATTTAGATTCTATTAATGCATGTTTAGTATTTATTATTATTTGAAAATTTTTGTAAATATTACTTACTTTTTGATAAATGTAAAAATAATGTTTTAAACACAACTAACTAAATATAATTTTACTGGATTACATTTACAGGAATTTTAGTAAAAATTGATATTTCGATTTAGATGTAATCAATTTTTTTAAAGATATTTGAGGCATATTATTTAATACACATCGTGTAGATGAAAGGATAATATTTAGTAATTGACTATTCATAATTCTTATAAGCTTTTATTGTATATTAAGGATGTATCAAGTTTATATGTATGCATGTATTTATGTTTTTATTTATTTATTTTTTATAATTGTTTGATGCTAAGATTAAAATCTTATATAATTTTTGTTTATTACATTTGTTATTTCTCACATTGCTTATTATTTCAAGATAATTTATTGTCATTATTTATATTTATTTATATCCTTTCCTATTGATTAAATATTATTTTATTCATTTTACTACAATACATATTTGTGATAAAACAAAAAATATTAAAAATCGATATTTAACCTTTTTTTTGCCTCTTTGTTCTGAGTCGATAATAGTTTTTTCAATGTTCTTATTTTTTAATTTTATTTAAATGTTCAATATTTATTTTTCTTCAAAAATCATATTTTTAATTTTGTATGTTTCCTTTTAATGTTTTTATGTCTAATGTATGTATTAAATATATTATTCTATTAGTATTGTTATTATTATTATCATTGTTACAATTATTATTTACTACTACTATTATTAGCAAGAAAATTGTCTATCAACGTATTAAAATGACGTATAACTTTATTTATTGTTAAATTATTTTTGTACAAAAGCAATCTCTTAAGGCAAGTAAAATTGATCTGTATTCTGCAAAATTAAATAAATTTTGATATATATATATATAGAAATACTTTTTTGATCCATTCTATTTTATCATTTACATAATTTTTAATGTATTTTTAATGCATCTTTTTAATAATATTCTGTAGTAGTTTTTTTCATAAACAGTGACATTATTATACTTGTACATTATATTAATTCGAATAGGTATATTTTCAATAATATAATGATAATAAAATTTAAATGTAGGAATGAAAATATATGTGATTTTTGGAGATTACTTGAAATTCACTGTCATTTGTTGAACATATCTTTTTAGCCCTGAAAATACTGCATAGTAGATGAACTGTCAGTTCATGTGACATCAATAAAATTTACTTTTCAAATTCATTATTATAAATAAATTAAATGGTCATTGTGCTAAGATAAATTATGTTTAAATATTATAATATTACAAATTAATGTTCTTTTAAAGCTTACTATTTCTTCATTTATCTGTTTCAATTCATTTTTTTTTAATTATTTATATTTTTAAAATATTCTATTTAATTATATTTTACTTTTTTGCATATGTTAATTACTTTATTGTTTACAATTCAGTTGGTGTTATATATTTTAAAAATAATTAGATATCTATTAAATTATTACTTTATGTCTTTAGTAAAATAAACAATTTCTATAAATTTGTTTTTTTCTTGCATCAGTAAATTGTGTTTTAAATCAGACTGGGAATTTATTCTGATTTATTCATTCAATTTAACCATAATCATTCATGCAAATCATTCTAATTATACGTATATTTTATAAGTTTTTATTTTAATTAGAAAATTTCTTTATTTAAAATTTTTGTTTCAAGTTTAGTTTAAAGTTTATGTAGATTTAAGTGTTTATAGATAATGTACTCTATTATGGTTTTATTTAGTCTGGAATTCATTATGTATAATGCATTTATTATTTGGAATTTATATTCTAACATTATATTAACAATACTAATCTGACCAACTTTTAGCTATGGATATATCTATTGTTATGTCCATGTAAAATATAACTCTAATTTTTGTTTTTACTATAAGTCATTGTTTTATTTCTATTTTGTCTTTTTAGTGATTCCGTTTTATGAACCAATTTAAAACACTTAATTTTTGTCATATGTAGTAGCATTCAATTATATTCTTAAAATTATTTTTTTAATTTCTTCTATTTCTTTGTTTAACTTTATTAATTTGACTTTTTTTATAATTCTTGTTTTATATGTAATATAAAACAAGCAATATATATTTATTCCATAAATTATAAATTTTATATAAGTTCAAAGATTTTAACTATATTTCAATTAAATATCTATATTTGATGTTATTTTTTTCTATCATGGTTTAATATAGAATGTAAAGCAAATAAAAACTTTTTGTGAAGTATTTAAACTTTCAGATAATCAGATTCTGCTTATAATGAAATCAAGATTTGATAAATTTTTAATATTTATCTTATCTATATTATATAACAGTCACATAAAGTATATATTATTTATAGAATTTTTTTCAATAGTAATTAAAAGTCGTTTATCTAAAAAAGTAATAAGATCAATAATAGCGGTAACTATTTTAATACAAATTTTCATTCTATATATTTTAAGTAAAATGTATTGAAAAATAATATAGAATATACAGATTTATATTGTCTATTTGATATTACTGAAAAATCGTTATAAATTTAAACAGACTGAATATAAACTTATTGAGTTTAAAAAAATTAATTATCAGTAAAATATATTTAACATTTAAATTTTTAATTTAAAAATTTTATACTTCTAGATCATTTTCATTTATTTCATGATTTCTGGATATTGGTATTATTATATTATAGCATCTTTGCTTTTTCCATACTATTTAGAAGCATGTAAAAATTTTTATTGCGTTCATGAAAAAACGTTGTTTAGTACTTACTTTCTGTATACATAATAATTTTAATCATTATATACAATTATGATTTTAATTATATTATATAAACAAATGTAAGGTATGTATTATCACTAGTTGTGTTACTGTTAGATGAAATTTTGAGTACCAGTTTGATGTATTTTATTCTGCATATTTCGTTCATTTCTTTTACAATAAACCGAATATTTTTTATTATATGTAAAATAATTGTTTATATTCTTAAAATCAGTTTTTGATAATCAATGAACATTATATAACAACTTAAATACCAATAGTAGATAATTTATAATTGTATGAATATATTTTGTCATTCGTATCAAATAAAAAAAACTTTAAACAGAAAGTGTAATATATTATATCGTTATATATATTATTATTTAACATAATTTTCAGTACTGTTTATAAATTCTCGGTAAAAATACTATGCAATAGTTATTTATTCATCATAATATTTGAAAATTCAGAATTATAATTGTAATACTTCGTTACATTTAGTTTTTTAGTATTATTAAAATATTTATTGTTAATCTAATAAATATTTTTTTAAACTAACAAACATTATTTCGTCAAAAAACAATAATTTTAATTAATAATATGTACATATAGCGTCGATATTTCTATATAATTTTCGAACATATTTTAATATATTTTGATACGAATTTACCTAAATTTTATATTATATTAGTTTTTTTTATGAAGGCTACTTATACATTAATCTGTTGCTCTTTTAAATATCTAGATAGTTTAAAACATCAAACTTTTTACTAGCATGATTTATTTATCAAGTATTTGTATAAATATTATTTTAATCGTCTATATTCTTTTATTAACAGAATTTCGAAGACTCTTTTCAGAGCATACGTTATGAAAATTTCTACTCTACACTATCAAAATAAAATCTGTTTAGCTAAGATCTTAATTTATGATATATAACTTCTATGAACATACGTTTATAATAAATTTATATACTCTGTATATTTATAGTGCATTGATCTTGATGTACGAAAGTCAACATTTAAAAAATCCATAATTCAAAATTATCTTATTAAGCATCATTCACTGTAAAAATGTGATTTACTTAATGTTATTCAAAGACAATATTATATAATTGTAAGTAAAATGTTTTTTATGCTCGTTTCTGTTTGTAATCATATTAGGTTAATATAATTTCAATACGATGTTTCGAAAGTTTTAAATTTGATCTTTTTTAAATAGTTGAATATATTATAAACACTTTATTTTAATGTGGTTTGTAACCTCCATGCGTAAACTATAGTAAGTTTTGAAAATTTTTAGAATTCAGATATACTCGTGTTTAATAATATAGGTAGGCAATTGCAAAATTTCAATTCAACGTAGGTCCTTTAAAAGTTGTTCAATTTGTTTAAATTAAATTTAATTATAAAAATTAATTATTTATATTTTAAAAAATAACTAAATAAATTTCAATATTAAATAATGAGAATAAATTAATACATTTGCATTTATGTAAATTAAGAACTGAAATTTTATTTTAATTGCTTCTATGAAAATATTAATTATTTCATTTAAATAATTTGCATACAAAATGACTTGTGTATTTTTTAATGGTAAAATCTCTCATTATAGGTAGTGATGATTATTACTCAAAGAAAAACAACGTATTCCCGGGCCTACAAAATCGAATTTCCTTGGGTTTGGAGGGACAAAATGAATGTTAGTGTGGCTTATTGCACATGATATGGAAATTGCATAAAAATAGATTGCATGGGTAAAAGAGCTCACAGTTATGACGAAAATGCCAAGCTTCAGTCAAATGAGATGTTTGATACAAAAAATGTTTCATTGGGATTTTTTTGTCAACAACAGGCTACTTCAGTTAATGCAATAGTTTCTGATCCTTCTAAACATCAATGTATTACAAGTAAGCTACTACTAATTGTACAAAATTAGCCCAAAGTAATAATTGGCATATTGTCTATTAAATTTATAAGTTTGAATACATTTCTATTTAAAAAAATTACAAAAATTCTTATGATGCTTTAGCTAATGTAGAAACTATTGTTTTTGTCTCTTCAAAAGTTGAAGGTTCTTGTATCATAAAATATTCATTAATTTTTTGTTATCTATTTAAAAAATCGATTATAAAATTTGTTAACTATTTGAAATACACTGAAAACTCATGACTTACTATTCTGTGCACTGTTTATATTAAGTCGTAAGTAGCGTCACTAATTTAGCTTGTATTATATTTTGGGATCTTATAATTACATATTCATTGAAATTATTAAATATATATCGAAACATATTATTTATCGTATCAGTTGGCATAAAGCATATATTTTTACGTAATGGAAGAAAAGTAACATTAAAAAATAGGATAAAATATATCTTAAGATAAATGAATAATTCGATAAGTAGAAATATTAAAGTTTAAAATAAATAATAGATTATTTTAATAAAGTGTACATTATTCGATATCATTTTTTTTAATTGAATGGATATAAATTAATGTAAATGAGATATAATTGTAATTAAAAATAATACAGTAGCATATAGAATTTTAATAGAAACTTTTTTTAATTGAATAAAAATTTAATTACAAGAACATATTAAATTATATTTAGGACAAATAAGTGAATAATTTTTTTATACATTAAAGTGAAACGAGTATTTTTTTTAGTAAGAATTTTAATAATTTAATTATAAATAATAGAATATAACTAATAATATAATAGCAAACACAACACTGACGATAATAGTAATAGTGCTGATGATCGTGATAATAATGATACATTAATTAGTAATTAAATTATATGTATTATGATAATATAATGAAAAGTTATATTATAAAAAAAGTGAAACATTTTTTTTATGTTTATTGTATATTTATTTTTCTAGTTACATATTTTTTTATCTTGAATACGATTTTAAAATTGGGCAATGTATGAATTAACCTTAAAGCTAATAATTCAATATGCCTTAATAATTAATTAAAATAAAATATTTTGTGATTATATAAATGCATCATATTGAATTATTTAACATTTAAATAGTTTGCAATGGAAAATATCATGAAACTAGAATCAATTAATTTAATTGTATAAATTAGTATAAGTAAAATTTTTTTATTTATTGGATATTAAAGTTATTTCTTAATTCTGAATTAATTAATTTTTACAAATATAATATATTTTAGATTGATTTAATTTATTGTATGATACATCATTTTATCCCAATTAAAATGAATAAAACTATTGATTACTAAATATAAAAATAACTGAAAGGATCGAATATTTAATATAATAGGTATAATAGGAAGTTTAATGGCTATAGTATCGGACTTACATAAATTTTATGTTCTAATTTGATTGAAGAAATATCATATTTTAATTACAGAATTATTATGTGTATTAATCTATTATTTTAATTTTAGAAGAGTAAATATTAAATAAAAGAATATTCTGTAAACAGAAAATGTAGTATTAAATTTACACATAAAATTCGAGGAACGAAAAATTAATTGTAAGATTATTAATTATATAATTTTATACTCGTAGGCGATCAAATAAATTAAAACTTACTTTATGATGTTCCAGTATACTTGATACTAAACATGACACTAATTTATATTGCAATTTTTTTATAAAAAGTCTATTCGTATGTTATATGTATTCATGTGTGCATGCCTATATTCATGCATGTATATACGTGGAATTATCGACTTTTTGGTGTCTACTTCTTATATTTTAAATTCCTGAAGTATACCTTATTTCAATTATTTGTATAAACATTTATATATATATAATCTTGATTTTCTGAAATTCTTTTACTATTTTATTTGTAATTTTGATTGCATCGATAATTTTTTAGCCATATATATTAAGTGTAGTTCAATATGAATTTCCTTGTTTAAAGTTTTAGTGGTTTTAATCATTAAATTTTATAATGGAGTATTCTATTTTATATTACATTTTTATATTCTTGCTACTTATTAATAAGGTTGCATTAATAATTTAAACAATTAAAAATATAATAAAATATTATCAAGTTTGCCCTGCGATAGAATTTCTTTTTTTAATTGTTCGTCAAAAAATATTATATGAAAATTATTGTTAATAATGCATACTTTCTACTCGCAAAGAATTAAATTAGAATAGCTTCTATTGGTAAAATTATTCGAGTTTTATTATTTTTTTTTATTCTTTATATATTCATATTTATGTTTCTTACGGTTTATACATAAATTATATGTTAATTCATTATTTTAAAATATACTTTATTTTAAACGTTTTTTTATCTTCTCTGTAAATTCAAACATTCATGTAGGTTTAGATACTTAACCGTGTTAATTTTATAATGAACTATTTGATGTATATCTTATTGCATAATTTAATTTAAATATAAGTAGAATGAAAATTACGAATACTGTCATAATAAATACCGTTTTAATATACATTTATTGACTACAAGTAGTGTATATTGAGACCAAATGGAAATTATTTTTATATTGTATATTTATTTTATATATAAATAACACATTTTTAATTTATGATTTTACGGGAAAAATTATCATTAGATTGTATTATGACTTATAGTTTTACTATATTGAGACCATATATAAATTAAAATTTACGACTAATGTTTTTTAAAATGGAAAATGTCATACGACCTAATATTTAATGAAAAAGTGGATGTCTCTCTGCCTTAATTTTTATTGGAATTTGTTTTTTAGGAATAAGTTTAATTCAAAATGAAAAATCATAATAATAAAATAATATATAAAATCAGTATCAAATTGACCCCACATTTTATTTATTGAATAGTTTAATTTTATTAAAAGGAAATTCTGTATTAAATTAGAGATTGAAGGTAATAAGTAGAATTTACAAGTTCAATTTATCAATTATCCGATATTCGAATTTTTTCAGTTATATACGGTTCAAATACAACAAATAATCATAATAGGAAATTTTAATCTTCGAAATATTATATATTAGATTTTCTTATGTTAATGTATTGTATACAAAAATATATCAATTATGAACATCATATTTATTTTAATAGTTTTATAATAATTAAACCCACTGAAATTTAAATAAAATGTATTATTGGATTATGTGCCAATTAAAAATCTCGTTGAATTAATCTTAATTAAAATATAATCTTAAATAATTTAAATTTAAAAATTTATTTTTATTAAAATTTTTCTTAATTTTAGAAAATGGTTGATTTAGAAAAAATTCAATGAAAAACTTAATTTCCATATCTTTGAGATAATAAGTATACCTAAATTATTGTCTATGTTTAAGCTCATTA
This sequence comes from Ceratosolen solmsi marchali, assembly GCF_000503995.2. NCBI lineage: Eukaryota > Metazoa > Arthropoda > Insecta > Hymenoptera > Agaonidae > Ceratosolen > Ceratosolen solmsi. Next base: position 10,222,180 of record NW_011948419.1, read on the forward strand.
AAAAAGTCTTTGTAATTTATATAGAATAAAATTTGTTTAATATTTCTTTATTATTGATATTTCCTCATATTTTTATGTCCTTTAAAATATAAATGTGGCTAAATATGTTTTCAAATCCTCTTTATGTAATTGTATTGTGTTAAAATTATATACACAAATGCAATATTAATTTAATAAAAAATTCTAGTTTTATGAATCTATTTGAATTGTGTTTTGACATAATATACCATACCTATATTCTGCTAACGTTTTAATATTTCTTCAAATAAGAAGTAAAATCCCAATATAAAAACTTGAATTATATTTCTTTGTTAAGTAACCAACCAATAAAAGTTTATATCTTTATTTTTTAAATTATAACATTTTTACTAATTTCTGAATTTTAGAATTTATTTAGTATTGAAATTTTGAAATAATTGTTTTTAATTGATATGTAATTTTAAATAATTATAAAGTCTGTACATACCAAAAATCAGAAGATTATTCGATATAAACAAAAATTTAACTACATATTAAATTTGTTTTAAATATTGCAGAAAAACATTAAATTATCTTTATCTGCAGCATTTTCTAAATAGTATTTTGATACTTATAAATGTTTGAGTTAAAGGCGATACAAGTTCTTTAAAAAACTACTATTATATTTATACAAAGTTTTTCACACTTAATATATAAATGTTACTAATAATTTAGATAATAATTTTTATCCAAAGTTAAATCTTCTTCAAAATTTGATCAGTGTTATAAATAAAATAGCTTAATGTATTTAAACAGTAAAAATGATTGAGATGAAATTTATTCTTTAATAATTTTATTAATAATGAATTATGAAATTTAGAATTTTTATGATTTAAAAGATATTGAAAACTGTATGTTTATTGCATATTAAATTTACTACAAAGTACATTAAGGCTATTGAAATATATTATTAATACAAATTATATTATATGTATGACAACTAAATTATTAATTTACAGAAATATTTTTAATAATTAAAAGATTTTATTAAAATTTAATACAATTTATATATTTGTTACTATTGATCAAGATCTTAATACTATTAAATCGTTTTACTTTTCCAGGGTGACTCTCCGTTTGGAAAATCAGAAGCATATATGAAATTAGAACAATTAGGAGAAGGTTCCTATGCGACAGTGTTCAAGGGTTTCAGCCATCTAATGAACCAAGTGGTCGCATTGAAAGAGATTAGACTGCAAGAGGAAGAAGGAGCTCCATTTACCGCTATTCGAGAGGCCAGTTTATTGAAAGAATTAAAACATAATAATATTGTTACACTACATGATATCATCCATACTCGGGAAACTTTGACTTTTGTATTTGAATACGTTCATACGGATCTTTCACAATACATGGAAAAGTACAGTAGTAATAGTGGAGGCCTTGATCCACATAATGCTAAATTATTTCTTTTTCAACTACTACGGGGACTTTCTTATTGCCATCGTAGGTAAGTGATACTAATTTTTAACATTATTGTTTGAAAATATTAATAAATATTTAAAAATTACTCTCATACAATCGCAGCAAATTAATTTAAAAATAAATAAAATCACGTATTCATACATCATAAAATATAGATGATGACAAATACTTTATTATTTTATTAGGTACTCCCTAACTTTAATAGGTATCTTTTTTAAATCCTGCTGTCCATATCTTGCTCAAGATTGCTTTTTAGTGACTTATATTTCTTGATCGTAATGTATACCGTACATTCGAAGTATTTTTACTGACATTAGTTTAAGCAATGAATGAAGATACTACATACGTCACATCATAATAATTTATTTAGTAATTTATGGTAACTTCATAAAAATATTTGAATGTATTAATTCAAACTAGAAATAAATATAAAATGAATCAGTAATTAGTTATTTTTAATATTTTTTCTATACAAATTATGGATTTCAATCTCCTTTCATATATTGAAATTAATAATCGTTTAAAAAAAAATCAATTTACATTGAATAAATTGAATATTATCAATTATATCTAATTAATCAAATACCTATGAAATGTAAATAATAAGAAAATCAGAAATTATTGTAAAATGATAAAAATATTTTTGATAGACTTTCATAGTATGTATTTTTTATTAAACCTTTATATTTAAAGGCAAATACACTTTTAAGGAAATTAAACTAAAAATCATTTCAAATACGTCAAATACAAATAATATAAGTATTATTATTTAATATTAATATAAAATGTATACACATTGTAAAATTATCTATAGAAAATATTTTTTATAATAAAGCATCATTCCAGTTTTTAAAGCGAATGATTATATATGTACACACACGCACGCGCGCGCGCGCGCTCACACATAACAATGAAATATTAACGTGAATTATCAATTGTATAGTTAGCAACATTATTAAATTTAAAATGCATATTATTACACCTTCGTATTAATGCATTTATATTGTATCTTTATTATTTATCATTAACTTAAATGTAAATCTATTTTAGGAGAGTGCTTCATCGAGATGTTAAACCTCAAAATCTATTGATTAGTGAAATTGGCGAGTTGAAGTTGGCAGACTTTGGTTTGGCTAGAGCTAAATCTGTACCATCACATACTTATTCGCATGAAGTTGTTACTCTGTGGTACAGACCACCAGATGTTTTACTTGGATCTACAGAATATTCAACTTCCTTAGATATGTGGGGAGTTGGATGTATTTTCGTAGAAATGTTGAACATTTCCTGGCGTTCGATGCACTTACGATCAGCTTGATAAAATTTTTAAAATTCTTGGTACACCAACTGAAGAAACATGGTCTGGAGTTACACAGTTACCAGGTTATAAACCTAATAGATTAGCTTTCTATCCGACGCGAAAACTTGGCCTTTCATTTCCAAAACTATATGATATTGCCGAAGTAGATAATATGGCATCATCGTTTTTACAACTGAATCCAGATGAAAGACTTGGAGCTGAAGATGCTTTGCATCACTTATACTTTGCTTCGTTACCTAGAAAGCTGTATGAATTACCAGATGGTAAGTTAAACTCTGAAGAATATAGTGTAATCTAAAGTATTGTATTAAAAATAACATTACTGAAGGCTATATCTTGTATATAATTTATTATATTATTTATAGCGCTATTGTTGATTATATTTTAAATACTAAAAAATGAATATATGAAATACTAAAAATTTTGTGTATTGCTTTTAAGTTCCTACGCAGTATAATTCTAATATACAAGCTATTCATCAGATTTATCAATATTAATATGTAAAATCAGAATATAGATTTTCTAAATATCAATATTTCTGTTAAAATAATAAATTGAGTAAGATTAAATTATAAAGAAACTTTAACTTATAATTTTCTTTTTAACATAGGAAAAACTTCAATCACCTATAACTTATTAATACTTTCTTAATTTAATATGATTATGCTAATTATAATCCTTGTACCTTATATTAGTGTATCAATATATATGTATCGATTAACATCAACATATTATTTTTATAAGATTTTAATTATGAGACCTCAAAATCTTTGGTAATGTCATTCAATTACTATAGATATTATTACTTTCTTGCAATTTGAATAAATTGCAAGAAATCTGTGTCTTCGTATTCCAATAAATCTTTAATATCAATTATGTTGTTTATTTTGTATTTACTAAATATATTTAAAGCTAAACATAAATTTGTGATCCAGCTTCCAACAGACAATAAGTTTGTACTTGAATTTTTATAAATCTTTTTAATAATATTTTTGTATTTATATTTATCATTAAAAGTTATTCTTAAGTCATTGTTGAAAGTGTATTAATGTTTCTTTATTAGTCATATTCAAAACAAATTAATTTATAGGATTCTTAGTACATTTATGATAACGAATACTACTTAAAAAACATAAAAAGTGATGATACATAAAAGGTTCGCAAATTGCTAGATAAATCACTAGTCAATTAATTTATTTACTATATGATTCATTTATTTCTCTGATGAAATAGTTGTATATATTTTTATTCTACATAAATCTTTTTTAATAATTCATTAAAAAATATATTTCATGCAACTAATTGAAAGTTTTAACACTGTGTAACAAATATTTACTGAAATTAAAAAAAATTTGTTTATTAAAATTTTTCACCAATTGCTATAGTAATAAGTTAATTTTATATTATTGTTATTATTTAATGATGACTCCTATCTTTGATCCTTGATTTAAGCATTTCACAATTTGTGGACAGTATATAAGTAAATATGGGAATCATATTTATTATAATTTTTGCTATTTATTTCATCCGACTTTTAATAAATTCATTTTTTAAATATTAAACTTTTCTAAAATATTATCTGAATATACAGAGTATCAAAAATGTTCTTTTTAAAATTTAAAATAAAAATTGTACATACATTGATTATATTTTCATGAATAATATAAAATTAAATAAGATATAAATAAGATAAAAATCCAATTGACTAATTTGTAATTCCTTCAGAATATTTATAAATACTTAAATTCTTTCAAATTTTTTAATACATATAGTTTGTTATTCATTATTTATATTATATCTTTGTGCATTTTTATTACTATTGTGTACTGACATTAGGAATTTTTAAAAAACATCAAATAGCTTTTATAACACTTTATACATTTTGTACATAATATACATTATTTAATTATTTTTCAATAACAATAGTAAAGAGTGTAGTAATATACTATATTGACATTTAAACAAAATCTAGTTTATATAATTTAATAATTTAATAATATAGTGTAAATAATAAATTTAACAGTAGAAAATATAAAATATGTTTAATTTAATTTTTGTATGATCTAATTAGAAATATATTGTAAAATAAATTGTAAAATATATTAATCAATATAGTAAAAGATAAAGTTATCAAAATATGTTATTTTATTACAGAAGTATCAATATTTAGTGTCGAAGGTTGCCGATTACATACAGAGATCCAACAAACATATGCTGATTCACGACAAACAATTCTCAAAACTTGAAGAATTTAGTAATAAAAATTAAGGTTTACTGAGCACATAATGATGAAGAAATTGGGATGAAAAATAATGACTAAAAAAGTACTTATAAATTTAACTTCGCAAGTACCTTTCTAGGTGAATGTTGTTTACAGAGGACAAAGGGAATATGTTTGATTATTGTACTTTATCTGAAAATATTAGATAAAACAATCAAAAGAAAATAGATAACGTACAAAATTATCAATAATGGATTAATGATATACAAAATCCAGAATGACTCCATATGTTTAATTATTAAATGAGTAAACCCTAGGTCTAGAATATTTTGAAGACTAAAATTAGAATTTAGCTTAAGTATGTATTAAATATTAAGTTTAACTTTTTTTTTAAAGATATTCTTTGCTATTATTTAAATATCGTTATAATTTAATTTATATGAACATTTAAAAATGACTAAATCATTCAGTCTTCAATTATATGAATTTATTGTTTGTAAATTAACTTTCTATGAATTATTCAGTGTCATTTCATACAAAACAAATAGTTGTTAATAAAAAAATTTGAATGAATGATAATGATGTACATAGACAAATTACAACAAAAAAAACTCAAAAATAAAAATAATAAATGTGATTTTTTAATAAAATTATATACAATTTAGTTTCTGTCTACATTTATTTTTATTGACATAAAAGATGTTAGGTTTTATTTACACATTAAAAGTTAATTACGTTATCATAAAATTAATTAATAACATTGAATTTTATAATATATTTGGTATTTATATTATATTGCTACCAATTCCATATGTATATTAGATGAATAGTTTATTTAAAAGTTTAATCCATAAATTTTCCATAAAGTAAATACAAAAGTAACAAAATAAAAGCAATTAAAAAAATTAATATTCAAAATACAATAATCATTAATTACAATTCTTTAGTTTAATTTATTTTAGATAAATTTGTTATTAAATTTAAAAATGATATATATTTTTCATTTTAATTGGTAATTGATTACAAAAAAGAGTATTTAATAAAATGTAAGAAAATATGAGAACAGAATGTATATTTTTAAATTAATTACCGGTTGGGTTGTTTAAAAGATGAGAATCATAAAAATGTGCCGTCAGGTTGCATTATTTGAAGGTTATGAATGCATTATATGCACGAGAATGGAAGTATATTAAGATTAAGTAACATAAAAAATGTATACAGCTATAGTTTAAATAAACAATTAAACTGGATTAAATTATCAAAATAAAGTCGTAAATATAAGTATACAAAAGACGGTTTTATTTATATAGAAAACATTAAAAGTATTAATAAGCCAATAATAGAAAAAGAAATATAAATATTAACAAATCCATTATGTAAGTTTAGATATTAGGTATCCATAATTTCATTACAATAAAACAATTGTTTTAAAATTATACTAAACACCATTTGTTTATGCTTAGAATAAATAAGTTCCTTGATAGTACAATTAAAAAATTCAAACAAAATAATGAAATACTTATATATTTAATTGATTCTTATAACAAAAAGTATTCTGAAATAGAAATATGCAAAATAGTATAATATAAACTGATTGCACCTCCACTGATCAAAAACTCCTATTTAGTCAGTTTATTATTTGTTGCATAACAAAGACAATTTTAAAAAAAATCTAAGGCTAAAGTAATTTAAATAGAAGGAATAAACTTATACAACCTGAATGTAATATTTTTAATAAATCAAAGGGTACAAATTACTATACCTCTTTTTGGCTATTTAATATACTATTGCACATTTCATCAGGGTTAATAAACATCCTTTTCAACAAAAATATATGCTTCCACAATTACATAAAACGTAATCAATTTTTCTTTTTAATCTTAATATGAAGCAAAATAATTTAATATAATACATTATATAAATTTAAATAACTATGTTACTAAAAATTAAGTAATAGCATAAATATAAAATAATATATATTTGGTATGGTAATGTTTTTATATATTATAGTATCTTCAATTGTGGTAAAAAAATTCCATCTGTATTTTTGTATTTATTAATTATAATATTTTGTTTGATAGTTTTTTACTGCTTTAAACAATTAGTACATTTCACAGAAATTTAGAAAATTAATCATTTGACTTTTTTGTTAATATTTTGGTCAAACACATTGTGTAGAAGATAGACGAGCACGATAATAGTCATTTCGTGGTTTTATAAAGAATATCCCAACAATAGTTTCTAAAAACAAGGTATGTTTGTCCCGTTTTACTTTAATTTATTACAGTTGGATTCTTATTATTAACGTCTGATTTTATGTTTAATAATCGCGAAATAGTCACGTCAGTGATTCAGACTATCATCTTTATAATCATTGCGTAATTTATCCGCTATCATTGTACTAATATTGGACTGATATTCTATTATGTTTGTTTTCCAGTCAGTAAATTTGATATTCATATGAGATTTATCGTTTACTTACGTCAGCTTTAAATTATAAATTTGTTAATTTTAATTAAATATTTTTTTTATAATTATACAATTTTAACTAAATGATTACGAAGAAAAGTAAGTGTTCGAAACTGTCAGATTTCCTGGCTCGAACTGCCAATGTTTCGATAGCTTTATAATAAATTGTCGCCCACCCTAGCGGATTCTTGGAGAGGAGTTAAGTGGATGGGCTGTAGAAATGAGTAGTACATGCAGACACGTGGTTAACATGTAGTTTATTAACAATTACATTAGTAATGGGTTGAATTCACTTCATATAGGATAGTATAAGCTGTCTTTTTATGATGATGTGGCTTTTACTTGATGGTGACGAAACTGTTGATCTTGTAAGGATCAGCAATGGATTGTGCATGCTCTTTGGTAAGGAGTATGCCCCTTGTTGTGTACATAACGAGACATCTGCTAATGTTGTAAGGATTAGCAGAGATATGTGCACACTCCTAGAAAGGATGTGTGTTCCGAGTGAAATGATACTCTTATTCACAGCACTCATCTTTGTGATGAGTTATTCTTGTAGTCGAATCTTGAATTGCAGTTACAATGATCTAAGCGTGGTATGCTTCCTTTAAATATCCGTGTAACAGTTTACTTAGCTGGCAACAATGCGTAGGTGTTGCTATGAGAGAAATCTTTCATGACGTGCGAGACTAAAGCTTTAGTTTCGAGAATTCCAGAAAAGCAAAGCTTTAGAAGTTTGGAGAATTCCAACCGACGTTGCTATGTGGAGACCAGATAAGCTTTGTAGGACATTCGAAAGTAAAGCTTTAGAATAGTCGAGAATTCTCGGATTCAAATGTTTTCAAAATGTTTACAAAGAGTTAGAAGGCCTTTATGAGAGCCAAATTCTTGGAAAATGCTCCAATTCCGAACAAAAAGTGTTAAGTTTCATTTTATTTTTACAATAACATTTATAATTATTTTTGATTTCACATTATTTGATATACATGTATAATTTGACTGGATATTCATAATCTCGATGTAACTTATTTAGCGTTCTTAAATTAAAACGATATGTTTAGTAAAGTGGTTATTTATGTAATTATAAAATCACTGGAATTGTAATTTTTCTTTTATAAAAAATATCATTTTTCTTAAATGAATTTTATAATAAAAATTGTTTCAGTGAAATTATAAGTTTCATAGTCTGAATTATATTTATTTTTAATTTTTAAGCATAAAAAATATAAATAATATGAAATTGATTTTATTTTCACTAAGAATGTTATATATAAAATAATAAGTAAATTAAAAATAATTTTAAATTAATATCTAAAATTAAGTTATAGTTTACAAATGTTTTTTACTCAATAAAAAATTGATAATTATTTAGATTTCTCTAATTTATAGTACTACGAAATGAACTTAAATATTTAAATTATTTAAATTATTAAAATGGTACTAAACAAAAACAATTATAAAAAATTAATTGACGTGGACTTAAAATTATAAAAGAAATCTTATTAAGTAAATTAAGATTAATATATTAAACATAATATTTTTTTATAAACTGGATATAAATAACAAAGAATTTAGATATATGGTGGAATGATAGGAACATGATCGTATTTCTTAAAGAATAAAAAAAATTGATAATTTTTACATGAATAAATACATGAATTAATTTTAATTCTAAATTATTAAATTTAAACTGAAAAAACTTTACTGTAATATTTATTTCATGTTTTACGAATAATAAAATATTTTACAATATTTAAATATTTTAATTTACTCAATTCCGTTATATGAAAAGTCTAAATCCTACTATAAATGCAAGCATGCGCAAGTTATTACAGTATACGTAGTAGTGATTTTCGGAAAAAAAAAGTAGAAGATATATTTAGGTTATCGCTATTTGATGTTATGATTTATCTTGAGTTTCGTAAATCTACTGTTACGATCTGTATAATACAAGATTTAATCGTTAAAGGCATAAAAATGAAATTTTTCTTTTTTACATTTAGATTTTGTTAACAATTTATTATCTTTATTATAGCTTTTATGTAGTTATAAAGTCATATTTTGAGTATGAATATGAAATATCTATAGTGTTTTTTAATCAATAATTTAAAACCAAATTTATAATATTAATATTATAATAAAAATTTTGTCAATGCTTGAATATTTAAAATTTTATGAACATTGTTATTAAGAATAAATTATAAATCGTACAATTGACAATAGTAAGAGCGTATTAAAATTGCTAGTGTTGTTTTAAAATACCTTATTAATTTGTATTATGTATGGCTCGTAATAAACCTTATTTAAATAAATAAGCTTATATATTTAAAATTATCATTTTCATGATTAATAAAGTAAATTTGTAGTTGAATATTCAACTATAAACTTATTAAAATTAGCTAGTATTGCCAATATTATTTTCACTTGAAAACTGATATACATTATAGAAGAAATTATAATATATATTTATAATTGTCATATTTGTTAGTATTAAAAATTTCTTTATTTAATTTATACTTTAATTAAAATATATTCATTTTTATTTTCAGATATAATAAATTAAATTCTCATCTAATAGTAATCAAAATTATATTACAATAAGAAATACAGAAGAATGGATGTAAGTTTATTTTTTCATTCATGTGTAAAAACAGTTCTTGAATGTAATAAAGTCATAGAGCAATCTTGCAAAGCCAGTAATATTTCAAAATTTCGTAAAAAACAACATTTATTTATTATTAAGACTTATATAGTAACACAACAAATTGCAAAATTATATGAATTATTAGTAAATAATCATGTAGGGTATTTAAATTTTTCTAAATATTTATCAAACAACGTGTCTATACCAAACATTGATTGTGACAATATTGATTCTATAGCAGAGAATATAATTAGTACTTGTTCAAAACTTATTAAAGAATTGAAAAGAGAAACTTTATCATCTGATATTTCACAACAAAATCAAGAACATCGTGAAATTATAATTCTATTAATTGAAAATTATTTAAAACAAATATGTAAAATTTTTATTGAACAGAAAACTGTACGAATAAAGAAAAGAATTGAAGTAAAAAATATATCTAAATTAGAAACTGTACCAATTGTAAGAGAAGTATTCATTCAAAATAATATGTCAATGTTAAATATTATCAATACATCAAAAGTAAACTCATGTATTCGTGAAAAAAAATCTTTGAAAAGCTCAGAAATAAATGATGATGTATTTGGATTTTCATGTAATGATGATGAACAATTGTCTGCAGAAGATATACAAATTTTTGAAGTTGAAAATAAGCAGCTTTACAATGATCTAAACATTTTATCGGAAGAAATTAAACAAATTGAAAACAAAGTGGTCCAAATAACAGAATTACAAGATATATTTACAGAAAAAATATTAGATCAAGACAAAAACTTAGAACGTATACTAGTTACAGTCGTTGGTTCTAATGAAAATGTTAGAGCAGCTAATGAACAAATTCGCAGTGCTATCCAAAGAAATGCAGGCTTAAGAGTGTGGGTCCTTTTTTTTCTTTTGATTATGTCACTTACTCTTATATTTTTAGATTGGTATAACCCATAAAATTATTAATCATTTTAATAATCATGTAAACTTATTTTTAAGATAATAAATATTTTAAAATTTATATTTTTAATAAGTTTATAAGATTTACTGTATATATTTCAATAAGTTTGTAAAGCCAGTTTTACTTTCTTAATTTATGGGCAATTAATTTAATTATTTAGAGGTTTTATATTATTTTTAAGAATATAAACAAAATTTTCAAATATATTTGTTTCTTAAATAACATTTATTATAAATGTACTTTAAAAATTAATTGCTTACATACTTTAAACTATCAATTCTTCAATTATATTAAATTAATATATAAATTAATATAAATAATTGAATTAGGCCACAGTAATTTTCAACAATATTTTCCAGTGAGTAATAAAATTATGGTAGCACTCAACTATCTCATCAGTTTTTAATTTATTAGTGGATTTTATGAAGCTTGTCAGACTTATTGATCTACATTTTTTTGAGTGAAATTTTAAAATTTTTAACCAAGTAGATATTTTTTGTCACTTATCAATACTTATATACAATTTATTTTTTAATGCAAATATAAAAAAAATGTTAAAAGATAGAAATATGTTTTTAGCAAACAATTAAAATGAAATAAATATAAGAAAAAGAATACTTAAATTTCAAATTAATAAATATACATGGAAATTTTGCGTTTGTAAATAATAAATTGTATAAAATTAAATGCTATGTACATACATAACAATAATTTATACAGTTAATCTAATAATACTGTTTATTTTAGAAAATTAAATGAGCAGTTGAAAATATGTCATTTAAACATGAGGGGTTAATAAATTACTAAACTTTGATTTACAAGTTTATGGATTCAGAAAAATAACAGAATTTAAAATAGTTTATAATGTATTAAAATTTATCCTTAAATAGGTAATTTTATTTCAAATTAAAATAAAAATTTTAAATATATTATGGATCATAAACTATATAACAAAAATACAAATTTTTCAAAATTAATTTATTTGAAATCCATTCAAATTAAAATGTGAAACATCTAATATAATCAATAATTTCTTCATAATAAATAATTGGTTATTAATTTAAATTCCTCGATTAACCATCTATTTTAGATAAATATGATTATTAACAAAAATGATCATTATAAATTTCAAATGGCAAATTTATATTTGAAGAGTCATGAATGTATTAAACTAATAATTTCTGAGATTGGCATAATGTAATCAAGACATATATGTTCAAACTTGCATAATTTCTTAATCTTAATCTCTTGATAACTACACATTTTACATTTTACAAAGCATTTTATAACATCATTAATTTATGTTTATGAGGATAAAAATGAATATCATAATAACTATATAACATTCTGTGTGCGAATAACTGAATAAATTTAATTTCAATTTGAAAAAAACCTTTTTTATTATATATAGATAGCAGTTTAGATCTATGTTTAGATGGCAAGTTTTCTATTTTATTATGCAACTATTATTTTTAATTTTTTCAATTTGAATTTACAATTTCAATATGCCCTATTATTAATACAAATGAAATGATTTATTATTTTAAAATTGAATATATTATTTAAGAATTGAAGATATAATATATTGAATCCTATAATTGATATTTTTTCTTAGTTATATTAGGGTATTCATTAAATTTTTAAACTACATTATTCTACAGTTATGATCTCTAAATACATCTGTAATTTGTGCAAAAATGAAGTTGTTCTTTATATTATGATCAAGTTATATTAGAGATCAGATTGAAAGTACAATGTTTCTAAAAGTAAATGTTTAATTGTATTACTTTTCTTTAATAGTGGTATATAATCTTTGTTTAATTATATGATAACATCTAACTTTTTTCTTTGCCTTTTTTTGGTTTAATTACATTAAACAAATATTTTCTGTTTATTTAAAGTTCATGAATTATTGTGTCATTATTCTAGACAAAATTTTAAGTTTATAGAAAAATAAATTATATTTTTACTTATTTTAATTAATATTACACGATAAAATTCAACAATTACGGAATGGCTATAAATATTATTACAAGTTTATATTACGTATTTGCTTGGCTTTAGTCTATCAAAGCTACTTTGATAGACTTTGATTTTGCAAAAATATTAGTGATGAGGGTCGTGATAGGACTTACATTGATCGCATTACTTCTACATTATAGTTTGTAATATTTGTTACGATCTCGTATAAGAATATGTTGATTAGATAATTGAGCAAAAATTCTAAACAATCTACATAATTAATAAGAGTCTTTGATTAATAATCTATGACTATCCTACTTAATCTTGATTAAGTTACATATGTTTTCTGATGTAGTTAATCTGTCATTGATAATTTCCTACAATAATATTTATATAAGTTTTATGTAAGTTATTATTTATATAAGTTTTTTGTAATGACAAAGACTCTGTCTTAAATTATTTCGTTTATTAACTTCTGACAAAAACGAAAATTTTCTTAGTATAATTGGCAAGCTATGTCTTAATTTAAGTATTTTCTGTTCTTATCTACTTGACATTATATGTTTATATAATTATAAAAATATTTTAAATAAAAATATAAAAAATTGAAATATAGAAATTGTTTTTATAAAGAATTTAAGCACATTAAACGTAGAAATTTTATAAGCAAAATTATTAAGACATTTTGTTTAGTTCATATTTAAATTGTTTATTATACATTTATTATTAATAAACAATTATGTATCGTGTAATTCTATTTACTTATTACAGATGTAAATTATACGGAGATTGTTTATATATTTATAAAAAATAACATTCTAAAAACTATAAAAATATTGCTTTGTAATATTTTACGCATTCATTTTGTTTATGTACTATAATATATTCTTAGTCGGTGATAATATTTTATTAATTTACTGAATCATCATATGTTTAAGAATTTAACGATTTTTATTTTAAAATAAGTTAAATAAGTATTGAAATTACAATGCATGCAATAAATGAAAGTGTATAAAATCCTTTTTTCTCTTTAATTTTTTCTTGACCTAAGGAAGAATATGCTTTCATGAAATAGAAAATATAATGGCTATCAATAAGATTATGTAAAATTCAAAATTGTGATTTCATAATTTTTTTAATTTATAGGTATAAGGGTTTTTAAAGATATTGCAAGCAGAAAAAAAGACGATACGTTCATTATTAGTGCTACTTTATAATCATAATTGAAATATTCTGAAAATTAAAAGAATATTAATTGTAATGTTTTTCACAATATTTGTACGTGTATGTAATATATACTTCCGCTCGTGTTCAAAGATTTCTGGTAGTATCGTATTCTAGTTTGATCATTATGAAGTTTCATCATTATAATTAAATAATTTTGTTTAAAAAAATTTTAGTACGATGTTATGTATCTTTGAGAATATTAGAAAAAAAATATTTAATTTAATAATTTAATATTAATATCTAGTATAATGATATATATACAAATCTCAATGTCAAAATATAGTAAATATGCATTTATATTTTAAAAAATGTTTGTTTATTTTTCATATATACCATTATAATAAGATTAACTTACAGTTAAATAAATTATGTATACAGTATTATGAATCATACAGTTTTTATTTCGAAAAATATAATTTTCATATTCTTTTAATAACAATGTTGTTTATATTAATTATAATTCATTAATATTTTATAATAACTGTCTAAATTAGAAAAATTAAAAACTATTTTCTATGATTAATTGTGTTTATTATTGTAAATAGTCTAATTTTCTGAGAATACATAATCAATTAGTAATATTGTGTATTAAATGTCGATAAAATACAATGAAATGATAATAACAAATAAGTAGTAAATTCATTGGTTACTTATATTACCAATTATAATCATGTTGATGAAACGGATTAGTACATGGCTGTTGAATATGTAAATGAGTCATTATAAGTGGAATTTTTACAATATCAAATTCTGTATCTATTATTTCACTGTAGTTCTGTAAATAGAAAAATAAAACTTTTAGTTTTGTAAGTGTTTTTTAATATTTATTGTTAAATGTATTTGATAATGTTAGATTAATTATTTAATATTATCTGTGAACTACTTTATATTTTTAAGAAAATAAATATGTAATTATTTTTTAATAAATAAACTAATTTATGTAAGATAATCTAATTATATCTTATTAAAAATAATTATGTGTCGAAATATTAATTGGAATTTAATTTTATCATTCAGAATTTACAATTTATCTCACAGTTATTATGGTAAATCATCGTAACATAAATTCTTAAGTTATTTAATTCCGAAATTTTATAAGGTATGAATTTTTATAGGATTTCAGCTCCCTTTATGACAGAAACTTTATTAGCAGTAGACTATACGTTATAAAATAATGAGTATAGTATATTTAAATAGATCGGTCGCAAGGAAAAACTAGTAAACGTAGAATTTACGAGAACATTTTCCCATAAAGATTACGACAAATATGGATTCTATATATATCAATTCATATTATCATGTTATATGAATATAGTGATAAAACAGAACGCGTAGCAACATTTTCACAAATTGAATTTTCTCTTTAATTACAGCTCTAGGAATATAAAGAGAAAACAAATACTTTTGAATACTTTTTACTAGAAAGCAGAGTAGTGGATGGAAGCCAATTTTGTAACAAATTTATATATTTACAACTTGCATTACCCATATTAAGGATAAACTTAAAAATAGAGGAATTTGAGATTACATACTTTTGAATAAGTAAAAGTGGTATTAATATAATGTATAATATAACATTATATAAAAAAAGAAAAATTTTTTAATTCTAATCAAACATCTTCATACTATAAATTTTAATTTATAATTAATACAAATTTGTATACGCTCTAAAAGTAAAAGTTAACTGTTTTCAAATACCGAAACATCAAACGTTTCATTTAGAATTGAAGCAATCCAATTCTGGAAGGAATGAGTGCATCTACCATACATGTTACTTTTTTTCGAATTATGATAAATCTATTGAAAGTGTGATACGGCTGCTTAAACTATTTAAACGTTGATCAAATGTGTTCGTTCAGTTTAAAGACATGAGTTAGAACGTAGGCGATGTTTTTGAAAAATAAATTAAGAAAAATTGCTTTCAAAAAGAATGAAACATTAAAAAAAATTTAGACTTATTCAGAATTCATTTAATGTAATTTTTCAAATATTGAACATTCGTGCTTAAACTTAATTGTTCATGTTGTTTTAATACGCAAACTACTGCTTGTATATTATTGTGTAATTGTATTTGTTACGGATTGAAGCAGTTGAAAGCAGAATCCAAAAGTGGGAGAGGTATAAGATCCCGGGCAATTACGTTTATAAACACAAGTCAGCGAATTCGGAAAATTTCACTACGCTGAAAACTCGAATATACGATTATAATTCCGACTAGCAATGCCGATGAACCTTCTAAGGCTACGTCCTTCTGACGTCACGATAATGATCGGCATAGCAACAGACAACGGTGCGTTACCGGCGTCGCAAGCTCTTACGAAAATATTTAAGAGCAGCGCTTGACGCGCGTCTTCCTTGTGCTAGTACTAATTGCGCAATCTCTGCGACGGACTCGCTATTCTACCTTCAAGCATTACCACTACAGCAGTATCAAGCAGTTCAACAACCCAATAGTGACGCCACACCATTAAATCCGATAAACTTAAACGTAAACTTATATTCAAGAAGCTCGAGTGCAAACATAAACTAAGAGTGAAATTATCGAAACCATAACTACAACATATATTAACGGATCACACCGACGACTAAAGTAACAGCGACTCGCTCGTTCCTTTAGGAAGCATCGGTTACAATACGGGCGGCTCTCCGCCCACGTAAGCAATGCAACGCGGACTTCCTTACAACCACACCAATACCGGTGACACTCACGCCTACGTAAGCACCAACGCAACACGCACTTTCCTTACTACCACACCAACAGCAGCGGCGCTCACGCTCACACCGGCGGCTAAGGCTGCATCGTCTCACTCGCTCCCTTGGTACGCGCCTGCTACAACAGCGACACTTCTCGTAAAAGGAAGGAATCGCGCCTCACATTACTGAGAGTACATATACTCTTACCAGCACGTAAAACAATTGAAGAAACTTCATACTCTTTATGACAATTAACTAATTGTTATATTATTGTATTTAATAAAGGAAAGACAAGATACACTGTGTGTAGAATTGAATAATTGCATTTGCCTCTTCCATTTGTTCGCAACACTTCCACCCATCATCTACGGGAGATTTTCTGTTGGATCCCAGACAGTATTTTTTTTTTGTTATTTTGTATTGTGTAATTATTGTGTAAATAAAAAATACCAGTATATTTTTGTGAAAGTATCAGTTAGTATTTAATATACGGGGTTGTACCATGCTATATGATATTAGTCCTATATAAAAACGATAAATGCATACATTAATCTAAAGAATAAATACAACTACTGATACTATTTAATCAGCGTTATACAACTTATTTATTTGAAAAAAGTCTATCCGTATGAATCAACTAAAAAACTTTTTATTTAGTTTTTAATTAATCAGTAAAGATACCTGATTTTTGTAATCGCATTTAGGATTATACAATTTTTATATATAACTATAATAATCCGTTTATTTTTCTACTTGATCAAGTCTAAAATTTATTATTTATCAAAATTATTAGCATTGGAATGTAGAATGCTTTTATATAATGCAAAATAATTAATGTTGATGTAATCATACATTTTCTTGCATAGTAATATAGTAAATTAAAAAACATAGTAAATTTAATGAAAAATTAAAGTATAAGAGAATTCAATAAAGTAGAAATAATTGAATAAATAATGTTACGAGTTATTTTTCAGCAATTATTTTTTTATAGAAAAAGTTTCTTGTGTTTGAATATAATAATAAATTACTGTATTTTTATTTATTCATATTATACCAAGAAATAGGTGGATTAAAATCATTTCCTCTTAAAGTTTTATAATGATTTATAGGGAACCTCGATGAAACATTCAAATACTAATTCGAATGTAAATATTAGAATTTTGTACAAATAGTATGTTGTTCGAAAATGCTTGATTTTGTGGTTCGAATTGCCAATGTTCGATAGTTCAATTTAATTTGCCGCCCACCTCTGCGGAGCGGCTGTAGAGATATATAGTGTATGCAGACTTCGTTAAACATCGTTTATTATGGTTTATTGACAATTACATTATTGATGAGTTGAATTCATTTCTCAGGTGAGTGTGAACTACGTTCAATTACAACGATATATTTGCTCCATATTGATGGTTACGATGTTGTTGCTGATCTTGTTAAGGATCAGCAATGGATTATGCACACTCCTTGAAAAGGAGTATAGCTTATTTATATAATTGAGGCCTTTGCTAGTGTTGTAAGGATTAGCAAAGAGCTGTGTATACTAGTATAGCTTAGTTATGTAATCTCAATAGAGACTGCTGACATACTTTTATGATAAAGAGTACTTCGATACCGTGCTTCTTCTAGTCAAATATTTTCGTGTAATGCAGTCAGTACCCTTGACTGTTTATTAATTGTTGTACACTGGAGAATCGACATATGTTCCTTATGTAATGGCTTCACTGAGAGAGCGTAATCGAGTGAATATCTCTTGAGTGACTAGCTCATGGTTGAAGAGCACGTGTGGTGGGCTTACTTTAAATATCCACACTGCAGCTTAGTTAGCTGACAACAATGGATAGGCGATTCTATACGGAGACTAAATAAACATTGCAGGGCAGTTGAAAATAAAGCTTTAGAAGTTTCGAGAATTCCGGGAAAATAAAGCTTTGGAAGGCTGGAGAATTCCGAGAAACATAATGTTTACAAAATTCGAGAACTAGAAGGCTTATAAATTTCCGAGAGGCAAAGGTCTTGGAAAATGCTCCAATTGTGAACAAATGTAATTTACAATTTCTACTTGTTTTTAATTTGTCTAAACTTGTATAACATCACGTACTATCTTATTATATTTGCTTAGTATATATACAAACATTTACTTAATAGTATTTCGTTGATCCTTCATAATGTGAAACATAATTTACATATAAAACTGCTTCGAGTACAAGCTGTAGAAAACAATATATATAATAAATATTGATCAATAAAAATGTTTTCGAGACTGCGAGAACCTCTCACGAGTGTTAAACATCTGTGGAAAACCTAAGTCGTTAAACATCTGGAAATAGTCGTTACACTGAAAAATTAAAATGTAATGGTACACAATCGCATACACTATTGTCAAATCTAGCCATACTATCGCTTGGATAGTGAAAGCAAGGATGCTTTAATTGGGGCTTCCTCTTAGCGAAACGCTATGAGATAGACTACTTTCTCTAATTGAAGACGCAGAAGCTAGAGGCGCTCCAAGTAGAGACGCCAAAGCCAGAGGATCTCCGATTGGGGATGCCAAGGACTGAGCCGTCCCTAAGTGGGAACGCCGTGGTCAGAAGAGCGCTCTTAAGGGACACGACCACAAGTCAGAAATGCTCTCTCATAAGGGACGCTGCATCAAGTCACTTAGTGCCATCACTCAGCAGCTCAAGGTGCCATAGCCACCTTTCACTCAGCAGAGTTTCTCAAGGATTCAGTGTCATCGCACACTTTCTCATACTAGGTGCCATCGCACACACTCTCAGCAGAGCTGCTACGGAAGGACTTCCTTATACTCTGTGCCAATTATACTCTCTCAAGTGATTGCTTTCATAAGTCAGAGCAAGCAACGCGATTGGACGCCACATCAAGGTATCGAACCATTTTCTCACCCTTCTACACGACAAGTTAACTTGGAGGAGACCAGTAATCAAGTTACCACCACGTGGCACTACGTGAAGAAGTATCAAGAGATTTATGACCTCTCACTTGTCAATGTAGTATTTTACCACCAAGCACACTGCATCATTCGGAGGATCCGGAGATTTACGACCTCCTATCTCCACAAGTAGTGAATGCTGACACCACGTAGCAACATCCTAGAAATGGCAAGATCTCAGCGATTCTCATCATCAACGTAGAATCATTATATTGTAATTGTAAAATAAGCAAAATAACAAGCACGACCAGCAGATGTATTAAATACTAAATTGAAGCGCTACCCCTTCCACTAGTCCACACTTTCCTCTCACCAGGAGACTGGTGGCCATAGTCTAATTCAAAACAAAAAGGAATTAGAACTTTAATAAGTATTTATAGTTTTGTACAGTACATAGGTAAAAAAAGATATTATGCAATGTCAATATTGCACCTCTTGATGATACAAGCATTTAATAAAAATTGTTATAAATTTAGTAAGAAATATATTATTAATATGATATAGCAATTTTTCAGAATTTAATTTTGTAGTTCAATATCTACATGTTTATTTATTCTGCCTTTTATTTTTTTATTTATTTTTTTTATAGAATTTTATCGAACTTCAATTCATGCTTCTCGTATTGAATGTGAATATTTGAATGTTTTTAATTTACCTGGAAACTTCTTCGTATAATTTCGTCATCTCCTTTAGTGATATGATTGAAACTATATCCACCTATATTAATATTACTTAAAAAGGGATTATTTGAATTTATTAAACCTGAAAGAAAAAGTCGAAATAAATAACGAATTTAAAAATTATTTGACAATCAAGCTAATTATTTTAAATTCAATATTTCATAACTTAAATATTTTATTTAACTATTCCATTAATTCAAATAGCTATTTAATTAATATGAATAAATATTATGAAATTATTTTAATTATAATTCGTTTTATGATTTTGATAATTGTTCATATTGATTTAATTTAAGTATGCATTATTTATAATCAAATTAGATATTATATTGTAAAAACATATTGGTAAATTTTTAAATAATTTTCTAATCTCTAATAAAATTTCTAATATTAATAAATATACATATATTCCTTATGGCAGCTTTTAGCTAATTAAATGTACTTTATGTTGACTAAATTAATATATAGTAATAAGCACAATAGTTTACAATTAATATGTTACATCGGTAGTAATAAAATAAGTATATATGTAGCAGATTCAGTGGGTAATGTTCCCCATGGATTAGTGGTGATCCCTATAAGGAGATTTGAATACATTAATATCATTTATATATTTTTTAAATCGGTATTCGCTTTTCAAGATTATTTTTCAACTTTAATTAATTTTTGTATAATAACAAATATTAACATGAACTTAATTAGTAGTATTAAATAAACTATTAATACTTGAATATAATCTAAATCTAAATTATAAGGATAATTGAATATAATCTCAAAAAATTAAAGTACAAAAAGGTTGAAGATATTTTTATAGAAAATAAGAATTTATCACACAAATATGTGTAATTATTATTGAATTTCTCAAATTGAATACAATTATAGCACAATTGGAATACTATATAACATTAGAAGTTCTATGAACAAAAATAATTTCATCTTAGTTGTAAATAAAACACCGAAAACTAACACGAAATAGTAAATAAAATATTATATTGAAACTTAATAAACATAATTTCCTAATTAATTATTTTATTTATTAGATCAGAAATCCGTAGAACAATCTTATATCAATACAAAATAAGCATACATATACTATAATAATTTTTTACGGCTATGGGAATTGTTATTCATTGAATATACGGTACTAGTAAAAATATCAATAGACCTTTGTACATTAGCAAGAGATATAACGAAGATCAGAAAATGCTTTATACATTTTCTATTTTAACGGAAAATTTATGGAACCAATGCTTTACTTTTTTAATAATTTAAAATGCAATAACGTGGTACATAAAGCGATAAAGAAATAATTTAAAATCTACAATCTTGGCAATTAAAATGTAGAAGTTTTTGAATAAGTAAATTAAATAAATTAAATTAATTTTAAATTAAGTTTAAATATATTATATTATAATTATAAATTAATAAATTAAATTAAGTTTAAGATAAAAAAAATAGTTGAAACGGTAAAAGCGAAAAGTATCATTTATTGTTATATGTACTTTACATATGATCAGTTGAAAATCATCTAGAATTTATAAATTTATCATGAACCAAGCAATTTGCCGAACTATCTTTAATAGAATTGATTTCTAATCTAACTTATATATATAAAAAAATACACATAATTATACTTATAATACTTATTATGTACATATTGTAATTATACTTGTACATTATGAATCAGCAAATGGTACGAAGAATTTAGTGTTCAAACAAATTTTGTTAATCGAGACAATCGAGATTTACAAAATTTGTAAATCTTGGTATATTATTTCGAATGGCAATTAATAAATGTTAGCATCTATATTTTTAGAATAATTAAAATAAAGAAAATGAATAAAGATTAAGAGTTAAGGCTTAAACAAATTTTCAATGTTATATAATAGACATTTTTAAATATTTATAATAAGTAATATTATAGTATATATTGATAACTTCGTATTACATTTTTTTTTATAAATTTAAACGTTATCTAAGATTTTTATATTATATTTTTAAATTTTCTACTCTATTAATAAAATATTATAATTATAAATAATATCTGCTCGATTTTAAAGGTTTAGTTTATGGCACGAACTATCATTTCAATGTCCAGTGGATTAGTCTCTTGGCAGGATAACTTTAAAGGAAATAATAATTGACAAGGCTGAAAAAATATCATGTATTTAGTAAAAACAATGTTTATTATTTGTAAATGCTTATAATAATATTGCAACTTGGTATAGATAGAGATTATTCTATTGAAGTAATGAGGGTGTGTTCTTGTAGTTTTGATTGGCGTAGACTCTATTGATGTTACTGTGTCTTGTAATTGAGGTTATGCCGATGTTGTAAATATCAGCTGATGTAGCCAGTCAATCATGCTTATGAGGTAGCATGAGAAAATGGTGTTTGAATCAAGTATGCTTGATTTATTAATAACTATACTTGATATGGTGTAAGATGGTAAATGGAATTTATTAAGTAATCAATTGTGTCTTTAATTATTTATGGGGACAGTTACATAATCTAGCCACAGGTAAGAGTGGTTAATGATAAGAATTATAACTCTTGAAGTACTTATTGATCTGTATTTATAGTCGATTAATCGATCTGTTGTTGTTCTTCCTGAACAACGTGCTTAATGTATAGCGACACTTGTGTCAGCTGTTGAGGGCCTGTACGGTGTCAAAATGTTAGTTCGAGAGAGCGTAAGTGTGCCCGATTGACTCTAGTGGGCCTGTACGATGTCGAAGGGTTAGTTCGAGAGAGCGTAAGTGTGACCGATTTATTCTTGTGCGAGATGTGACTAGTTTATTTATTAATATAAAGAGTGTACCTTGTGTGCTGTAGACTAGGTGTATTAGTTACTGCGTAGTTGTTGTCCCCTTTGATTACTATTCCAATTGGCTTCACTATAATCAACACTAAATCTGCCGACTTTCCTTTATTAATGCACACGTGTATTATTAACTTGAATTGCTGAATATATGGCCACGTATCGTTTTCACAGTATACTGTAACATTGAGTGGCAGTTACACTTAATTGAGCGCGAGGAAAGATTACAATGAGCTTGCCACATGGCGGGCTGCGCTTAAATATGATGCAGCGGATGCAACGCCGGCAACAGTGCCGCGGTGAGTCGTTTTCCAGAAAATTCTTTGTGGCGTTTGAAAACGAAGCTTCTAGAAGTTTCGTAGGCGTTCTTTCTTTGTGAGATCTGATAGTATATTAGATTTGAGATCGTAAAACTTGCTCGGACTTGTCGAGTTATGTTTATAAACATTCGCCCGAGTCCGTGTGTCGGTCCAAACGCGCGTGCCGTACGCCGCACAGCGCGTATGACCTACTTTTTCTGAAATTCATGGAACTGCATCAATTCCGAACAATATCAATTAGAATCTTTCAGTAGATTGGTAGTTAATTTGGATTATCTTATTTTTATAACTGAGATTGTATGTAGTAATTATGGAATAAAAACATAAAATAATGATTAAAATTTCCCCTTAAAAGTTATTCAAATATAAGAGAAAGGACATAACTGATCAAAAGTATTGAAAATATAATTTTTCAAATTATTGTATATTAAAATGTTGTAAAAATGCAACTATGTTTTAAATGACTTACTTTTTTTAGTTAAATTGATTATAATTAATATTGCAATTTAACTAAATGCAGTATCAGCTATTTTAAATAAAAGAATGTTATATTAATTTTCGTTAAAGAAATTTAAAGACAACATTAAGTAGTAAAATTATTTGCTTTTATATTAAACTACATATGTTTATATATTCAATGAAAGTAAAATATTTAATAGCTGTATAAATTAGATTATTGATATTAGATATTGATATTAGATAAACTTGATAAATAGAAATTCTATGTATCCTGTATGTTTACGTATATTTCAAGAAGCTAATTCAGACTCAGATTTCATCATTAGGTTAGTTGACACATTTAAAACTAAGTATTAAATCAAATTTAAGCATACAAATTTTATTATTATTTTTTTTATTACTTATGTTGTACCAATTTTTAATTTGAAAAGCTATGGTTCAAAACAAAATAAGTAACATACATGTAATATATTTACTCATAAAATATATATTATAGTTAGGAAATTGTATATTTTAGTAATAAATTTGTATACTTATTATGTTTTATAATTGTATATTATTTATTAATTACCTCCGTTTTCTCTAGGAATATTTAAATTTCCGCTAGAAGTCTGATAAGTTGCTCCATAACTAGATTCTTGATTTGATAGTTCATGTATGCGATTCGAACTAAGTGCTCTTGGAATAGCATTACTAGGTACGCCGTGAGGAGCTAAATGCGTTACTTCTGCTACTTGATGCGGATCTTCTGTCTGAGGTAAATCTGATACAAAACCAGTGTCTTTTCGGTAGAAATTTATAAAAATAAATGCAGCAAGTACTATTAAACATAATAATCCATACGCACGAAATGTAGCTGTAGTACCTGTTAATGCAATAAGACGTATATATCTTTATGGTATCAAACATAGTAAATATAGTCAATTTATATAATCGTATATACATAAAATAATTAAAATGTTAACAATGAAAAATAAATGAATAATTTCGAAATAATATTTAGTTATATGTACTCTAATTATTATGATTACAGTTTATTTTCTGACAAAGTAGCGCAAGCTCGTACATTCATTCCCTGTTTTAAGAAAAAAGACTGCCAGATATCGTATTATATATAAATTAACTAATATATTAATATATATATAATAACAAATATTTTAATTAATAGTTTGTTTTTATCTTGATTATCAATTAAAGAATATTATAGAAAAAATGTAGAAAACTATTATTAAATTATGAGTTCATCAACAAAATTTTTCCTACCTTATTGTTGATGATAGTATATTTATAAAATGATATACCTACGAAAATATACTTATTTATTTTTGTATATTAGTTTTTATAATTCAATTTCAATTTATAATCATAATTAAATATATAAAATATATTGTTAAAAATACATATATATATATATTTACCATAAATTGCAACAAAAATTCCACCAATAACTGCTCCACAACCTCTACCTAATCCATGGTGCAATCCTTGAAGTACGCTTTGTGCATTTGATCGTAGGGGTGCTGGAGTATTGTGCGCTATATAACTACAACAAGCAGCCCAAACAGCAGCATGTGTTATGCCTTGAATAAACTCAAATGGCAAAACCCACCATGGATTTTTTAACCAAGAAATATATAAAAATCGTATAACGTTTCCGCCTAATCCAAGACAAAGTACCTAAATTATAGTATTTTAATTTATTTAATTTTCAAACTATTTAATATATTATTTAAGAAATAAATTATACATACCTTGACATGGCCAATTTGTCGAATGAGTCTAAAACTGAAGAAATAAGCGAAAATTTCGGAAATATGATTAATAACTGAAGCGACACCAAAAAGTGTTGGAGTTCCACCATAATCTTGAAGATGCCAAAAAAGGAAAGTGAAAATAAGACCTATACCAAAACCCATATACCATGCAACAAATAGAAAAGATGCACATTTAAGATCCTTAAATTGCTTTAATATTGTTACCCATTCTGGAATTTCTCGTGTTGTTTGAGCAAATATTTTAGTCTAAAATAAAAATAAAACATTAAAGACTTGTTAATAGATTAATAAATTTATACATTTTGTTTTAGTTAATAAAAACGATTAAAAAGTTAATAGAAATTAAAGAAAAAGTTGTATTCAAGAATTTATAATCTAAATGCAGAAATAATCATTATTGATGCCTAATTTTTTTTGTTACTATTTGTGGAATTATGAAGTTTCATGTTTGTGATATGCGTATTTCCAAAGATTTACTAAAATTTTAATTTGTCTACTCTTTGTATAATTATTTCTATAAAATACAATAATTTAGTGAGTATTTTCATTTAAAATATTCTTTATTTTCTTCTTATTTAATTTGAGATTATGTATACAGATATTCATAAAATAGTCTCATGGGACTCAAAATCTTAGAGCACAATAAATAAAATGTGACAGTATATTTACTTTATAATATTAATTTATCATATTTATACTTATAATTATATATATATATATGTAGTACATTATATTAAAATTATATAATTATAAAATCTTATTTTTTATATAAATACATTCTTTTTTTTATGTTGATAATAAGTTAATTCATTTTTAATTAGTTTGGCCTTCTCCTTGATCTTTCTGATTTTGGTTTTTTTGTTTCTATGTTTCAGCATCATATAATAAATTATTCGAAAGTGTTTAAAAAAATTATAAAGAAATTATTTAAGAAATAAAAAAAATTAAATAGTTAATTTGATTACGATTTGTCGTTTGAAGTCGTTCATTAGTTGAATGTGTATTTTTATGTTTTATAATAATTATACTTTTAACATATGAAAGAAATTGAAAAATTATAAGTTATTGCTATACAGCAGCAGTTTCTACTATGATATAAATATCTTTATTACTATTGATGTTAAATTTTCTTCAACATTCAATAAACCCTATTTCAGTTAATTAAGCAAAAGTTTAATTTAAAAGAAACAGTAATGCTCTTTATAGATCATAAGTTTTTAACCTTTTTCAAATATTTGTATTCATACTTCATACACTGTAAAAATATATGAACTATTAATTTTTTGTTCTCATTAATCCATGGCAAGTATTTCTTAGATTCAATAGGTATATTTACTATTTTGTACGTTCTTTAGAAGCTTCGATTATATATTTAAATATATCTGAACACTGCAATTCATATTGTAACTTTACTACTTTATTTTATTATACTGAAAAGAGATATTAAATCTACTGTTATTCGAATTGTTATTTTTTGGCTCGAACTGCCAAATTCAATAGTTCAGTCTATTAATATCTCGCCGTAGCAATACTTAGGAAATAACACATGTGAAAGGGCTGTAAATATGTATATTGTGTAACTTCGTTTATGACATCGTTTCTTTTGCTTTATTAACAGTTACAGTATTGTAGTTCTATGTTCACTTCTTGTGGAAGAGAGAGAATTATTGTATTACAATGATGTGGTTGCTCCTTGGTAATGGTGGCGATGTCGTTGATGATGTCATTAGGATCAGTAATGGATTTTGTGTATTCCGTGAAGGGGAATATGACTTATTGAATTCTATGCTGACGTTGTAAAGGTCAGCAAGAAGAGTCGACCATCAGGGGAGCATGGAAGGTGGTAGTGGTAGTTAGCAAGGAAAGTCGGCCATACACATAAGAGGAGTATGGAAGTAACTGTGTGCAAGTTACTCTCAATAAAGACAGATGATATACCTTCAAGTGTAGAAGGATCAGATACAATGCTTTGTATCGTCAACTATTATCTAGAATAGCAGTCAACCGTAGATGGATTGCTGTCTGTGTGCACTGGAGAAATAAACGAGCGTTCCTTGCAATGGCTGCGTTGAGAGAGCGTGTGTTGCGTGACCTTATCCTTGTTGTAGACTCCGTGCGATATCGTGGCTTGGGCGGAGATGACTGGCTAGGACGAGTGACTAATTGTGAAGAATAACTAATATCGTACACTTTATGACTACCGACACTATGTACTGAATGACTGCTTTATGTTAACTACGTGGAGTCTTGACGCGCACTTCCCGAAGTATGAGTATGGCAACTAACTCTAGCTCGAAACAAGCTTTCGGCTATTCGAGAATTCGGTGAAAGCAAACTTCAGAAGATTCGAGACGTTCCCGTTGTTTTAGATAATTGGGAAATTAATGTAAGAAAATGTAAACATTCTGAGAACCGAAAGCCTCGAATAAAATGCTCCAATTTCGAACAACTTTATAATATTATATTCACTGGTAAAGAAGAAATAGATACATAATTAACTTTCATTGACATACTTTTATAAATTACGAAGTCTTAAGGAACACCCTTCATTATAATAGATTATAAACAAGTATAAAACTTTGGATTATCCATAAAAACTGGACGTCTTATTTATATACTAGTAAATAAATATATTTATATAGTAGACTTATCTATATAATAGTATTTAAGATAAATAATTTTCTCAAATGAAATTTTTTTACAAATTTATAAATTATTCAATGGATCATGTTCAACAGTTCCATTTATTCATTTTGAAGAAATTCTTCAAACAAAAGTAATTTCAAAATATTTTTTCATGAATTCTTTGAATTATGCTCTATTTTATATTTTTCTATATTTTGGTCATTACTGTAGTAAGCTGTAAATAGCAAACAAGTTAATCCGAAAGAATAAAATATAGGTCAATCGTGGTAGAAGAAATTACTCTGTCATGAAAGTCATTTAGAAATTTATAACCATTACAAATAGGAATATGTTGTTAATGTAAAAGATTCACAAAAATTACAAAAAAAAAATCTTTGATGTTTCTAAAAGACTATAATATATGACTATGTATATTGTTTTAAATAAGGATGATCGATAAGAATAAATATAATTATTATAATTTTCAATACCAATCTACTATGTAATAAAAATTGCTAGAGTTAAAGATTACTGTGCTATTTCTGGATTAATTATAATAATATAAATTAATTGTAATAAATTTTATAAGAATGAAAATATGAATAGCATTTGATTTTAGCGGAATTAAAACATAGTATTTAAAATAAAATCAGTGATGTATAAAAGTCCATATTCTATTTACGTGTCCTGGATTAAAATATCAAATTTTAAAACAGCAAAAAAAATAGGAATCTCTAATTTACAATATATTATATAATTTCTTCACAATATTACTTCATTTATAGTTCTCCTACATTATATACAAAAAACCTATTAACTGATAAATATAAAATCGAAAGAAAATTTATATTTTTTCACAAATGTATCTAATGAAATTTATTTAACAATAAAATGTATAAGTGTTTCAAATAATCACTTCTCTGGGTATATTATATTGTTTATGTTTAAATTGCAACTTTTTCACACATCACACCAAACATTAAGAAATTCTAGATTTCTAACATTTACAAATCTAAAACCAGGCTATATATATGTGTGTACGTTCTAAAACTATTCACCAATTAATAATATCTGCTTTTAACAGCTAAATCAAGAAAGTTGCATGGAAGTAAAAATTTGAGAAAAATAAAAATCATTTGAAAAATATTTGTGTTCGGGATTGATGCAGTCCCATGAACTTCAAACAAAAGAAAGGTCATACACGCTG
The DNA here is from genome assembly GCF_000503995.2 of Ceratosolen solmsi marchali. Taxonomy (NCBI): domain Eukaryota; kingdom Metazoa; phylum Arthropoda; class Insecta; order Hymenoptera; family Agaonidae; genus Ceratosolen; species Ceratosolen solmsi. Next base: position 10,251,941 of record NW_011948419.1, read on the forward strand.
TCCGGCGTACCGCATGTGCGCCTAGACTGACCGCATGTGCGCTTAGATTGGCCGCATGTGCGCCTAGACTGGCCCGCACGTACGAACCGGGACGGGTGCTCGACAGAATATTTACAAACAAAACTCGGCAAGCCCGAGCAAGTTTACGACCCGAAATATAATATACTGTAAGATCACCCAAGGGTGATCACCAAATGTAAGATCACCAAACTCCTACTTTCCTCTCGTCGAACATTCTCGAAGGTTCTAGATTTTTCCTTCGACGCCTCGTGTAAGAATTAGTGCAACAATGACGATGCCTTGTTGCCAGCAAAGTGAGCCGCCGCGTGGCTATATAAGTGACGCACGCGGCGCGTCTCGCTCTCTTGCTGATGATACCGCTTGCTGAAGATACCTCTCGCTGAAAATCATCTCTTGCCGTACCACCCTCGCTCCACTGCGCTTGCGGCTAACATCTTGCCGTGACCCGATCGCAGTGACCGACCACAGTGAATCGATTCAATCATCTAGCAGTAGAAGCCATGGCACACAGGTCTCGGTCTGCCTTCAGCACGACCGCCATGAAACGGTCGGTATTTTCAGCAGAGCCGCCACGGAACGATCAAGCCTTAGGCTTAGCAAAAATAGGACACACTTACGTTCTCTCTAACTAACCCTCGACATCGTACAGGCCCACTAGAGTCAATCGGGCACACTTACGCTCTCTCGAACTAACATGCTCAGCAAGCTGACACAAGTGTCGCTATACATTAAGCACGTTGTTCAGGAAGAACAACAACAGATCGATTAATCGACTATAAATACAGATCAATAAGTACTTCAAGAGCTATAATTCTTATCATTAACCACTCTTACCTGTGGCTAGATTATGTAACTGTCTCCATAAATAATTAAAGACACAATTGATTACTTAATAAATTCCATTTAACATCTTACACCATATCAAGTATAGTTATTAATACATCAAGCATAATTGATTCAAACATCATTTTCTCATGCTACCTCATAGGCATGACTGACTGACTACACCAGCTGATTTTTACAACATCAGCATTACCTCAACTTCAAGATACTTAGTCATATCCATAGCATCTACAATAATCAAGAATACAAGCACACACCCTCATTACTTCGATAGAATTATCTCTCTCTACACAACAGTGCAATATTATTATAATCATTTACAAATAATAAACATTATTTTTACTAAATACATAATATTTTTCAGCCTTATCACTTATTATTTCCTTTGAAGATATCCTGCCGAGAGACTAATCCACTGAACTATTGAATTGGTAGTTCGAGCCATAAACTAAACCTTTAAAATCGAACAATTTGGAACCTCTGTTTTAACAGTTGGGATTCAGTTTTTTTATATATAATAATTTTTACAAAATTTATTATTTTATTATTTAAATCAAGAGACTTTAATTCATATAATTTTGATTTAATTAAAAAAGAATAATTAAAATTAACTAAGTTATCTATTTTAAATTATTAATAATTTAATGATAAAAATACAAAATAGAAAAATAGATAAAAATTACATGTTTTCATATTAACTAGTCTTTATAATTTTCCGAAATTGATAAAATATGTATAATCTACAATGTGAAATAAAAATGAAAAGTAAAAGTATGAAAAATAAGTAATTCTAACAATTAAAACATTGTCCAAAAAATGTGAGAATCAAGTTTTTAAATCAACAGAATTTATATATGAATAATTAATATTTTATTTAATATAAGTTTAATATATAAGATTAGAGTGTAGCATTAAAGGAGAATGCATAATATTTTCATAGTCATATATTTATCTAAATATTTTCACAAAACACTACTGCAGCTATTGTCTAGGCTATTCTTTAATGTATTTTTAAGTAATAGCTAGGAATTTAAATTATAATTATGATTCTTTCAACAATTTTTCGTATAACTATGTGAAAGATGATATATATATATATATATATATATATATATATATATATATATATATATACTTTGCAACGAATCAAGAAAATTTTTTGTATGATATATGTGTATATATGAAAATTGTTACTTGGAAAATTTTATTATTCAATTTATTCAAATGCTACCTAAAGTTAAATATAAAATAAATTAACAAATAAAATAACATTAAATAAAACCGAACCTTATCTTCTGTAAGTTGTGGTGTCTTTATTGAATCCTGTAAACCAGGAAGATTCAATTGTTCAGAAAGTTGATTTTGTAGTTGTTCTTCCCTTGTAATTTCAACTGGAGATTTTTGTACATGCTAATGTTCAACAAATATATAAACAATATTTATAATATTATATGTAATAGGCGAGATATGAATTTAAAAAAACCATTTCTTACTGGTTCTATTGAAATCGAATCATATTTAAAATTGATTTGTGTAGCAGTTATAAGAGCAGCACCCATTAGAACGCTAAATATTGCAAAACAAATAGTGTAGTTCTTTTCTTTGGCATCAGGCCCACATGGATGATCAGGAAAAGCCGTGCTATGATCTAAAGCAATACCTACAAAAAACATAGCTAGGCCCCAACCTAAACTTCCAAACATGCGTTGATGACCGTATCTGTTTAAAAAATTATTTCAGTAAATATAGAAACATATATTGATATTTAAATAATAGTTATAAAACAATCATAAATTTTAAATAATTTGGAAATTTAATATAATGATTTGTATACAAACCAGTACGAGATCTGATATCATAATTACTTAATTAATACATACATCTACCTATATAAACGGAATAACTCTTAAATTTGAGACTTTCAGAGAAAATTTGATAAAGATTAATTAGCTTGATTACCAAAAGTGGTTTCTATTGATGTGATAACGATTGAACTGGTTCTATATCAATACTAATTAAGTGTAATACAATTGATTCTTTTTTAATCTAAGATAATTTAGTATTTATATATGCTTACAATATTATTGTAGAATTTGCATACACGTCAGCTTTATTCATACTAACTTTTAGAATAAGTTATAATCTTCAAACATAACTAATTTATACAATATATGCTATTTATTATGCTACTTAATAAACAAATTTTATAATCAAATATATTTAACAAATATATTTTTATTCTTTTAATGTTACTAAAAGTTATAAATAATTTTTGATAAAATAAATAATTAAATTTAAATTAACAAATAAAAATGTTCGTTTATTGACATAAATACGTGAAGACGACATGTCAAGTAATCGCGTTTCTTTATTAATGTATTTCTGATTATTAGTAATTTACTAGAAATATATTATTTTTATATTCTTTTCATATAATTTTTCACTTGATTTTCATTGGTAATATCTATACATTTATTATCGTTTTTCTAGTTTTCATATTAATATCTGTTACGGATTACAGCAGTTTTAAGCGGAATGCAAAGTGGGAGAGGAGTGAGCGCGCGAACATTTGTTTTGTAAACATTGGCCAACGGACCCAAAGAATGCTTCTAGCCGAAAAACTCTAATACGACTATAATTCCGAGAAGTAATAACAAATGAACCCTACGAGGCTATGCCCTATTGACGTCACGACAATTAGCGGCATAGTAACAGCCACCGATGCGCTATCGACGCAGCCAGTTCGTACGAGAATATGTAAGGAGCTGCACGTGTCGTGATTGCCCTGCTAGTACCAATCATGCACTCTTCACATTGGGCTCGCTATCCAACCCTGCCATCGCCATTGGGAGGCCAAGGCGAGCATCAAGCAACCCAAGGAACTAATAGCGATGCCACAACTATACTGGCGCCCACGCCCCCGTAAGCAACGCAGACGCTCGTTCCTTACTACTTCTTACTAGTTAACAAGCACTCATGACGACAGGACCAGCAATCTACACTCGCGGTTTACGCCCGCATGTAAATAACGCCGACGCTCGTTCTTACGACTACTACTGCAACGGTTCTTGCCAACTCAAGTAAGATGCGACCAGACGCCTTTCTTACATCTCACCTCTACACCGCGGTTTACACCCACATCGAGCACACGAACGTGCACCAATACCACCACTACCTTTGAGCTCACGGACACAAGCAGTGACGTCACACGGACGTTCTCCCACCACTCCGTACACTGCAGCTCACCCCACGCCGGCTGCTAAGACGGCACTAACTTGCTACCCCTACCACCACGAGTCTCCCACTACACTACTCAACCCAAAGGAAGAAAGAGAATCACGCTCCAGACTATCAAGAATACACGTACAGACTTATCGCCACCAACATTAATGAAGAAACACTGATCTATTCATTCTTCATACACTCATTCCGATATTCATAGATTATTAACTATTCATTATTTATTATATTTAATAAAAGAAAAGACTATAAGCATTAAAGGCAGTATTGAATAATTGCATTGCCCCTTCCACTTGCCAGCAACCCTCCACCCACCATCATAAGGAGGTTTTTAGTCTGATCCCAGACAATATCTATTATTCATTATTCTAGTGAGTACATTTAACATATATCGCTAAATTATATTTTACAAGTATTTTTCGATGTTTAGATATTTTTGAGATTGTTTTAACTTCAATATATATCAATAATATGCAATAACGTAATCCGATAATACGATTTACGTTGTATTCTTATTTTCTTACATATTTGAGGGATTGTAAAAATTGGATAGGTTACTTTCTAATTTTAAGTAAGTACGTTTAACGAACATATTAATTATATCGTTAATATACTTCCAATGATATTTTTATGATTTTTATTATTTAAAATTTTTATGTTGCTCATTATAATCTAAAATTTATGAAAAGTTCATAAAAAAACAATATTTGAATGTCAGTCATTGATATACTTTCTTTTTTCTTAACTGAATATAAAATATTTGATAATATTATGAATAAATTAAATCATCTAATTATATTACAAATGATTAATAAATAATTCAAATATTTATACATGGTAATAAAAGTAATTGTTTGATTTTAAAAGTTTAGTTTATGGCTCGAATTACCAATTCAATAGTTTAGTGGATTAGTCTCTCGGCAGGATAACTTCAAAGGAAATAATAAGTGATAAGGCTGAAAAATATTATGTATTTAGTAAAAACAATGTTTATTATTTGTAAATGATTATAATAATATTGCACTGGTGTGTAGAGAGAGATGATTCTATCGAAGTAACGAGGGTGTGTTCTTGTAGATTCTATGGATATGACTATCTTGAAGTTGAGGTAATGCTGATGTTGTAAATATCAGCTGGTGTAGTTAATCAATCATGCTTCTAGTATCTTATCGTATCTTGTAGTAGCATGAGAAGATGGTAGTTGAATCAAGTACGCTTGATGTA
>NW_011948419.1:10257644-10349718 GCF_000503995.2 Ceratosolen solmsi marchali
TGATGTCGACGGTTAGTTCGAGAGAGCGTAAGTGTGCCCTGTTTGTGCTAGCGGGCCTGTACGATGTCAAGGATTAGTTCGAGAGAGCGTAAGTGTGCCCAGTTTTGTCCTAACGGGCCTGTACGATGTCGAGAGGTTAGTTCGAGAGAGCGTAAGTGTACCATGGTTCTGCTAGCGGTCCTCTACGATGTCGAGGGATCAGTTCGAGAGAGCGTAAGTGTGCCCGATTAACTTTAGCGCGAGATGTGACATGTTTATTTATTAATATAAAGGTGTATCTGGTGAACTACAGGCAAGGTGCATTACTGCTGTATGATTGATGTCCCCTTTGATCACTATTCCATTGGCTTCACTGTAATCACTATCTAATTTGCCGATTTCTTGTTTTTATGCACGCGTGTATTCTTAAATATACTGCCGAAAATATGGCCACGCGTCGTCTTCACAGTATACATAATACTGAGCGACAGATACACTTGAGTGAACGCGAAGTGATATTATAAATGAGCCCTTTGAATACGCACACGAACCGAAGGATTGATCGTTCCGTGGCGGCTCTGCTGAAAATACCGATCGTTCCATGACAGTCCTGCTGACGGCAGGCCGAGACCCGTGTGCCATGGCTTCTACTGGTAGATGGTTAGATCGGTTCACTATAGTCGGTGTCACTGCTGTTGGGTCATGGCAAGATGTTAGCCGCAAGCGCAGTTGAGCGAGGGTCGTTCGGCAAGAGATGATTTTCAGCAAGAGAGCGAGGCGTGCCGCGTGCGTCCCTTATATAGCCACGCGGCGGCTCACTTAGCTGGCAACAAGGCTTCGTCGTTGTTGCACTAATTCTTACACGAGGCTTCGAAGGAAAAATCTAGAACCTTCGAAAATGTTCGACGAGAGAAAAGTAGGAGTAATAACCTTGGGTGATCTTATAGTATATTATATTTCGGGTCGTAAACTTGCTCGGAATTGTCGAGTTTTGCTTGTAAACATTCGCGCGAGTGCGCGTCCCGGTCTGCACGTGCGTACCAGTCTAAGCGCACATGCTGTACGCCGGACACCGCGTATGACCTTTCTTTTGTTTGAAATTCATGGGACTGCATCAATCCCGAACAGTAATGAATGACAATTATTCCCAAATATAGAACAATTACATTACAATTTTAATCTTGTAATATTGATATTTTAACAGTATTACGAAAGGTATTTAGTGGAAAATGTTTAAATACTTAGACTTTTTTAATTTTATAGTATCCATTTTAGGTACATGTGATAAAAATAACTACTGCTCAATTACCAGACAAGCAAGTTGAAAATATAAAGAAATACTTAAAATATTGTGATCGATATTTATTATGAAAAGAATAAAAAATTTTGGTTATATTTCAGAGTGATTATATTTCAAATCTATCATAATTGTAGAAGGCAGTTAGCAATTACAACCCACTTCAGTGCCAAGAATTTGGTATCAGAAATATTAAAATTAAAAAATTTTCTGATATTAACAATTGTTACGGATTGAAGCAGTTAATTAAAGGCGGAATACAAAAGTGGGAGAGGTATAAACACCTGCACGATGCGTTATAAACGCAATTCTGCGAATTTGGGAAATTTCACTACGCAGAATACCCGAATATTACATGATAATTCCGACTAACAATGTCGATGAACTCTCCAAGGCTGCACCCTAGTGACGTCATGATAATAATCGGCATAGTAACAGACACCGGTGCGCTACCAGTGTCGCAAGCTCGTACAAGAATATTTAAAGAGCATTGCTTGACGCGTTTCTCTCTTACTAGTTCAAACAAGCACTCTTCACGACAGGCTCGCTATTCTACTTATAATCGCCGTTACCACTGTAAGCAGCAACGCATCACGAACGTTCCTCACGACTACAACTATATCGGCTCTCATAGCCTACGTACGCAGCAACGCATCAAGGAAGTTCCTTACGACTACAACTACATCGGCTCCCAACGCCCACGTAAGCAGCAACGCATCAAGGACGCTCCTTACCACTACAACTACAACAGCTGCTGTCACCTACGTAAGCAGCAATGCACCACGGACGTTCATCACTACCACAAGTACATCTATTCTCACATCGATCTATACAGCGACGCATCACGAATGACACTCACAACCACAAGTATAAGGGCGGCCCAAAGCCCACGTAAGTAACGCACACTACCGACATTTACTCTACACCACGCGATCGAAACCCCCGCTCACTCAAGTAGTGACGCAACACGGACATCCTCCCCACCACAACGACAGCAGAGGCGCTCACGCTACACCGGCGGCAAGAGCAGTATTGTCCCACTTTCCCGTCGACCACTACAGCAATTCATCGTGCAAGGGGAAAGAATCGCGCCTCACTATACCGAGAGTACGCACACATATCCATCGTTACTTACCAATTGATGAAACATTCATCTATTTATTTACTCACACCTTAATTCAACCACCTATGACCATTGAATAATTGTTATATTTATAATATTTAATAAAGGGAAAGACAATAAACTCTAAAAGCAGTATTGAATAATTGCATTGCCCCATCCGCTTGCCAGCAACACATCCACCCACCATCACCAGGAGATGTTTTAGTCTGAGCCGAGACAACAATTATTCTGAACAATTAATCTGTGTAACGATTTTCTGATACTAACAATTATTCTCTAAAAGAGATAGTGGCTCTATATAATTAATAGTAGGTTGTATAACAGCATAGTTGTTATATGGAATAATTTATAGTATTATATATATGATCGGAAATTAGCTACAAGCAATATTGCTAAAGTTTATAAATGCATCAAATAGAAGGACAGATATATTTTTGGAACGTGTATAATTCTTATTATAAAATTTTTTAAATATTTTGTATTTTTCGGAAAAGTAATAATGTTAATTTAATAAGTGATATATTATCTTTACTATAATTTACATCGATTTTATAAATAATTTGTTTATAAATTAAAAATGACTTCTTTTTAATAACTTGTCAAATACATCTGTGAAAATAAATATATTCAATTACAATTAAGTACATATATAAAGTATTATGTCAGAACACTATGTGACGAAAATATGGTCACTGATATAATAGTAATATTAGAATTTTATGAACTATCGGTCTGAAAAAATTATAACTAATTGGAGCAACAACTACTTGGTCGTTATTATATATATAAAATTATATTCCGATAAGTAATATTTATAATATTAATTTGGATATTAAATTATTTTGTTTTAATATATGACATAATAATGACATATATTTTTTAAATATTATAGGTTGTAATATATATATGCTTATGTAAATTGAAAATATACACTTAAAAATATATTTTTATATTGCAATATTTTCTTACCTATCAGTATCTTCGCCAAGAAGTGTAATGACAGCCGAATCTGCCAAAGTAATCGCAGGGGCAGAGAAAAATTCTCCAACAACTACCAGTAATAATAGAAGGAAGAAGGTTTTCTGTATATCCTACATAGATATTAATATAATTACTTATAATCAAATTAATTTCTTTAAATACAAATCAATTCATAGGTCATTGGTATGAAAATAGTTACTAAAGTTCTTAAGTTCTAGAATTTCGTTTATAAATCGAATTATTACGAATGCCTTTAAGTGCAAGAAATCAAATATTTACATCTTTATGTAGTTATTTTGAAATATATATAACTCGATTTTTGATTGTAAATAAAATATAATTTTGCATTTAATAATTAAACATGTATAATTATGTAGCTAAATGAAAATAATTATATAAATTTTATACATATACTAAATATATTTTAAAACTTTTGGAAAATATTAAATTCAAATTTGTTTCAATTATAACTGTATTACTTTTATAATTATAAATTACAATTATAGATTATTTTAAAAGATTTTGCATAACAATCTTCTAATAAAAATATATATTCGAGATTCCGAAAATTATTCGAATGTTATCATTTCATTCATATCATATGGGAAAATACCTAACCGTTATCATTTCGGGGGAAAACTCCAACGGTTATATTTACTCGGAAATCCTCCAACGATTGTTGGAGGTCCGGAAAAACAAGTGCAAAATGGCCTCCGTTGTTTTTCGTACCACGACTGCATTCATTGTTTCAATAACCACAATCGCTACCTTATTGGCAGCTAACAAAGCTGCTGCTTGGATATTTAAGGCAAGCGCTAGTCAGCCATAAGATTCAGCTAAAACCGAGTCACTCGAGCAATCGCACACATTCTCAGCAGAGCCGCTACGGAAGGTACACTCAAGAGCTTCATACTAAGTAGAGTCTTATATACAGTGCACCAAGCACGAAGCTGTTTCAGGCCTTTCTCACCCTTTCACACCACAAGACAGCTTGGAGGAGACCAGCAAACAAGTTACCACTATGTGGTACTACACAAAGAAGTGTCAAGAGACTTACGATCTCTCACTTTTCAGTATAGTACTTCACGACCAAGCGTACTGCATGAGATACAGAAATTTTAGAACATGCAAAGGACTTTTTAGAACAATATTTTAGTTCAATTTAAAGGTCGATAAATAAAAATGTATTTATATAATTATTTAATCATTATGTGAGTTCTTATTCGGTTAGAATTTGAATTCCCTAATATTGTCGTTGATTATTTGTAATAAGCTAGTAATCAGTAATATTTTAAAACTTAAATTTTTAAAATTAGAAATATTCTAATTTTAATTTAATAGAAAATATCGGTATCTATACTGTAGAATACATTTTTATCAAAAATTCTTCTTACTTATTTTTTTTTTAATAATTTGTTATTATTTGAAAGATTATCTCAATATAAAGGTTTCAATTTATAACAACTCGGCATATTTTCATATTAAATTATATTAGCCAACATAGATATGGAAAGTATTATAATCCTCCAGTTATTTAATTAAGAATTTAATTAATACAAAACTTCAGTACAAATATAATAAATGTTATAAAGTATATGACTGTTAAAATATCTATCTAAACTTACATGAAAAATTTATTATTAATATATATAGATTTTTAATCTTATATGATGAAATAATGTAATAGCTAAACCATAAAGTACGTTATATTACATAAATAATTTGAGATGAGCTATACAGTCCCTCTACAATTTTATAATGTTAGAATCGAATCAAATAATCTTCCTAGCATTAAAAAACATTAAAAAATAGTTGACCACATTAGAGCGATTTTACTATTTTGCCAACGATGAACTGTCACCATACAATTGTTTAAAATTTATGTAATATATATCGATGTATACAACGGAATAACAAAATGTAATAAAAAACTTATGCCAAGGTCATCTCGGGGGTTGCACTATAAAATGACTTTCGTGCACTGGCATGGGAGAATCTAACAGAGCGATATGCAAACTCCCCACTATCAATCCAATCTCGTCTCAACCAACTCCTCTTCAACTCATCAACATTGAAAGATGAGGCAGAGTTGATAGAAGATCTAATTAGCGATGCCAATGACTTGTTAAAGAAAATTGCACCTATTAGACATCAAAATTGACAAATGGGACTGCTTAAACGTCCACCAAGTCACACAAAATCTCATCCAGTACACAAGAGGGCAGTGGAAAAGCTCACTAGACGACTTCGACTTCCACCCTAAGTTTGAGCAATTCAAAATATTTCTAATGTCTCGAGTGAGGGTTCTAGAGAACATAGAGGAACCCGCGGGATCAAAACGATCAGTCCGATCTCATTCACCGAAAAAGAGATCAGTGAGCTTAACAGTCGTCAGTAAAGATTGAATAAAAGAGCCCACAAGAAGACCAAAAGAATGACAAGACTACTGCCACCAAAAACATTTGTTGACCGTATGCCCAATGTTCAAAGAAATGTCGATAGCGGAGTAAAAGAGTTTCGTAAGTAACCGACACTTATGTTATGTCACAAACGGCATAATGCACTACTGAATGAAGAACAAATCATGAGTTCAACCAAAGCAAGTCACAGTTCACAGCACTCCACATAGACTATTATCATTAATAACCCGTTGCCCACTGCATTGGCCAAAATAAGTTCATCATCAACAACTTTACTTTAGCTCGACTTCTAATCTATACAGGCTCTGAAATCACGTTCGTCACAGAGGATCTAGTTAAGAAGCTCAATATACCTCATAAATTTTCCGCTGTCCTCACTCATGGAATTGGAGGATCTCTCTCAACTAAGGTACAAGGTGCTGTATCACTCACCCTTCAATCAAATCATTCTAACTCCTCGGTCACTGTTCAAGCTTACATCTTCAACATATTGACCACAATACTATCACCCTTCAAAAACTCAAGTCAGGCATGGCCGCATCTGAGAAGCTTAACACTAGCAGATCCAGAGTATCTTCCACCAAGACCGGTGGATATTGTTCTTGGAACAGACGCATGTGGACAGATAATAAGGTCTAATATCATCAAGTATTTTCCAACCATGCCAATAGCGCAATTGTCCATTTTTGGATGGCCAGTAATTGGACCTGTCAGCTTCACAAACACTTTGACGTAAGTACCGCTCTACACATCGACACAGGATGTAGAGGATACTTTGCAAGAAACATTGACAAGATTTTGGGTGCAAGAAGAAGTGACAAATGGCAATGATCGTTAATACACACTTGATGAACAGTGATGTGAGAACCACTTTAAAAAAATTCATTCACGTGAGCCAACAGGGAGATAGATCGTTAGGATCCCACTTAAAACATCTGTTGAGGTACTCGACGATTCTCACAACAATGCCCATCTCTGTCTACAAGTTTAATAAGACGATTCTTAAAAGATGAAAATTATCGTCAGCACTATCAACAATTCATGACGGAATATTAGGAACTTAAGCATAAGAAGAGAGTTTCTGCAGTGTCCCATCATTAAAATCAATACTATCTGCCACATCACGGCATACTGAAACCAGGTAGCACTACCACAAGATAACAGTGGTGTTCAACGTCTTCAGCGTTTCGACATCAGGATACTCGATCGATGATTTTATGTACACTGGAGCCAATTTGAATTCAAAAATTTCAGACGAGTTAATCTGAATTAGCCGGAATCGATATCTATTTGCTACAGACACGGCAAAAATGTATAGGCAGTTACGAATTCACAAGGACGACTGGGATCTGCAGAGAATCCTTTGGATCGACGAACAAACCATGGAAGTATCATACCATCTGATCACAGTTGCCTATGGCACGAGAGCCGCCCCATTCATAATAGTCTAAACATTGCTGCAACAGGTGGAAGACGAGGGAGAAAAATACCGTCTAACAGTGCTATCCATAACGCATGGCAGATATGTTGATGACATCTTTGGAGGTGCGGACACGCCGTAACAGTTAATCGAAACCGTACTGCAACTGCATAAACTCTGCATGGCGGGTGGTTTCATGCTGGCAAAATGGTACTCAACAAGACAAAGATCCTCACCGCTATTAAAGCAGACCAGAAACAGGAGTTATTAATAGCATTTGACGATTGCACAACCAAAATTCTCAGACGACAATGGAGTCCTCAAGAGGATCGATTTACTTTCTCAACAACAATGTTTTCACAAACTGACCGTCTCACCAAATGCACAATATTATTAGACATTGCAAAAAAACCATTAAATTTTGTTTTACCAATCATGATAAACGTAAAAATGATTTTCCAAAAATTGTGGTTACATACACTTAAATGGGATGACCCATTACCATGTCAGATCATTGCTCAGTGCCGTATCATTAAAAAAGATCTTTCAGAGTTGAACAAAATTGCGATACGTCGATGGTTTCATATAGAAAGCATATATACAGTAGAATTGCATGGCTTTTCTAATGCCTCACAATTGGCAATGGTAGCAGTCATATATCCTGTTATTTACAACACAAATAAGCCTAAAGTTGCTTTCGTGTGTCCTAAGACTAAGGTAGCCCCTCTAATGTGGCATACTATTCCAAGGTTGGAGTTGGCAGCGGCCCTACTGTTGTCAAAACTTATACTGTGCATCAGATCCAGACTGAATGTAAAGGTAAAGGCAACAATACTTGTGGTCGGATTCTCGGGTAACACTCACATGGATCAAGTTTTACGCATCGCGCTGAAAAGACTTTGTGAGAAACAGGCTTACTCAAATTCAGGAGATTACTTATATAAATACAGGAGGTTATTTCAGATGGAATTACGTTCCCGGGACATCGAATCCTGCAGATTGCGCATCCCAAGGACTAACGACAAATCAGCTCTAAAATCATCCACTATGGTGGACTGGATCATTCGTGGCCAACTCAGCCGACGTAGAGCGACAAGCAATGCAATCAGGAAGCTCGTCCTGGCATCTCATTAGTAGCAGCAGCTCACCAGCCGGTTTATCACTGGGACATTACAAGTACTCAACTCTTATTAAGTTATTGAGGATAATATCTCTATGTATCAGAGTTCTTGCACGTTTAAAGAGTAAGCACGAATCATCTCCAATCAACAAAATATATCAAGGGGACTTGGAAATTTCAAGGAATTTTTGGATAAAGGCAACTGTTCGAGAATGCAAGAACATTTTTTCTTTTTGTCAGTGCAATAAAACATCTGGCAAGTAACATCGTAAAATTTGTATTTGGATTTCAAAGCTTCGCTTGCTCAAAATTCTCACTCATTAGTGTCATAAAAAATCTGGAAAAACAATACCATAAACACGGGAAAACCTATAGTTTTGACATCTGCATTTTCGTTCCGCTCGGCAACTACATCAAGCATTACTGCAAGCGGACCTTCCTTCCCCTTCCCGCTGTCAACAAGTTGCAATGCTGTCACCAGATGTGTTAGCAATGCCCCCCCTTTCCGCTGCCTACATGTTGTCACATGCAGCAGCAGCAACGAGAGATCTACTCATCATGAAGACCCAGAGATGACTAGGCCCTTAATTAACTCCGAAGCCAAAAGAGGTGCTGACCTCGCACTATAAGGAAGGTGTCTCTGATTGGACAGAAAATAAGGGAAGGGGTTCACATCAAATTCACGGTTAGAAAATGTATTTAAGGGGCGCAATTTCCAATACTCATTTACTCTCGATACTTAACTCTCTTAATACTTATCACTCGTGATATTTAACTGTCTTGATATTTACTCTTGATAGTTTCTTTAGTAGTATTTTCGTGATATTACTCTTTTTCGAAGTGTCTCTCCTTTTTTTGATATCTCTTGCTTAGTAGTATATTTGATATCTCTCTGTTTTAGTAATACTCTCTCAATATATTAAAACCCTTGAGACATTTCATACTCAGTTAAATTTAGTGAAAGTCGATTTAACTCTATTGCGGGAAACGACTTACACTTTTTCGGATTGTCCATTAACACTGGTACTCGAACAGTAGTTACAAGCTCCGGAAGAACGACGATATAAGCCTGTATGTCCACTAACGCAGTTCAAGAAACGATCGTTACATGTTCCAAGGTAGCGATGACTGTTTACTATAGTGTACTGTTTACTGTAGGTAGTGTTTACTGCCAAGAAGACGTAGATTCTGACTGAGTGTCAAATATACATAAACTAACGAGTACAAACATTTCCTGAAAACTCACTGCAACCTAAAACTCTGCACGTGCGACAACAAGCAACAGGCGTGCGTGCGGACTCGGCTTTTGGGACAATGCTTGCATTGTTTCCAAGTGTGTCGCATCTAGTCGATCGCATCGGAAAAACGACCACGCCCAAGAGGACCCTTCATCTAGCCAAATTCCAGGAAAGGGAGAGGCGACCAAGTAGAGGTGACCAATAGTAAGGGCTTCCCACTTCCGACACTTTCCAGATTAGCACATTCGGGACTGAGTCCGGAAGGAAGTGGAAATGAAGGCGTGCATAATTCATCATGCTGCCCAAGGTCACTTCTGATTGGACAATTGAAAGAAGAAGGGGTCCCAAGTGGAACTGGGTCAGTGAACTATTTAAGAAGGAAAATGTACTGTCCCACCACTTCTCTTTCCAAATACTTCTTACAGTATAAGGACAAGTCACTACTTACTTCTTCCAAATACTTCTCACAGTTGAAGGATAAGTCACGACCTACTCTCACGGAGGAGGACCGGAGAGACAAGTCGTTTATCTAGCTGAATTTTAATAAGAAGTTCTTTATACGATTGTGAATTAGTGTACAGTTGAATTGATCTCATCAAGACGGGATTGCATAGGACCTGACCACTTGCAATCTCACTTGGAGATAAGGAAGAACTAAAGAGTTGCAACATTGCAAGGGAACGTCATAACAAGCCACCGAAGAGAGACTGGAAAATCACGATACACTGCAAGTAAGTCCTCACAGCTAGTACAGATTCTTGATTTCTCGGCTTATGTAGAAGACGGACGGATTAAAGTCCAACTACGGAAACTTCCCGGACATACTCTAGAACAAGATCAGCTAAAAAAGCCACAAT
This sequence comes from Ceratosolen solmsi marchali, assembly GCF_000503995.2. Classification (NCBI taxonomy): domain Eukaryota; kingdom Metazoa; phylum Arthropoda; class Insecta; order Hymenoptera; family Agaonidae; genus Ceratosolen; species Ceratosolen solmsi. The sequence continues at coordinate 10,268,080 of NW_011948419.1, forward strand.
GGCTTTTCAATCCCTCCAAATATAAATTGTTCCCACCACAGATAGCGCACAGCTTCGCATAACCTCCATTTAGGCTCTCTTACGATCTATATTTAGGGGCAACTGCACACGTGTTGAATTGACACACAATAATATTGTAATAATATTGTTTGATCAGAGCACTACAATAACCATAACCTCTTAGTGATAATATTCAATAGATTATAACCTTCAACACTACAAGATTATTAAGAAATATAAGGATCATTTGTAATTTCACCAAGGTTAATAATTCCCATTGGAAATAAAGTAAAATAAATGAATTAAACAGTAATAATGAAGACCTGTGTTAATTATTGAATCGATGCATTAACCCTTTACTTGCCCAGCAACCCCATACAACATCTAGTGAGTTTTTTTGTTCTAAGTTGATTTTTGCACGTTTGGCTGACGAGTCAGATCGTGGAATTATTTTCCGAACAAGTATCTACTAAAATAATTCTATATATTGAGATTCAGAGTATTACATCGACAAGTACTAAGAACGAGGAAGCTACTCTTAAAACGACAGTGCGGAATAAATTCCAGTACCGGTCGTCAAGTTTCGCGCCTGCCAGGGGCGTCTCATTTTAGTAACCCTCACCTTAGTTCAATCGGAAGCTTACGGAAGTAAGCAAAACCCAGCGCAAGTGTCGACAATCCAGTTTCGCGCCACTTTGGGATATCTTTCAATCTTAAAGCTGCATTCATAACCTCAACCACACACGTACTCGTTCAAAAGGCGCTAGTGTCGACGAACGAAACTTCGTGCCATTCATCATTCGTATTCAACAATCAAGCTACATAGATTATTGTACAGTTGTCTCCGCAACGCATCACTTCAATCCAAGAATTTAGTTCTACAAGTAATAATAGTAATACTAGTCAACCTTGTCATTAATAAATAACAGAATAAATAGCATATACTTCAGCCATATCTTTATTGTATTATTATAATATCCCTTCCACTTGTGACCTGTCATCGATACCACACAACACCCGTGGTTTCTGAGTTGTCAACGGCATCAAGTTGTATCCGTCGAACCGGCCTTGATAAAACAAGTCGGAACAACGAGTTGCATTTTGTACAGCAACTCAAGTTGCGTACTTTTCTCACGGACTCAAAATCCTGCAGTTCCAGTCAAACTTGCGTACTGCCCATGCATTTCACCGCCTGACCATGTACGTTAACACTCAAGGAATCATAAGAGTTGGAGGAAAACTAATGAGAGCTCCGGTAAAACAAGAAAACCAACACCATGCTTTACTGCCAGGACATTCACACTTAAAAATCTTATCATTGCTTATTCCCATCTGCGAACTCTTTACGGAGGTACCCAATTCACACTAGTATACACCCGTCAATAGTATTGGATTCTTCGTGGAAGGTTTTCAGTGAAATGTCACATCTTACGATGCATTATATGTGTCGCCAAAGGGGGGTCCGTGCTCATCAATTGATGGGCCAATTATCTCTTTCTCGACTCACGCCATCACAATCTTTCACCCATACAGGTGTTGACTATGCCCGCCCCTTAACCATTAAAACCTGGAAGGGGCGAGGTGCAAAAATGCACAGGGCATGGATTTGCATTTTTGTGTGTTTTGCTACATCTGCTGTACATCTCGAGGAGGTTAGCAGTTACACAGTAGGAAGATTTATTGCAGCATATCAAAGATTCTTAGCTCGCATAGGTGTTCTGGATACATTATACTCAGATTGTGGTACTATGTTCATTATTTCGAATGACAGCGGTCCCCACCTTGTAAATGGCATAAAGTAATCGACATTTATCCAGGCAAGGACGGGCTGACCAGAGTAGTCACATTAAAAACAGCGTCGACCACCACGGTAAGACAAATACATAAATTGACAGTATTACCAATTCCCGACAAAATGAAATAATAATCAATAGAATTGCTGATGGCTGGCGGAATGTTCGAGATTCGGAGAATCTCGAATAATATCATTTGGGAAAAAATCTCAACGACTGCTATTTCAAAGAAAAGCCTCAACAGTTATCATTTCAGGGAAATTATTTAACGGTCATAACTTCTAACAAAATTCTCCAACGGTAGTTGGTGATTCGCAAAAACCGGTATATCCGAAATTAGTGCACAGTCACCACCATTATTTCTCGCACAACATGAGATAAGCGCTACTCAGTTACGAGCCAGTCAGCCAAAAGTCATTCTCCAAGCCTAGTCAAGGAAGCAGTCGCAAGCCTACCCAATACTAGTGCAGCCATTGCACACATTCTCAGCAGAGCCGCTAAGGAAGGTACACTGAACAGGTTCATACTGTGCAGGTCTCTCTCATACTAAGTGCAGCTACGGAAGACCCTTCTTATACTACGTGCAGCTATCGCACACTAAGCAGACACACTAAGGAAAGCCGTTCTTATACTATGTGCAGCTGTCACACTAAGCAGAGACACTACGGAAGGCCCTCCTCATTCTTCCATACTACAAGACAGCTTAAAGGAGACCAGTAATCGAGTTACCACCATGTGTCATTACACGAAGAACTGTCAAGAGACTCACGACCTCTCGCTCTCAGTGTAGTATTTCACCACCAAGCGTACTGCATGAAGAGGATCCAGACTTATGACCTCCTACCTCTACATGTAGTGCATGCTGACACTACGTGGCAACAACTAAGAAATGACCGATTCTCATCGTCAATGTAGAATCATTATCTGTAGTTATAAAATAAACGAAACACCAACTACGAAAAGCAGACGTGTCAAATACTGATTTCAAGCGATACCTCCTTCACTTTCCCGAACTTTTCTCCCACCATTCCAACCGGTGGTCTTAGTGTAATACTAAACACAATCGAAAAAAGTTAGATCAGAAAGTCAGTTTAGTAATAAATTTAGTATAATTGTAGTATATTTATAACCATATAGATTATTTTATATACTATTTTCCTAAATAAAATTTGGAAAACTTTTTAGTACAAAAAATCTTTCCAGACGACTAAAAACATTTTCATTTAACTTGGTCGTATGTTTAATAGTATTGCAAAAACAAATTATTTGCAATAAATTATTTGTAATAATGTAGTATATTTCTTCAAAAACACATTTCTTTATAATAATATTTATGATAAAAGATATTGTAACATTTAACTGCAATAAAAGATAGTACTAAGTTATATTTCAATTCACATAAACTTTCCATTACGATGAATTGATCGTATTTCTATCAGGAATATTTATTGTATCATTATTACCGAACAAAGAGAAATATCTAATAATTCATTATACATTAATACATTATAACTTACTGGTAACCTATAGACAATTGAACTGAATATTGGCTTGACCCATCCTTTGTGATCACTATTATTATAATTAACAGCATAACTAACTGATATAGGACTTTGACCAGGAGAAGACGAGAGAATTTTTATACTTCGACGATGTCTTTGAAAATTGAATTTATTTATATTATATTGAACTGTATTTAAACCAGCTATTTTACTATTTTTTTTCTCAACAATTACATTTTCTTTTTTTTTATATGGATTTGAATTATTATTTTGGTTTTTATAATTAGTAAATAATAATTTTCGTAATCTTTTTTCTTTTAGTTTTAAAGTTGATAATCGTTTGGAAGAAAAAACATTTCTAGTTTTAAAAGTCATTTTTGTAGGAGTAAACTTTTTAATCACTACGAAATGTTTTTGTATTTGATATTTAGGCTTACCCTTTGAATTATTTATTATTGATGTTTGATTCTGTGGAAATAAAATATTTTAATCAGTTCACTATGTTAAATAGATAAATATAATAGTACATTTTATAAAAAAATATATTAAATAGGCTACATTTAATTTTTGTTATAACGATATAATTTTTTTTTAAATCAAATTTTTGTATTTTATTTTAATATGTTCGAGATTCAGAGAATCTTTTGAATGTTATCATTTGAGGAAAAATCCCAACGGCTATCGTTTCAAGGAAATTATTCAATGTTCAAAAGTTCTAAGAAAATTCGCCAACGGTCGGTGGGGGTTCGGAAAAGTCGGTACATTTAAAATAATACACGTGCATAATCACTTCTATTGGTCTTCGCACCACAGTTGCACGAGGCGCGCCAGTGGACTTTCAATCATTGACGCAGTCAATCATGTTATTCACCTATGAAGACTAATCGAACAGCAAAAGTACGCTCCACGATAGAAGGAAGACGCATCAATTCTCCTGTTCTGCAATTAAAACGTCTTGATCCTATCTCCTTCATATCCAGAAAACGCTACACGACACAAGACATACTCCGTCATCAGGAGAGTGTACAATCATTGCTGATTCCTGCAGACTGAGCAACAACTTATCACCATCAGCAAAGAGCATTCAGCATGGTGAACTACTCATCGCCGGATCAGATCAAGGCTACTGTATCACTGTGAGTAAACAAAGTCTGTGCTTAATTATTGCCAGTCCTTAAAAGACTCGTATAGCGCTAATCTAAACATAGCAAACCCATACTCTTCTGAGTATACTTAATTATTGCCAGTCTTTACACAACTAGCGTGTCGCTATTATTAATAGCACAAATCACACTCACTAATAAGGAGTGTGTATAATCAGTTGCTGATCTTTACAAAATCAACAACAAAGCATCATCATCAAGAAGCATCTCGAGTATATAACTTAATCAACACAAGATCAGTTCGAAGCAACTGTAGCGACGTGATTGAATATAGTGTATACCTTTCCATAACATATATATCCAACCAAACAATAGTGTAACTGTAAAAAAACCATATTTTTAGAAGAAGCGCATACTGTATTTCTACAGCCCTTCCACTTAACTCCTTCCCAAGCTAAGGCGGGCGGTAAATTAAAGCTTTCGAAACATTGGCAGTTCGAGCCACGAAATCAGACATGAAATATATGAATGATTTGTTTGTAATCATAAAGAAAATTAAATGACTTTAAAAACAAAATTAAGCATTTCACCAAAATTATGTAACGAATAATAAGTTAACATAAAAAATATTTTTAAATATTTGTATAATTTAAGTTACTTCACAGTTTATCGAATAATAATATGTAATATATATTATTAGTTCACTATTGAATATTTATGTGACACTGAGTCGTCGAAATTGCGAGAACTCTTCTCAAGTTGTTAAATATCTGGTAAACCCAAGTCATTAAACATCTGGAAAACAAGTCGCAACATTTCAGGAAACCCTGGCCATTAAACATGTGGAATACAAATGATTAAATATCTGAAAAACCCAGCTCATTAGACATCCGGAAATAGTCGTTACATCGAAAATTTTAAATCTAACGGTACACAATCGCATCCACTGTCGTTAAGTCTAGTCATACTGTCGCTTGGATAAGCCAAGCGAGGGCGCTTCAGTCAGGGTTTCCTCTTGGCAGGAAAGTCACGAGAAGACTACTCTCCTTGATTGAAGGCACACAAAGATGCTCAAAAGGCGCTTTAAGTAAACCCGCCGCCGCTAATAAACTCTGATTGGAGAAGCCAAGAAAGGGGCGTTCCTGAGCGGACGCCGTGGTCAGCGGAATGCATTTAAGGAAAATAGCCACAGGACAGGACCCACTCACTAACTTTAGTGGGTCATCCAGGAATGAAGAAATCATCTCTTGCGGGGGGACGCTGCAGAAGACGGGTCCCCCTTAACAGAAGCGATGAAAAAGTCGTTTTCTCTTACGTGGGACGCCACTGAGGACGAACTCACTCACTAACTCAAGATGGAGTCGTAAAGAAGAAGGAAGAAAGAAGCTCTCTCGGCAGAGTTGGCAGTTATGTCCTTGGTGCTACCGCATAGCAGTTCAAGATGCCATAGCCACCTTTCTCTGAATAGAATTCAAGGATCCTGTGGCAAATCACAGGTCTCATACCAGAGGCCATAGCCACCTATCACTCACCAGAGTTGACTTCAAGGGTCCAGTGCCAACGAGCACCTTCTCAAGGGGGAGACCACAATCAAGTAATCACCACGTGGCACTACACGAAGAAGTTTACTACAAGAAGAGATTTATGACCTCTTACTTCTAAGTGTAATAATTTACCACTAAGTGCACAATGTCAAAAGGATCTAGAGATTTATGACCTCGTACCTTTACATGTATTACATGCTAACACCACGGGGCAACCTCCACGGACCTGCATGATCTCAACGATTCTTAACACCAACTTAGAATCATTACAGTATAGTTTGTAAAGTAAAATGCAATAAACAGCACGAAAAGCAGATGTGTTAAATATTGTATTAATGCGTTACCCCTTCTGCTTGCTCGCACTTTTTCTCCTACCAGGCAACTGGTGATCTTAGTCTAATTCTAGACAGTATCAAAGATGCTAGAAGATTATTAACTTTAAAATTATTTACTATCTATAAAATATATATTATTATCATATTAAATATTTAAATATTTTTTTTAAGTACACGCTTCTTTATAGTCCAAATTTTATGCTTTTTTACTGATCGCATAGATTTATTTTCACTTACATTTCTTCTTTTACTTTATTATATTTTTAGAAATCTATTTCTTTGTTATTATTATTTATCATGGAATCTGACATTGTGTATAATGTAGTCATAATTTACCTGAACTAATAAATAATAGAATACCACCGAAATAGTATTAGTAAATATCATAGTAGCAAATATCAATAGAATGAGATTATTGACTTATACACATGATTTGCTTATAATTATTACAATTTTTTACAGTTTTGTAACAAAACTAACAAGAAAGTTAACTTAATATTTCATTATAAAACGATACTAGAATATTTCATTTATTTAAAATATAAATAGTATCCGAAGTTAAATTGAGAAAATGAATAGAAAAATTAAATAAATTATGCTAAGTACAGTATTTTTCATTTCAGGAATAAAAAAGAATATGATACGTAAATAAGCTAATAACAAAAATTATATACGTTCCGTTAAATTTAAAAATTTAGGATGAGTGTTTAATTGAAGTAATTGCACAGCATATTGACAAAAATAATTTCACTTTAAAGTGAGGAACGTGTATAGTAACTGATTCAGTATAGTTATTAGTAATGTAAATAGGAAGTATAAGATATAGTGTAAATGATGCAATTTTCTAATTAGCTTAATAGTGAAAAACTTATCGATGCGTACGGCAGTCTCGAAACTTTTGGGAATATATAAATTACAAAAGAAATGTCGATAATGGTGAATAAAATTAATAATAAAGCATATTTTTATTATCATTACAATAAAAAAAATTAAGTAAACCAAGAAACCACAATAAAAGATCCAGTAACAGACATTCCAGAAAAGCAGATATCACACTCTAATTAGTAAAGATCCGTTTAAAGAAAAATTGTCAATGAAATTTTTTTAGTATTATTCTAATGTCGCAAAATTAGTTCAATGATGAACTATAATAAAATATATAATAAGTAGTTGATGATAAAATACTATTATTTTATATTTCATTTTCCATAAACCATTATTAGACAGCCGATATACTTCTGCAAATTAGTAAATTTCTTGTAATGCAATCTTTTCAGATATTCATTTTCTCGTTATAAATAATTAATTGTAATATAATATTACAATCCCTAGCAACTGTAATTTAAAATATTATTAATTCTTTATATTACTAAGATTAATTTATTGTACATAAATCAAAAATAACAATTTAACAATATATTATATAATTAAGTTAGTGTATTAAATTTTTTTTTCATATAAAAGTTTATAAGTCTTTTATACTTATAAATATGTGAGTCACAGTAAAATTTGTTTCAAAACTTATATATTTTAATCCGTAAAAAACTTAATTGTATATATGAAAACAAAAAAAATTTTTACTAAATTTCAAATTAAATAACAAAAAATTAAATATGTTTATAATTTATTTCATAGATTAAATCAATAATAAATGATTGAATTATTTTGTAGTATTCACTTTTCAGAAATTTATAACTGTATTTACTACAATATCATAATAAGTATTATATTTGTTTAAATATATATTTATTTAAAATCATAATTAATTTTATGTATTAAATTAATCCCTTGATTAGTATATTTATAAATTATCAAATGATTATACAGTTGCTTGTAATTATTAATATGGCACTAAATTAAATCTATCACAACACATATGCAGTCAAAAATACTTATTAAACAAACTGTTTATATAACTCAATTTTAAGAATCAATTATAATCAATGTAAGGATAATTTGAAAAATTATTTCTATAATCTATTTAAATTATATTATTAATGCTATAATTAAAAAATACAGATTCATTTGAAATTGTTATTAAATTCATCTATTTAATATTAAAAATAAAGTGTAAGATATAATGTCGAGAAAAAAATAAAAAAGGAATAATCCTACAAAATAATATTTAGAATACAGGAAATATTGTAATATTAGACTTATAAGAAAATTAATAAATTGTTAATAAATAAACAACTAAAAGTAAATAGAATACTCACTTTTAAAACATTTTTGTACTGAAATATACTATCTATTACATTGTTTCTAATTAATGTATTGAGATCAATTTTTTGACTACTGTGAAGCATAATTTTATTGCTAAATAGATTATTATTTAATATCTCTCTTTTATTTCGATAGATATTATTCAATTGTTCAAAGCTATGGTATATTTTATTTTTTAAATCCTTCATATTTGAAAAATTTCCATTTAAGTTATCAAATGTTACAGATCTTTTCTGAATCCTTTGATCTGAATCAGGTATGTATAAATAATTTGTATGATTCTTATAAATCATACATGATGTAGCCGGTGGCTGAATAAAACCAAGAGGTAGTGTAAAAATAATCCAAGAAGATAATGATGCTAGAAGAATTAGCTTGCCTTTTTTCCATCTGTTATATAAAAATTGTTATTACATAAAGGCAGACATATAATAATACGTAGTATAAATATTATTTCTGTATTATCTTAAATATTTATGGCAAAATTAAATTTTTAATAATATTAAATTACTAACCTATCAGCCCAAGATCCCCAAAAAGGAGCACTTAGGAATTCAATAAAAGGTCTGAGTCCTATAAGTAAGCCACATTGACTAGCATTCATGCCCATTTGCTTAAAATAGACACCCATTAGTGGGAAAAGAGAACCAAATGCCGAATAGAAAAAAAAATAAAATGTTTTGACTGTGAGAAGTTCTTGATCAACTGTGCCAAAGAGAGATTCGATAAAGTCATTTTTACCACGGATCTTGTGCGTTGCTTCTTTAGCTTCTGGATAAAGATTCGGATCAACATTACCTGCAGCTTTAGGATCCACTATAGGTCGGGCCTCGTGTACTTGAGGTATATTTCGACTTTTAATTTCTTTACTTTCAATAAGGGATGTCTCTACCTTGAAATCAGTGTTTTCCTTCACGTAATATTGCATAATTCTAAATAGCTGCTAATAGTGTAAAGTCTATTTTCTTAAATAAAATATTATTTATTTTATTCTTACTAATACCGTAATAAATATGGGTGATAATCGTTTTAAAACTTAAGTTGTTAGTTAAACTCCAAATCAATGGATCAACATACAACAGCTTATTCTTCTATACAATCAATAATCAGACTACTGCGCGCGCGCACGATACATTCATGTCTTGTAATAACATCCTAACTCTGGTTCCTAGAGTAGATCATATTATATTTTTCATTATTTTTATGTATTTTAAGATATTTTATAAAAACCTTTATATTATATTAATATTATTTATATATTTTACATTACGCTAAAAATTTTAATAAAACAATATTTTAAACAACATTTATTATGTTCTATAGATTATTTAATATATTTTTAATTTCTATTTATCCAGTTAGAAAACAAAATAGAAAAATTTAAATTTATATATTAAAATTATATAATAAAATTAATTTTGTTTTTAGAACAGTTAATTTATAATTTATAAATATAATTAAAATATTTATTATTAATTATTATGTAATTAAATTATTTGAAACGAACTATTGCTTTTTTGGATTAACAGTTTATATATTAGTAATTGCGGAACAATTAATTATTTAGGACTGCTATTCTATAATATTATATCTATTTTACACATTAAATATTGTCATGTATAAATATTATATGTGTCTAAAATCCTAAGTTATTTTTCAATAGTTGTAAAATAAATCGTTACTAATTATCAAATTTTATGTAAAATATCACTATTTAATTAAAGTATTAATATTCCTCGTTACATATTTATAATTAGCAACATATTTTTATATTTTTAAATTAATTTTATTACAAATAATACGTATAGGCTTATATTTTTTAAGTATTTGTTTATTTTATTCATACTACATTATAATATCTGTTGTTTTAATATTTTTATAATTTTTTAAATAAAAATGATATAATCATCAACATTTAAGATTTATTCCTCAGAGTAAGTCATCACACGTGTCATCACAATAAATTTAGCAAATATAATAATGATGCATTGTAATATTATTTTATCTTAATATATCAATTACTGAAGATACTACATAATGTTTTATTATTCTTATTAAAGAATTTTTATTAAAATTTTTATTAAAAAGTATATATATGTAGATCATTAATATTGATTTATAAATTATTTATCAATTTTTGTTTATATAATGTTATTTTATCTAACGTTTTAAAAATATAATAATAAAAAGTAGTTTTTCTTTGTGTCCTTTTACCATATAAATAATTCATTTCTCTCAATCATTCATTTTTTTAAATATTCAATTGTGTTAATGTTTAATACTTTAAACCGTTCATATTTATATTGTATCAGATTCGTTTGATTCTTGTAAGGTAAAATCAATTTTTCTTTATATGGAGCACATTACACAATATTAAAAAATCCTTATAAAGTATTAAAGTAAAGCTACTAAAACCCTTATTCTTTACATAAATTGCTTTTCATTGAGATCGATTCATACATATTCGATATTGTAATATAATTTAATACTAAAGTTTTATGATATCGCTTTGATTATTGCTGTTATATATCTAATACTAATAAGATTAATCAGTATATTAGTTGTTGAGGAAATACTGAAAACTTTAACACTCTCATATGATTTTTAATATTTAAAAAAATGTTATTTAAGTGTTTAATAAAAATAATTAATTTATTTTATTTTAAATTTTATTTTCCAACAAGTTATTTGATAAAATCATTATAGATCTTGAAATTCTATGAGTAATTATTACTTATATTTAATTTATGTTTATAATATCTTATACATATAATATTATAAATATCAATCAATAACTATTATTTTATCATACATACTATATTATATTGGTGTATATTATTTTTTATGTGATTACTAACTATAGTATTTAGTCGATATATAATAATTTTGCCACTATATAATAGTGGATGAGACTATACATTGGAAATATTTTATTCTAATGAGTATAAAAACAACAATGAAAGGTTCACTTTACTTATACGATTACTATTTCAATGATCTACGTTACTAATAAATACATTAATATAAAAGAGAATATTTAAATACCATTTGTGTGTAAATAAAATGCATTTTCTTATTTTACAAGTGCAGTAAATGTATTATGGGATACTATTAGAAGAACTGAACTCCATTGCACACTTGTCTATATATTCCATGGATTTAACGAATGAATAAATAACGAATAATAATTTTAAAAATTAAAATAAATTTTTATTTATATAAATAATAAATAATTATCCACATAATTATATATATAGAGTACAAAAAATTGTATAATACTTACTAATATTGATTGAGTTGAGAGAAGATTTTTATTATAATTAATTTTAAAGTCGATATTTTAATGATAAATCCATTTACAAAAATCTTTTATGATTTTTATATTGACTTTAAATAAACATAATTTTCATATTATTTATATGTACTTATCATTTTTGTATAACATGAGTTTAGAGTTTTTTCCTCATGTTAGACTAGATTTTACATTTCACTAGATGTAATAAAATTTTGTTTAAAGATGTTAACATATTTAGGTCTATTTTAAAAAGAAATTAGCAGATACTAAGATTATGTGACTCATTGGACGGAAAATGAAGAATAATAATAAAACAATAAAATTATTTACTTCAAAAAGGGTAGAGAGAGAGAGAGAGTGCAATTTATTTTAAGATTGCAGGCTTTTTTAAATAACAAAAATACATAGAATTCGCTCAAATAGAAAATGAATATATTATTTTATAAAGATAATATAAAGACAAGAAACAAACAAAATATGTTAGAACCTGAAATTTAATTGAAACAACACTTTTAGTACGTATGAGTATTTAATGACAAAGTGGTAAGTGTAAGGAATGCACAGATCACGCGACTATTTAATGCACTAAAGATATAAATATACGTATATATATATAATACACTTTTTCCTTTTTGTATCGCAAACGTTCGATAAAGCTCTATAAGGTTTTGTCATAAATAATTTATTGATTATATTAAATTAAATAATTGATCTATTTATAATCAATTTGTTTATTTTTTATATTATTTTTACAAAATTTCTATATTGTTTAATATTTATTATAAACATTCTTTCGAAAAATTAATAGCTTAAAAATATTATAAATACTATTACAAAATTAAAAAATAAAAAAATATTGTAGAAAATTAAATAAAGGCAAATAATTTATAGAAGAAAATTTAAAGAAGGCAGACCATACATGATTTATTCAAATTTATCTTAAAATATTTATATATTACTTATTCATATTATTGTTCATGAATGATTTCTTAAAATCTTCCATTTCAAAAAGAGAAAATAAAACATCTCTAAAGAAATTAATACCAAACACGATTTGTTACTTATAATTGAACATATTTTAAAGGAACCCTTGAAAATCAGTATATTCAACCGTTTTAGTAAAATATTAAAAAAATAAAAAATTGCAAAATAGAAGTTATCAAAATGTTTCAATGTGAAATATAAATTTTTTTCGATTGATTAAACTTGTAGACATGGCATAAATAAATATGGGTAATACATCATTAGAGTTTTTAACTGAGATTTAACAAATTTTAATAAATATGTGTAACAAAATTATAGAAAAACGAATACACAGAATTGGAAAGATGAAGTATAGAATATTAATGAAAACACAAATAAAAAAATATGAGATTTAATAGAAAATAAAATAATTTATAAAAAAAATTATCATAAGTGGAACGATAAAAATAAAATATCCTTATAGTATAATAAGTTTTTGAAATACGAATTTTGTAAATAATATTGATAATATAAAAAAACCAATATATACTGATGCTTGAAATATTTTGTTATTAAATTATTGTTTGTTATTAAGTATGTTTGTTATTAAATATTTTTAAATTTTTTTCGAATATTTAAAAAAAATATTGATAATCTTTTAAATATATAATATTAAAAATGTAAATTATGAAAATCAGATAATAGTATTTCATTTTAAAATTTTATTTTATAGATCATTATCTAAAAATATTTTAACATTTTTAGTCATTTTTAGGAAAATAATAAATATATTAATTTTACTACGCACCATCATTTTACGTTTACAAGCATAATAGTTTTAATCATATGTATTATTTTATTTGAATAATTATTGTTTCAATACGTTAATTTAATAATGAATATTTTATAATATTATTTATTTATAAAAATTTAATAGATAATATTTATCAAAGAACAAAAGATTACTTCTAAAAAATACATATTTCATTCACTAAATTTTGTATCAATGATTAGTACTTTTAATGATTTTTTTATGGATGTAATTCGGAAACTTACAACAGAAATGATTTACAATTATATTTTTAATTTAAAAATAGAGCAAAATTGTGGAATGTATATAATTGTATTGCATTAATTTTTGATTAAATAATAAATAAATAAATAACAAATGTTTATTCATTGTATTTGAATAGTATATAAAATATAGACAATTTTCGTATGTAAAGTGATAGATTAGAATATAAAAATAATTAGTAATTATATAATAGTAATTATATTAATTAATATTAATTAATATGCAGGATTTGTTAAAATAAATGAAATGGAAGAGGAAAACAAAAAATTCTACGAATACTTATAGAAAAATGAAGAAATTTTAATTTATGGATAATATAACTCAATATAATGTAACACAGTATAATATGATAAATATAAAATAATGAATTGCATAAAAACACAATAGATCTTACAATTAAGTATGCATCAGATTTTTTTTTTCTTTTAAAATTCAACATTAATAATAGCCTACATATAAACTTATTTGAAGATTTTAAAACGTAGTGAATGTATTAATTTATTCAATAAATATACGTGATATCAATATTTATTTATGAATTAATTATACAAATAATTAGTATTACATTATTGTATTGAAAACATCATTAAAGATGTATAATAAATTAATCTTTATGAAGATTTGATTAATTAATGTATAGATCAGAGCTAAATTTATCATTTCTAGATTATAAGAATTTAATGTTTAGTTAATATACCAAAATATTTTACTGGTGTAAACACATACTTTTAAATAATAAATTAATAAGATAAAGATTTCTTAACAAAAAATTTAAGATTACAATTTTTTTCTGACAAATAAAATTGAATAGAAAAATTAAGAGATTTATAGATTAATAAATATTGTATTAAATATTCTATAATGGGTATTGTAGAATAACAGGTAACTGGATTAAATAGGAAATATCAATATGTCATTATAATTGAATTTTTTGTTTGTAAACAGATATTGTGTACAAACAAATCGATCTTTTATTTTTGTAAGTTAATGTTATATTTTTGCACATTGATTTTATATATTAGTTTGATATATTTAATTTCTCTATTTATAGCTATCGTGTTTATATGTGCATTTCGCTAGATAATTTTATAAATAAAATAGTTTTCGCCTAACGAAATACTCCCGAATTGAAAACACACAATAAGAACAACGTATTCAAACTACAAAGTTTTTTTTTATACAATTATAAAATGTTTAATTAATCGATTAAGTAAATTAGATTATAATACTGTATACCGTATTGTATTATTCATTAATAGAATAATTATAGACTATTTATATAAAAATTCTACTTTCATCGACAATATAATTTCAACATTAAAAATTTCAATATCAAAATTTAATTTATAAATTATCAATTCAATAACTATTCCATATACTTGTAAATAAACATGAAAAAAAAAATAATGTTATTAAATTAATAATAAATTGATTAATAAAAAGCTTCTGTATAAATAGTTTCAATTCAAACTGTTCATAAATGAAGGAATTGGTATAATACTATTTTATAACGAAAAAAATTTTTGTTTAACTTAAAAAATCTGGACAGTTCTAAATTATGTACATGGTGCAATATTTGAGATACAATTATTGAGTATAAGAATGCTATATATTTTACGTAATTCTGAAAATATGAATTAGTTCATCTACAATTTTTATAAATTAATAAGTAACGAAATGTTTAATCAACATTTATTAATTTATTTTTATTCAAAGATTTTTAAATAAAATTGTAAGTCGAAAAATGTATTTATTAATTTTTACTTTTATTAATAAATATATTGGTTTTAAAAGGTTTTTTTATAGATAAATATTTAGATATAAATACTATTATTCATGGACTCTTTTCAAAAACTGTAACCACTATTTATTACGATAGCAATGTATATAATAAATGTTACTTTTTAAATTTACTATTTTTATGTATTTGTAGAAAATTTAAAAGATTTAATTTCATAATTAGAAATACAATGTAGGTTCATGAGACTTTCTGTGGAATTTTTAATTGTATTAAATTATTTTCCTTTTTTTATTTTATGTTTAAAGTATAAATATATTTGGTTATATTTACTAATTTAGCAACAATAAGCTATTTTTACTTCTTTATTAATACTATAATTAGATTATAATAGAATAACAGCAAATTTTAGTAAAGTTTCAATTTAGAAAGTCAAACAGAAAGTGATATAGTGTGTTAATGCATAACTTTCCATGGTAATTATTTTACGTTAATAACAAAATTAATTAAAAGAATGATTTCGTTCTTGAAACTAGTTCTTTGAAAAGTATACATTTTATACATGGATAATCATTCAAAATAAATAATAATAAATTATAAAAATCCATAAAAAATCTAGTCTATACTGGATGTACAGTTAATTATTATAATTTAATAAAAAACCACAAATATTATTATTATAATTAAAGTAAATTTTTTCTGTGAGTTTTAAAGCAAACTAATAGAATAAATATAATATAATTAATATAATATAATTAATATAATATAAAAAAGTAAATTTACAGATTTAAGTTAAATTGTTTTTAATACATATTTTTGAGAATTAACATTTATACTAAAAGAAAATATTACGATTGAATATAAGAAGTGATGAATAATATTAACATATAGAAATCATTTTATTATTATTGTGTCTATGTATAATTACTAAGTATTGATGAATTATCAATGAAAATAATTATAAGAGTTATTGAGATTCGTTATTATTATACTAGTTTATATGTATATATTTGTATATATACAAATAAATAAATGAACTATTAATTTCATTAATAATGTTATTTATTTTTAATTATTCCGTAATAATAAATTATAAATAATTTTAACAATACTGTAATCATATAATAATAAAATTAGAAAAATCGGTAATGATGTACTAAAAATATACTCGCTTCTAATATAAAATATAAATATCAAAATAATCTCTGATAACAATTATTTTCTTTTAATATTTTTATAGATTATAGTTTATACTTATTAATATTAATAGTATAAGTAAATATTTGATTATATATGTGCATATATTAATATATATATATATATATAATATATATAAAATCATTATAATAAATAGTTATTCAAATGAAATATATTACTGCAATCTAAAATATTCATTATAATAACAATTTAAATAATTACAAATATTAATTACAAGAATATAACCTATTTTCATTTGAAATATTCTCTATACTATAATAAAATATAATAATTTAATAAAATATTCCATAATGTTTACGATTGTATTTATATTACTTCATTCATATTTAGACATTTTAAATAGAAAAAAAAATCATTATTTAAAATATACAAAAATTTATTATTTTAACAAAACTGAAACTAAAGTAAATATTATTTTTTTAATCTTTATTACCTATTACCTTTATACCTTATTACCTTATTACCGTATATGTTTAAACTTTCATAGAAAATTAATTTTATTTTTAAAAAGTTTTATCAATTACTTGACTGTTTTTAATCAAATTTATATATTTTATTTAATGTAATTAATATGATATAAAAAATTACGAAGCTTATTATAAACCTTATTACACATTTTTTAGTTTAAAATAATAAAAATATCTACCTATTTATATTAGATTAGATAAACTATATATAAAAATAATTACCAAAAACTTATTTTTATAAAAAAAATGTTAATTTAAAAACGAATGATTTCTTTATCTTAAAATTTTAATTTTTACAAATGGAAAGGAAGATAATTATCTTAAATAATGTTTAATAATCATGGGATATTGTAATTTTCGCATCTCTGTCGATTGGCGAATATTATGTTATTTCTTATTTCTTATGTTTATTTATTGAGAAACTTTTCAAACAGGTGATTACAAACATATTTTAATTTTAAAAAAGCATGCGTAAAGTATTAATAATATTTTTAATTCTATTTAATAATACAGTGGTAAATATTCACAATATAATTATAATTTATAAATCTAACTTTGTAAGTTCAATCAATGTCAATTTTAGATTATAATAATAAAAATTTATTTGATTTTCAAAACACTAAAATACTTAATTATGATTTACTTTGTGCTAAATGTTTATAAAAGAAACGTCTATAAAATTTTTAAATATTTACAAATGTAGATACTTAATTATGTGTTTAAAATAAAGTAAAAATAATTAAATAATTTGGAAATTACACGTATTCTATATTAGTTTTTCAGTGCTAATTTAGTTAAATGAATATAGATGTATAATAAAATTTTAATTTAAATTTATTATATTAGTTTACAACATTTGCCTTTTATAAATTTTATTTAATTTCAAGAAACTGAAAGAAATCAAATTATGGCAAATTATAATCTTAGATACAATTTTTCATTTTTTTTCTTTTTTTAGAAACAACAAATTACTTATAATAAAAAAGTGTATTTTTTATGATTATAATATAATATTTATTTCTATTAAAAATGATATTATATATATTAATTATACTACTAGTTCTATGATTATTGAATCTACAAATCGATTTCAATTAGAAGATTTTAAGTACTGAATAGGCATACTGATCAAGTTACTGTATAAATGAAACTTGTATTTTTAAAAATTGCTGTTCTAGCTTTACAATAAATTTTATATATAGTTATAATTTTATCTTCTATAATTGTTTACTTATTATATAGCTATTCTATACATATTTAAAAATAATTAGTTATTTTTTCTATATTGATATTATTTAAAAAAAATAATATTGAATATTTAGAAGAATAATAAAATTCAATGCATCACAAATAACATTCAAATTTATAAAGTTCAGTTTATAAATCTTATATTTATTAAAAACAATTAAATATTTATAAAATACTAATATGCGAAACTCCAAAAATTGATTCAATTAAGAATAATTGTTCGATTTTCTAACTCTGTCTTGGCATTTTTTTAAAACCTTTATTTTTTTATGTATTTGAGAAATAATTATTTAAAAGTATGAATTTTAATAAGTTTTTAGATTATATTGATTAACAGAATTTCTTGAATTTTATTTGGATTTATGTATATTAGAAAATTTAGAATTTGTAATTTAATAATATTTTAAATATTACTAATCAATTGTCTATTATGTGTCTATAAAAATTTATTACTTACATAACATGTATTTTTAGATTTTATAATAGAGTAATATAAATTATATCCAAAAATTGATTACGTAATTACATCAATACTGTTAAAAAACCAATCAATGTTTGAATTACTGTAAATATTAATGATTTTATGATAAAAACTTATACAAATTTTTGAATTTTTCTCATTTTATTATTAATTTTGGTGGAATGAAAGCATAAAACGTTTTCGAAAACCGAACAAAATTATCGAAGAAAACTATTTATTGTATTTATAATAAATAATATCAATTAATGAATAAATAATTATGGATATTAATTTAAATGATTTTATGAAATTATGAAAAATGTTAAAATTCTTGAGAAATAGAATAAATTGGACTATTAGAATGTATGTTCTTGGTTACGTATATAAAATCGATCGTGAGTTGAGCCGCTGCCTACGTCACAATCATCGACGTCACTGGAGAACCGGCTATGGCAGCTAGTATGAGGCAAGACCAGTATGTATTCAGTGGGAGATGGAAGGTAGAGAGTAGGAGAGGATACCCCTCTTCGATACATAATATAAGTGGGAGTAAGTTGCAGAGGAGAAATAAAAGAAAATCAAGAAAGGAGGGGAGTTGACGTTGTCAGGAGCGAAGAGACAAGAAGAAAAAGGGAGAAGAAGATAAGAGAGAACTTACTGGTGCACACAATGATACTCACACATATATGCACGCGTGCGCGGATTGATACGAAGAGCGGGGATTGGCTGGCAGCTGCTGAGCGTTTCCAAATATGGGACAGTCTCTGCGGTCCATTCATAAAACTACGGGGCGCGCCGCCGTTTAGTTCAGTCTGTGTGCGACCCCCACGCATTCAGTGTCATTGGTACCACATACAACATCTTAGTCACGCATGCATGCAACCATGCGTTTATCCGAATACGTTCATTATCAAAACTTATTTTATATAAGCTCGTAGTTAATGTTTGACAAAAGAAATTTAAATGAAATAAAACAAATATTTCATTAATTAGTGTTTATGAAAATATAAATATGTTTTAAAAAGTTTTTGAATACTTAAAGTAAATTAAAAAAAATTATTTTATTTAAAATACACGAAATTATATTATTATCAACTGCATTAAAATGTTCATCTAAATATAGCTTAAGTATGTAGTGTTTAATTAAGTGAATACATGAAATTAAAACTATACTAGTTAAAACTTATTAAAGTTTATAAAAGTGAAGCATTAAAATAATTATTAAATAGAAATATTATTCAAATTGAGGAAGACATCTTCTAAATAATGACGATGGATGCTATGGAAGTATTAGGCTCTCAGCCCCATGCAGCGGCAACTAGCCCATTTTTATTATCATCACCACCACTTGGACACCATCATGCGACATTTAACCTACAAACAGTGCAATTAAGTTTTGATGCATGTTTAACATATAATACCTCTACAGCTTGTGGTTCCAATAATACTGGATGTATTGGTAGTGTTAATTTTCTCTCTGGAGCGTCACCTTCGACTTCAATTGCAAGTGTAACTTCAGCTTCAGTACCGGCAGCAATACCAGCTTCTACTATAACACCATTAAATTCAAAACCAGTTCCAACTTTAACATTAACTACATTACCAATTCAACCGCAATGCAATACATTAAATTCAATGGAACAGCGTCAGATACATAATCAGATTCAAAATCAAGAATTAAGGAGACGGCTAGAAATAGAAAATTCTTCGTCTCTTGATGAATGCATTGGTAGTATTAAAAGACGTCGTTTACAGCGAACAAATAGTAATGATAATAGTAAAGAATGTTCAGATGAATGTAGAGATGATCCACAAAGTTCTGATGAAAAAGACAAGCTGGGTGATCTTAACACACCAGTCACTACTAGTAGTGATTTGCCTTCATTTTTTGGGCCTGCTGCACTTGTGGAACCACCACCTATTTCAGGTATTTAAGTGTAAAAATTATATTACATCTATTTATTTATACATTTATACTATTTATACATTTAATTTTATAAATTTTTATTATAATCTTATATATTTAAAATATAATATTTATTTTAATAAATGAAAAAACAAATATAACAAAAAAAAATGTAACAACATTTTAAGTTTAATCTAATATAAGATTTTAATTCCAATTTGATATCAACATATATTCAAAGATTTTTACAAAAACTTTTAAATCTTTTTCTTGTATCTTGTAAGATATTAACTAATTAATAAATTATATATAAAGTAACTTTACGTATTCGACTATTAAAGTTATTTTCAGATTAGTGTAATATTATTAAAAATATGTAAATTAACTATTCTTGAATTATTCAATAGCTACAAAAATTTTATGACTTTGATAAAAATTCGAAATTATATATATTTGATTTCATAATATTAAAAAAATAATTAAAATATTTTAATACATTAAAAATTAAAAATTAAAATTTCTGATTATAACAAATTTGACAATAAAATTATGTAATTAAATATTAAAATTTATTAATTACGTCATAAAAAATATATATTTATAATTACAAAAAAATATGTTTTTCTTTAAACGTGTAAAGAATATACCCGGCTAATATCAAATATGTTGAGTCGGATCAATACTTGACGACCCCGACATTCAGAAAGTCTCCCCTCTTAGATCCTCATCCATCCTTCTATTTTATATTCATTCATAATTTTGCTATTATTATTGAATTTTATTTTATTTTCAATATTGTTTAACATATGAAGTATGATTTTATATAATTTTTCTTTGATTATTGTTTAATTATTATTGTTTATTTCAAAATTAAATATTTAATTATTTTATTAAGTTATTTGTATGAAAAATTTACAAAATCATTTATTTATTATTAAAATTTTTAAATTTTAAATAACAAGTTTCAATTCACTATACAGAAATTTTTTTTAATATTTAAATACAAATTTATCGCACCTCTGCCAAGTAAAAGAATATATATTTTAAACGTATAAACCAATTTACTGCTTACAATGAATGTTAATCTATTAAAATATTTAACAAATTATCCATATCATTTATTAATATAAAATTACTAAAGCTAATTTATACTTTGGTTTCAATCAAATCTACAAAAAAAATTAATTTAATGCATAAATAAATTATAAATTCTATATGTTTAAAAATTCATGGTAGCTATTGAATAATTTTTTCATAAAAAATTGTTACTTATTTTATTGTAAATGTTTTTTCAACCATTAAACAAATTTATAATGTAGTTTAAATGATTAATTTAGTAACAAATTAATTGTTTATATCGATTGAAGATATTCATAACAGATTTTAATTAAAAAATATATGACTAAGCGTTTTACATATAAAATATTATTAAAAATTTATATAATAAATTATGAATTATTCAATTTTATTAATTGTATAATCACTATAAAAAACAAAACTATTGCTCTTGTTAATGTTTTATAAAATATGATGCAATATTCAAGTAATATTTAGCCTAGTATTTTTTATTTTAAACATTTACAGATAATATTTAAAAACTATTAAATATAACGATTTACATTTCAAAATTTCAATAAAGAATTTTAATAAATTGACATAGAGATAGTAAAAAATGTAAAAAAGTATCAATTACATATTAACATTTAAATTATTTAAGAGTTAATATTTTTTAATTTACTAATATTTTATTACATTGATAAAATGTACAGTAACAACGTGTACATTAATAAAAAGATAAGAATATCGATGAATTATTTTTAATAATACAGATTGTATTTAAGCAATTTCATATATTCAAAATATTTACTGTTTTCCGCATTGTACATATTTAAAAGAATCAAAAACTATAAATGTATTGAATTTAATATAATTTCATCATACCCAAAAATAAAATTTCATATCTTTATACAAATATATATAAGATGTTATTTATTTTATAAATACGTATTAAGGATTGTTTATATTTTTTAAGGCTGAACAGTTTTTATTGAAATCAACTAATTGAATATACGTTCATTCGTTATACTATAATATAAATTTGTGCTTTATGAAAATTTCTGTATGTAAACTTGTATTAAAACTATTATTTGATCACGGTTAAGGTTTCAAATATAATTAATGAAAATACTTATTCTAATAGAATTATAATCAAATTTAAAATTGATCAAATTTAATGTATATTATACGCATATTTATCCAACATTTATTATTATTTTTAATAAAGTACGTAAATAATTAAAGTATATACGTAGAGTAAAAAGTGAAATTAATCATTTTTCAACATATTGTTTTTATAAAATTCTATGTCTAGTAAATAAAAATTGCTTTATACAAATATAAGTTTTTTTTAAGCAAAAAATAAAATTATCAATAAATAAATTAAAATCGAATTATAATATAAAGTTGTTAAATCAAACTTAGACTTAAATATCTCATTTGTAATAGTATATTATGTAATATAAAATTTGGTTTATCTTTAATGAAATAAGTATATGAAAATATATTAAAAAAGTTTTATAAAAATGGTTAACTAATATTTACAAATTAAAAATAAATGTTATTAAAATATTATTCTATTACAATATTATTCCAAAATTTATGTATATTATTTTATTATTATAAAGAGAAATTCACAAGAATTTACTATTATTAAGTAAAACTATCTATTACATTTTTTAAAACTAATAAATTAAAAAACTATTGAATAATTAATAAAAGTTGACAATTTTTATCTTAATAATCAATTAATTTTATTTTATCAACATATTTTAATTGATTAATTAATTGATTCAAATTTTGTTAATTTGATAATATATTAATAACATTTCATTTAAGAAATTGTGTAATTTATAAAAGTAAATTTTTTATTTAACACCTTTACAAAGTATATGAAAATTTGAATAGAAAATTTTCAATAATGCATATGTCTAGATCAAATTGATATTATATTTTATTTAAAAATATGCGTTCAAATAGTATGTCATAAAACTACAAAATTTTAATATATAAATAATAATATCGTACTTTTTAGATACTGAAATACTTAAATACTTTATTAAATATTATTACAATATTATTTATACTTAAATGTAAAACGATAATTATATGATTGCATTAAAAGTAATGTATGAGTAAATTCATTATCTATAGTACATTTTTCTTTATCGTATACAAATAATATGAATTACTTTATTTACAGCATAACAATAATTACATTAATAATAATTAATATCAATCGTTGTTTTTCCATACTCCTTTCTCCTATTTTAAAAACTATTTAATCTTTTTTTTAAATATAATATTGTTTTCTTTTTCTATATAAAATATTAAGTTTTATATATGATAATATAATTATATATAGAATTTTATATAGAATAATATAATTTTCTATACTTATTTGAAATACATCGAATGTCAAATAACTAAAAATTATTTTTCCTAATTCTTTTACATAATTAATTTTTTTTATTTGGACTTATTTCTTGCAGCTTTATCATATTGTGAATACTAATAGAAGCTACAACATATATTATATCTATATGAAAATAAAATATTAGTTTGCGTTCTGCAGAAAATTATATAGCCACTAATAGAATGCATAGAAAAGATTGATACAGTTTTTAAAATCAAACATTATATTATATTATAAAAAATGTATGTTTTATACTACTTACAATTAACGATTTAATATTGAACGTGTTAATATTGATATTTATAAAAATATTACAATATAAATGAATGATTTATTAGTTTGCTAAGTGATTAAACTTTAAGAAATAATAATACATAAATAACATCTAACTAAATATATAAATAAAACTAAACAATATTATAATTAAAAATTTATTAATACATCATAATGTATAACATAACAAAATATTAAACATATTAATTTAAAATAGATTTGCGGATTGAAAATAATACTTATACACTTCTATACAAATATAAAATTTTAAATTTGATTTATTCTTATGACTTTAATACATTTGGATATCAGAGGAAAAAAAATTAATATACAATATATTTAATTCCTAAAATTGAATTTGAATATAAGACACATATTTCTCGTATTGAACATAAATCAAATATATAAATATAAAATAACAATTAAACTAATAATTGATAATTATTAATAAGTATTAATAAGATACATATATATATATATATATATATATATATATATATATATATTGTGTAACTAATCAGTTTTTAATTTATATGTTAATTTTAGTATTAAAAACGTTATTTCATAATTATCTTGATTGATTTGTATCTATAAAATTTATGCCAATAAAAATCTTATAAGAATACAGGTTATTATTTGGATATATATTTAGGAATATTTCATAACAAAAATTAATTTTTTGTAATATATTTCCTTTTTCTATATTGCATCAAAGTAATTGTATACTTTTATTTATAAATAAAAATTATACAAAAATATATTATTTTAATTTATAAACAATTTTATGAATATTTTATATTAATGTATAAATATAATATAAAATATTTAAAATTTAATACATTTTAATAGACTAAAATATATCAATTGATATATATATAAAACTGGAAATAAAATAAAAAGAGCAACAATTTGTAACAAACTGTAAAAAAACAATTTGAATACTTATAATTGAAGTCAATAAATGTATATTATAATGTATAAAAAAAATTATTTATTATTAAAAAAAGATTAATATACTTATTAATATTATAAGAATTTTATTTTAAGCTTTTGATAATATTTGAAAGTTATTTTATTTCTTTATGAATTGTCGTTCGAAAACACTTGTAAGGTTATTATTAAAATAATGTAAATTATATTATTTTATAACGGCTATATTATCTGTTGATATAAATAGTATTTTTACTTTTTATAATTATGGGCGTACATCTATAATAAACAAATTGTAAATTAAAAATATTTTCTTATACTATATATAATACTTCATTTAATATAAATATTATAATAAATTTATTCAGTGGAAGTACTATAGAATATTTGATTATTCATTTATTATTTATTCGTCATATGTTATTCATAAACACATTTTAGAAACTTGATATGAAAAAACATTTAAAATATTATGACCATATACGATCAAATAAATAAATGAGTATAATTAGATATAACTGTTCAAGTTTGTTATTGATTAAACAATTTTGGTATTTCATTTATAAAGAATAATTTACAAAAATCATTTCTAAATATATTATAACATAATATTCTTTATTTTTTTATTTATATATATATATAGATATAATTTATATATATATTTATATATAATATCTTTACTTATAGCTTCCACTTCTGTACAATTTATTTTTAAGAACCAAATCTCAATTTATTATATCATTTATTTAAACAAATTTTATAAAGATATTAATTTATTTTATCAGGTGAATTATATATAGAGATTGTATAAATAAAGTAAATTGAAGGTATTTCTTCAGTAACATATTATTTAAAGTAATATAAAGATTATTTTAATGATTTTTCTAAGGAATTTCGGTACAAATTATAAATATAATCATTACAATAGCTTTTTATTGAATATTTGTATGAACATATAAGAAAAGTATTTTATACACATATAATATAAAAAACATTATATTACTTATAGAATATAAAGACTAACTTTTCTTCTTTTAACTTCATTTTTTAAAAAAAAAATTGTTTTGTTACATCATTAACACCTTACACAATTTTTTAAGGAGATGCTAATTAACCAAGTACAAATCGTTAATTACTTTATATGCTATCAGGCATTTCCATAAATGCATAATTTATAAATTTATAGTTTTTGTTTGAAAATTTATTTACTTGATAATATAATATAATATAATAATAATAATATGGATAATATGGAAATAATTGTAAAAGATATAGAAGAAATATTATCAAATTATTTATTAACTTTAATTTATACTACATATAAAATAATTCATTTTAACTATTTTATTAAAATTTCAATTTTGACGTAACTTAATCTGAAAGTAATCGAATAAATATATTATATTTAATCGCAGTAATATAACCATTAAACTTCTGAAGGATTGACAGTAGTGATAGTTATTTATTAGGATTTGTAAATATAAATTAATTAAACTAATCGTTCTATTATTTAATGAGATTGAAACTATTTAATTTTAGAACGTTTGAAAATCAGTATGGAGAAAATATGTGACTTTTTTAGTTCCATGGAATGGTTATTGCCTTTGATTAGTATCACTCGAGCATATTTTATACAAATTGAAAGTTCTAATAGTTTTTTGAAAATTGTAGTTTGAATATATTCTACAATTTTGAATTGTCAAATATTCCAATGAATTGATATTTTGATATTTTGAATACTTTTCGGTCAATAACGAAAAAGTTCAGAAAAAGATTGGAAGTAAGACATTTAAGAATGTATATGTAAAAAATGCAACTCGTCGTTCCGACTTGCTTATCAAGGCCGGTTCAACGGATACAATTTGATGCCGTTGACAACTCAGAGACCACGGGTGTTGTGTGGTAGCGATGAAAGGTCACAAGTGGAAGGGATATTATAATAATACAATATAAGTATGGCTGATGTATATGCTGTTTACTCTATTATTTATTGATGACAAGGTTGACTCATATTACTATTATTAATTATAGATTGACTCTTGGGTTGAAGTAATGTGTTGCGGAGACAACTGTATAGTAATCTATGCAGCTTGATTGTTCAATACGAATGTCGAATGGCGCGAAGTTTCGTTCGTCGACACTAGCGCTGTTTGAATGAGCACGTGCGGTTGGGGTTATGAATGCAGTGTAATGACTGAAAGTTACCGCAAAGTGGCGCGAAACTAGATTCGTCGAAACTCGCGCTGTATGTTGCTTAATTTCATTAGCTTCCGAACTTGAACTAAGGTGAGGGTTGCTTAAAAGGGGCGCCCCTATTGCGAGCGCGAACTTGACGACGCGTACTGGAATTTATTCCGCACTGTCGTTTTAAGAGGAGCTTCTTCGTCCTTAGTGCTTGTCGATGTAATACTCTGAATCTCAATATATATGTAATTATTGTAGTAAAAATACTACTTACGAAGACTAATCGTTGACTCGTCTCCGGACTCTGATATGCGGATTGTCGTCGCTCCCAAGAGTATACTAAGAAGGAAATATCAAGAGTATACTAAGAAGGAAATATCAAGAGTATACTAAGAAGGAAATATCAAGAGTATACTAAGAAGGAAATATCAAGAGTATACTAAGAAGGAAATATCAAGAGTATACTAAGAAGGAAATATCAAGAGTATACTAAGAAGGAAATATCAAGAGTATACTAAGAAGGAAATATCAAGAGTATACTAAGAAGGAAATATCAAGAGTATACTAAGAAGGAAATATCAAGAGTATACTAAGAAGGAAATATCAAGAGTATACTAAGAAGGAAATATCAAGAGTATACTACTAAATAAGAGATATCAAGGGAGTAATATCACCAGAATACTACTAAGAGAAAAACTATCAAGAGTGATGAGTATTGAAAATTGCGCCCCTTAAATACATTTGCTGACTATGAATTTGACTTGAACCCCTTCCCTTAATTTTCGTTCAATCAGAGACTCCTCCCTTATAGTACGAGGGCAGCGCCTCTTGTGGCTTCGGAGTTAATTAAGGGCCTAGTCGTCTCTTGGTCTTCATGACAAGCAGACCTCTCGTTGCTGCTGCCACATGCGACAGCATGTAGGCAGCGGAAAGGGAGGGCATTGCTGACACATCTGGTGACAGCATTACAACTTGTTGACAGTGGAAAGGGGAAAGAAGGTCCGCTTGCTGTAATGCTTGAAGTAGTTACCGAGCGGAGCAAATTCGTACATATGCCTAACTGATTGGGTTTTCCCGTGTTTATGGTATTGTTTTTCCAGATGTTTTATGACACTAGTGCTTGATAATTTTGAGCAAGCAAATTTTGAAATCTAGATATAATTTTTACGATGTTACTTGCCAGATGTTTTATTGCACTGACAAAAAAAGGAAAGGGTCTCGCATTCTCGAACAGTATATCTATGTATATTTTTAATATCTATAATAATAATTTGGATTTCAGTTACACGACAATTACAGAAGTAAACTGATCTCTATTAATAAATCATAAATTATTTTTTATACTAATCTACATAATACAATATATTTCGTTTTTGTTATAATATAGGTGCAAATCAATTTTATTTTTATAAACCAAATTCATATGATGAAATTTTAATCTAACGAATCTTTGTAACAATAATTGAAAAATATATTTAAAAGCATTACCATTTGTTACGAAAATTGAGTTGAATAACGCAAGGAATAAAAGTATTCATCGTAATGTAATAAGTATATTTTAGATTACTTAGTATTAATAAAATGAAGGAAAAATGATATTTAATCACACATCTATAGGGAATCAAATTTATCTAAGGTTTTACACAGGACTTTATTTTGCAGGATCATATATATATATATATATATATCATAGAGAAAGAGAGAGAGAGAGAGAGAGATGAACATTGATAAATATTTGAGCTAAAATACCAATCAAGACTTTCTTATTCAAAAAGATAAAATTAATGAAGCTGACTAAATAAAAATAAAATAATAAAATAATTGATTAAATACGTTAAAAATATAAGACAAAACATTTCTTTGAATTATGCCAATAAAATCTCCACAATGATCATATTTTTAAAATGATGTATCATTTAATAATTTAAGATCAGAAAATATTAATGGTTATATATTTACCAGAATACATTAATGGTTATAATTCAAATTCATTAGCGTTATAAATATAACTACTAATTACATAGTATTATGTATATAATAAAATATATAATTACATTAAAATTTATTATTTAATAAAAAATATATTCAATTTAAATGCTTATAGAAAATGTATATTCATTTTATTATATATGTATTGATTAATATATTATATGTATATTAATCCATATATTATATATTAATTAATATATTATATAAAAAAATTTTTCAGGTAATTTACCAGGTGATGATCTGTCCTTAGATGAAACAACAGTCGAAGATCAAGTATCTTCCAATACTGCAAATAGAGACCATCATTCCAATCGTCATCTTCACCATCACCACCATCATCAACAACATTCTTTAGATCAAACAACTACGAATTTATCAACGAATTCAACTTCATCTAATTTAAATGAAACTCAAGAAGATGATACTAGATGTAATATTTTGCAAAGTGGTGTAATTTTGTATTCAACTCCGCATTCTTCTACTAATGCTTCATCAATTTCACCAAGTGTTAATGTTTGCAATATGCCAACATTAAGGTATAGCGCTGTATTTGCAACTTCGTGTACACAAGCATCAACGATAAATAATATTCATAATCAGCAACACCAACAACAACCTGCACATATTCAATCTCAATCTAATCAAGAACTTTGGGGTTCTTTACCATCCCCAACTTTAAGCTTAAATGGTCAACCATTTCTTCATTCTTCTATACATACAGGTTGTTATGGACCTGATAATATTGAACTTTTGCAGGTAGATTCTAAACCATCTTTACTTATGAATTATCATGAAACCCAAAATTCAACACCAACCAGTTGGCTTACACCACATGACGAAACTTATGAAACAAATATTTTACCTCACTCTATTCAACATCATCAATCATGTACTATATTAAAACAAGAACCATGTATTGGAAGTACGATATTCTCTCAACCAAGTTCACAACAACCATCGCAACAACAAACTACGACAAATGGTAATTGCATACAACTTGCTGAATATAATCCCAGTACTTCCAAAGGACATGAAATTTTATCGCAGGTATACCAACAGAGTACAATTCCATTAAAATTAGTACCTGTTAAACCACGTAAATATCCAAACCGTCCGAGTAAAACTCCAGTTCATGAAAGACCCTATGCATGTCCTGTTGATGGATGTGATCGTAGATTTTCAAGAAGTGATGAACTTACTAGACATATTCGTATACATACAGGTCAAAAGCCATTTCAATGCCGTATTTGTATGCGCTCTTTTTCTAGGAGTGATCACTTAACAACGCATATTCGTACTCATACAGGTGAAAAACCATTCTGCTGTGATCAGTGTGGACGAAAATTTGCTAGAAGTGATGAAAAAAAAAGACATGCTAAAGTGCATTTAAAGCAAAGACTTAAACGCGAATCAAATAATTCTAATTCGCGTAATAATTAAATATAAAATCATTTTACACAATTTTGTAATCAATAATATTATATAATTTCGCAAAGAACATGGAAGAAGTATATTAATTATATTACTAAACATGTAAATAAAAATTATCTATATATGTATAGAATACTGAAACTGTAAATATTACATTTATCATATAAATATTTTGCGTTTGATATTTATAAAATGCAAAAATTTACTTTAATAAATTCATTGTTACCATACATTACTTGATTATAAATTGTTTGTTTTATTAAAATTTGGTTTGTATATAAAATAGTTACTTATTATAGTATTAAGTTTAAATTAAATAGTTCAGCTTTGCATTATTATTCACACAAATACATTATTTCTAATTTTATCAATATATTATAATGTAATAGTATGCTTACATATGTATAATAAATGAAATATTAAATTCTACATATTTAAACCAATATTAAAATCAGTTAAAATTAATCGTTTAAAAGTAAAAATATATAACAAAATTTATAAAACTGAAAAAATTTATAAACTTTAATTCTTATAATTTATATAATTTAAATAACTTAAATAAAAAACAAACTTTTTTTTTTAAATGAATCAAATGAAATAAATTACTAATTTTCATAAAATTTAATATGGCACAATATAATTAGCTAGCAATCGAATGTGAAACCCAATGAGCATTTATTTTTCTGCCATATAAAGTGTAACTTTGTTTTAAAAAAGAAGAAAGATAGTAAAGAAAAGAAAATAAATAAAGAAGTCAAATTTGATTGATTGATAGACGTTAATTTTATATATAATGATAAGAAATCTCTGGATCTTTTAAAGAAAATCAATAAATTAAATAGGTTTCCATTAAGTTAGAACTAGGATATCCTATATTAAGGAGTTAATTCTGTTTTTGTACACATTAAGCATGCTAATCAATGAAATATGATAATCAAATGAAAATTGAAATTTCTTTGTATTCATTTAAAGATATAAAAAAGCATCTAACTTTGTCACTTCAAATATTAATTTTTTATAAATAAATCATAAAAATACAACAAATAACAATATATACATATATAATTTAGATCAGTTTTAATTAGAGTCAATTTTAATTAATAGATTCTTGATTGATCGATGAACAACAGTAATAGAATCTTATTGAATATACGGAATTCTAGAATATTTAAATATTTTTGGTAATCTATTTATATAAATTAAATATTAAAATTTGTATAAACATATAAAATAATGTATATCCATATTCATTCTAATTAAATTTTAACTTGATAAGTTAAATTAATCAAATAATTTCTTTTCATATTTGTTAAGGTTAAGGTCATAAGTTAAGGTCACTTTGCTTTAACGCCTATCCGATAATTTTACTGATGTGATGAATATTAATATAATTATGCACATATAATATGAATCAATATATGATTATTATTTATACCGAACGATATTTTTCATTAAGATTGACAACATTTTTGTGCTTCTATTGATTCGTACAATGATTTTATTTCATAATAACTAACAACGAACAAATTACCGAATTTGATTATACTTATTCTTAATTTATAAAATAAACTTATTTTAGAATATATAGTCAGCGAAGAGATAGGTGTAATGTAAATAAAATATAAATGCCTTACAGAAAAAAGTTAGTATAATAAAGAAATAAGTTGCAAAAAATTGCCATGAACAATATCATAGCATAAAAAATCGATAATGTGTAATTTTATTTTACGATGTGATTCGAATTATAGACATTTTTGTATAAATTAAAAATATTAATTATTTCAAAGAAATTTATATTCTGAATTAAAACAGTAAACAAAATTTTGCAAGATAATTTGTGGTCTTTCATTTGCAGAATAATACTACTGCACACACGCATAGAATACTTATAATGTAATGCTAGTTGCAATTAGAACAGAGAAAATTATGTAAAAGAACAAAATTGAGTAAGACATGTTAAGAGACGAAATTTAAAATTGAAGGAAGCTCGGTACCATAGTCAAGAATCTGGTTCTAGCTGTCAATAAAGTACAAAAGAAATATATGAAAATAATTTTTAAAAAATATGTAAAATATAAAATACTACAAAAATGAACCCAATACCATACTAAATCAAAATAAATATATAAACTTATTTGACCTACTACCACCCAAATTTGTTCTCATCATAAAGAGTCCAACGATAATTTAGATATAATCACGTTACAAGTAATTTAATTGAAAAATTATAGATAATAAATGTTTATATGACTAAAGACTTAAAAATAAGATATTGTAAAATCAAAATAAATTTGAAATTAACACAGTTTACAATATTAGCATGATATTTAAGATATTTTAAATATAAAATAATTGTAACAAGATTGAAATTTTTTTAAATTATTAATAAAAGCCATTGTGATTTCACGTGATTAAATAGAAATATACTTAAATGACATTTTAGTTTTTCAAAAATATTCATGTAATATTTAGTATGACTTCAAATAATATTGAAGAAATTCGAACAAACATATATAATCATTAAATCAAATATGCTCCAAGTTTTTAGATATGAAGTTCGGATAAACGGTAGAACTGACATATATAATCAATAAAAAAGGAAAATAAAATTATTCTTAGGCTTCATAAATTATTATTGTTAGTTTATACAGAATTATTTAAACATAATGTAATCGATAAAATAATAGAAACAAAATGAAAATATATTTTAACAATCATAATGCAAGAAAGTTAATGAAATCTGATGGAAATTATTAAGGAATACAACTCACAATTAATGGTGATTGGAAATAAAATAGCAGAGAAAAATAATCATGGAATGATATTATGCCTATAAAGTTAAATGTTTTAAAATACAATGTGAAACACTAAATAATTTTGTTAAGACTTTGGACTTAAAATTGTTAGACTTAAGATATTGAGAAAGGATAATTTTATACATATAATATATAAAAAATTATAGAATCAATCTCCAGTTGTAATGACATGAAAGTATAGTGAAATACTAAAATGAAAAAAAGTATGCAGATAATAAAAAATTAAAAAATTATTAAAAAGTAAACAGCCATATTATTAACTAAAGATAAATAATAATAATATATGATAATAAATAAAAATATAGCATAGAAAAACTAACAATAATATAGAGTAAAAAAATTAATTGATGAAGACTATTTTTTATAGATGAGAATTATCAATTGAAAAAAAGAGAGGTGAAAAACAGAAATGTCAATTTATTTATAATATAATTATTTAAAATCATAAAATTTAAAAAAAAGGTTGAATAGTTAAAATAAATTATATAAAAGTTATAAAAATTCTTCAGTACTATAATTATATTAGCAACTTAAAAGATACAAATTCATTAATATAGACAAATAATTGATAATGATAGCATGAAGTAGTATGACTATATTCTAATAGATTTAAATTAATTATAGGAAAATTATGAGTTGGATATAACAACCACTATGTATATTGATAATCTTACAAGTATTAAAATTCCAAAAATATTAGTAATTAAGCACGAATAATGAGAAAATATTTATTTCCAGTTAATTATAGTCATCGATAAAAATACAGAAACTTTATCGCCTAACATATTATAATTAAAAAAATAATTGTGTTTGTAACTATTTTAACTATTGTTTTTTCAACTTTACTAGTTGAAATACTAACAGGATTATTATTTTAATTATCAACAAATACTTCGATGAATAATTAAGTTAACAATAAAATAATATAAGAAAAAAATAATAAGTGATAATCTATGCATTATTTTTTGTGAATATAAGAAACAGATGAACTCAGAAGTAACTAAGTATATATTAATATTTTTGTAGTAATATTGAAAATTTTTTTTAGAAATGTAAGATATTTAAATAAATTAAATAACAAGAATTAAATACCAAAAAGTCTAATATGGTAGTTTTTTGAAAACATTAAGCTTATATTATAAAAATATACAATCATGTGTATGAATATAACCATGTTAAAAAAGGACTTACAAAGCCAAATAATAAAATAAAACAAAAATCAATAATTAACTAAATTAAAAATAGTATTGTACAAAATGGTGCAATAAAACAAAATGTACAAAGGCCAGTTCGAAGGATACAAATTGATGTCGTTGACAAGTCACGAGACCACGGGTGTTGTGTGGTAGCGATGAAAGGTCACAAGTGGAAGGGATATTATAATAATACAATATAAATATAATAGATCTATAATATAACTGATGTATGTATTATTCTGTTATTTATTGATGACAAGGTTGACTAGTGTTACTATTATTGATTATTGAAATAATTCAACGTAATGGTTGAATTTGATCGCAGAATGGCGCGAAGTTTGATTCGTCGACACTCGTGCTGTTTGGATGACCACGTGCGTAATAGAGGTTATGGTTGTAACGAAGCGCGACACATGTAGTGTTGTTACGTGATATGTATTCGTATCGTAGCAAGCGTATCTTGTCTTGATGTTTGCGCACTGCAATACACTCAGATGGAAGTAAGTTTGAAGGGGTTAACTTGTGAAGGATACTGCTACGTGTTGCGGCTATTATGAGTGGTGAATGATGTGTTGCTTAAGTTCATAAGCGTCCGAACTTGAACTAAGGTGAGTGTTTGCCGACGAGACGCCCTTTACCGGGCGCAAACTTGTCGACGCGTTTGGAATCTATTCCGCATTGTTGCTCTGGGGAGAGCCTCTTCGTCCTTAGTTGCTTGTCGATGCCATAATCTCTAAATCTCAGAGTATGTAATTATTGTAGTGGTGATACTACTTACGAAGACTAATAGTCGACTCGTCTCCGGATATCGGATCTGAACTGCGTTAGTGGACATAAGGGTGTATGTCGTCGTTCCTCTAGGGCGTGTGACTACTATTCCCTTGACAGCGTTAATCGACTTCCACTTCACTTATTTGAATAAGTACTGTATTGAGAGTTATATCAAGAGAGTGATGAGTATTGAAAAATGCGCCCCTTAAATACATTTGCTGACCATGAATTTCACTTGAACCCCTTTCCTTATATTTCGTCCAATCAGAGACTCCTCCGTTACAGAGCGAGGGCAGCGCCTCTTGTGGCTTCATTGTTAATTAAAAGCCTAGTCGTCTCTTGGTCTTCATGACAAGAAGAGCTTTCGTTGCTGCTGACGCGTCTGGCGACAGCATGACAACTTGTTGACGGCGGGAGGGGGGGGGGGGCCCCAGCCTAACTGAGTGGGTTTTTCCGTATTTATTGTATTGTTTTTCCAGATGTTTTATTACGCTATTGCTAGATAATTACGAGCAAGAAAGTTTTGAAATCTAAACACAAATTTTACGATGTTATTTTGCCAGATGTTATATTGCATTGAAAAAAGGTCTCGCAATCTCGAACAAAAAGTAAATAAACGTATTGCAGTAATAGGCATAAAATTAATAAAATATATTAAATATATATTTAACTATAAATTGGTTAATTTATGCATTTTATATTAAATTTTGTATTCTCAATTTTCTTTTATATTTGTTACTTTTCGTATATTGGAATGCATTTAGAAGGGCCTTATTATGTCTTTGATTATGAACACTGTTAGTCGTGTAGTATTAAACTTTATATCAACTATTTTAATCTATCGGTTAATTTGTTAACCATTAAATAGTCATTAACATTTTATCTTTAATTCAAACTTATTATTTAATACCAAGAATAATTGTATGAATTTATTATTTTTAATATCATTAAAATTTCAATAATTCACTTGACTTAATATTTTGTATTATAGGTTTACATAAGATAGTAAATTCCTTTAATAACCTAAGTTTCTTCGACTTACAGATTATGCCAATTTCGCCATCCGAATAAAGTTCTGTAAAGATTTTATTGTTTTATTTATTTTGTATATGATATTATTATTTATGTCATTAAAATTATATTTTAATTTGTTTTAAAGTGGTTTGATATGTATTATTAATATATATTACTTTATATGTGTTTTATTATTATTCTTTTAGAAATTTTTTTCTATACTTATTAATTATATTTATTTTTCAATATTTAAAATATAATATGTGTTTATTCACTTTTCATATGATCTATAGTGATTATGCTAAATTGAAATTACATAATTGTATCTTTTTATCAAATTGTTTTATCATGTTTTTATATAGTTTTTTTTTTTAGATATCACCAATTACATATATACTTACTGATTTACTTACTTTTAATTATTTACTACTCAGTTTTTACTCCTACATGCTACACTATTCCATTTGTTTTCATTATTTTTGGTGAATTGTATTTATCCATTTTAACTATACTATCTATGTAAAATTAAGTTTTTTCTAGATGTATATTTAATTGCTGACGTAAAATCATTATTTTAAAGATTATAAGTAAGTTATATCTTGGCCAAATTTTTGTTCTTTTTTTTTCTACTTAAAATCTTCAAATTTTAACCGTTTAATTAATTTTTTAAAATAATTTATCTGCGCATTATTTCTATATATGCTCGAATTTGATCTATTTCTGCTATTATTTTACAATATTTATAAAATTGAATATTGTTTATTCACAAACATTCATATTATCTTTAAAGATTTCTTATATTTTAGTATTTTATTCACATGTATTCATTGATCTTTTGTAAAAATATTTCAAACAATTTAATTTTTCCTACATATTTTACGTTTTACCTACTTCTTATTTTACTTAAAATAGAAATTGAGTGATTCAAATATATTATGTATCAAACGTTCTTTGTTATAATATTTTTTTTAATTAGATGTACCTTTGAAATTTTATTTTATCAAATTTATTTTATTTTAAGTATTTCAGCTTTGAAAATAACTGGATGATTTCTTATTTTGTTAAACCAGATATTTATTTTAACTTACTTTGTCTTTGGATTTATTCTTTTAATTTCTTGTATTCTTCTTAGTTAAGTATTTCCCTTATATATCTTTTACATCCTTCATTCTTTGATGTGACAGTAAGCTATATATTTATCCTATCTTCTATGAAAAGTGAAATCGTTACCAATTATTTTTTGTTTCACAATAATTACGAAGTGCACGCATTAATTCCCAAATCTTTTTAATTATGAATTTTGGACTAATTTAGCAGCGTCAGTTTTTTTGCAATTATAAATACTTATTATATAGTTAAATAGACATTCCATATAATTACGATATGAGCTATTTTTATCTTTCTCGTCTAGAATAAGTTAAAATAAGTGGTCTTAATATTGTTCGTTATATGACTGAAATAACGACATCGAAATTCTTATCAATAATTGTATTTTTAATACAGTTATTAATTAACTATATTATATATGCGTGTACTATGTAGTATACATGAAATCATATATTAAGTATTCAGCGTAACAAACAGTTTACGCGTGTTTAATAATTTCTTCTCTTTCAACTATAATATGTAACACAATAACTTATATATACTAATTATAGCATATACTGAAAAGAATTTTATATTGTATTTTAAATTGTGTATGTTGGCTTGTTTATTTTTCAATTGTTTAAGTATATATTTCCTTTTTTCGTTTTATTAATTATTGTATCAATGGTATATAAAGGTTTGTTTTATTCATTTTCATTCATCTTTATTGGTGAATGTACATTTGATGTTTTTTTTTATATTTAAACATGTATATGATTATGCTATAAACTATTTATTTTAATATTTAAAATTCATATATTACGGATTGACTTATATTTACCAATTGTATTGTTGATTGTAAAGATATACATTTTTTCCCAGAATTATACATTTGAAATCCTTTTCTTATTAATGATTCATGCTATATTGTATTTTAATTTCGATATTCTTCTTACAATCATTTTTTAAATATATTTTTGCTTATAGTTATTTAAATATTTAATCATAGTTTTGTAGTTTCTGTTTTTAATTAGTAAATATGCTATTGTTTGCTCTAAATTTTAGAGGAACCATTGTACCCCGAATACATTCTCTTAAATTTGTTCCCACTCAGTGTCATTTTATTTTACCCTCTAATACTACGAACCATTTCATAATTTTTTCTATTTTTAGTGAATGTATCATTATATCTATCTTATTTCCTATTATTCTTTTTTGATATTCCATATGCTGATATTCTAATATTTTATTCTTTTTTAATGATAGCGTTTCTTTTGATTTATTATAGTTTTTATTAATAATGATTTTATTAATAATTTTATTGATAATGATAATACGATATTGGCTCTAACGAATTTTTAATATTAAATTATAGAATTCATTCTTTATTATTTTAGTTTCCGATATTTGTTTTTATAACTATTATTAAGGTTAACCCTATGTTACCCATCAGTTCCATTTCATTTTAATTTCAGAGTATATTTTTTTTAATTTTTTTTTATGTTTTTGTATTTATTCTTTAATATCAAAATTATTCTTAGTTATTTTTCCTTTTGCTGTGTATTATTTGTTACTATTACTATTTTTTTAGATTTATTTTGATAAAGACTTAATCTATTTCTTGTTTTTTTTTATAATCTGTTTAATAAATTTTACTTTAATATTATAATTATTATATATTTAATTTTAGTAATTATAATTTATTATATGTTATACTTGTTAGAGTTTGCGAGGCCTTTTTTCAATGCAATATAACATCTGGCAAAATAACATCGTAAAATTTGTGTTTAGATTTCAAAACTTTCTTGCTCGTAATTATCTAGCAATAGCGTAATAAAACATCTGGAAAAACAATACAATAAATACGGAAAAACCCACTCAGTTAGGCATCTGTACGAATTCATTCCGCTCGGTAATTACTTCAAGCATTATGTACTAGTGGACCCCCCCCCCCTCCCGCCGTCAACAAGTTGTCATGCTGTCGCCAGACGCGTCAGCAGCAACGAAAGCTCTTCTTGTCATGAAGACCAAGAGACGACTAGGCTTTTAATTAACAATGAAGCCACAAGAGGCGCTGCCCTCGCTCTGTAACGGAGGAGTCTCTGATTGGACGAAATATAAGGAAAGGGGTTCAAGTGAAATTCATGGTCAGCAAATGTATTTAAGGGGCGCATTTTTCAATATTCATCACTTTCGATATAACACTCTCGATATAGTACACTTTTGATAAAGTTCTTATTCAATAAGTGTCAAGTGGAAGACCATTAACGCTGCCAAGAGAACAGTGCTTACACGTCCTAGAGGAACGACATATCCCCGTATGTCCATTAACGTAGTTCAAGAAACCGTCGTTACAAGTTCACAGGGAGCAACAACAATCCGCATCTTAGAGTCGGAAGACGTTGGCAGTTTCCTATTAACGTAATTCAACACAGCTATCGTTAGAAGTCCTATTGGCGGGCGACATATTCCAACGACAAGTGTCCAGTGACAAGCACCTTTGAAGAAAGAACAAGGAGGTCCCCATTTCAAATGTACCAGCAGTCTTCGTAAGTAATATTATTATTGCAATAATTACATACTCTGAGATTCAGAGATAATGACATCGACAAGCAACTAAGGACGAAGAAGCTCTCTCCAAAGAACAGTGCGGAATAGATTTCAGTACGCGGCGTCAAGTTCGCGCCTGCTAAAAAGGGCGTATTTTCGTCAACTCTCACCTTAGTTCAAGTTCCGACGCTTATGAACTTAAGTAAACAGCGCGAGTGTCGACGAATCAAACTTCGCGCCATTCTGCGGTCAAATTCAACCATCACGCTTCAAAGATGAGTGTGCAGTAATCCACCAAAAGAATTATTTCCACAATTAATAATAGTAATATTAGTCAACCTTGTCATCAATAAATAATAGAGTATACATCAGCCATACTTGTATTATTATAATATCCCTTCCATTTGTGACCTTTCATCGCTACCACACAACACCCGTGGTCTCTGAGTTGTCAACGGCATCAATTTGTATCCTTTGAACGGGACTTGGTAAAACAAGTCGGAACAGTGAATACATTTTGTACACTTTTAAACTATTTATATATAGGATGATTAGCTTATCTTAATATTTCCAATTTCTATACGCTTTCCCAGGATTTCGCTTTTTTTATTAGCTTTTAATAAGCTAGATCTTTTTTATTGGGTTTTTCGATGTTATTAAAAATAATATTGTATGACTATGCTTTTCTATAATACGTAAATAAAGATTATTCTATAAAAATTATATTTATATAATAAAATGCAAAGATATTTTTTTTCAAAGCTAAAAAACATTATTATTTATTAATCCTATATAACTATAGTCTTTTACTGATGAATGAAAATAATAAATAAAATAATAATTTCTTAATTTGTGCATTTCTTTCATAATTCTTCTACATTTATATCCACTATTTCTTAAATTAGTCTTAAATAGAATTTTTAATTTGTACATGCTCCATAAATGAATATATTAGAACTCTTTAGTTCCAAAAAAATTTTTAATAAACAAAAAAAATACTTCGAAGATTATCCGGAAATTTTTATATAAATGTAGATATCAGTAAATATACTTGAAATTAATACTTAATGTATTGTAGCAATTGTTGCTTTATAATTTTTAAATATGTAGATTTAATTTCACATTAACTATTACATATTTATATATTTTCAAATACTTTATGATTTCTAAATAAGTAATATACACAATAAATTTTAATTATATGCAATAAATTGTTTCGTTCAAGACAATGATAATTATTTTTATCATTAATTTTTAATTAAAGATTTTTTAGTTAAATTATTTCATAGTTTAAAAATCTTATTTTCAATTAAAAAAATCAAAGAAAACATTTCTTACCATTGTTACAATTTTTTATTTCCATCATTTAAGGTTTAAAATCTATTATTGCTCTAAACTGAAATAAGAAAATATTAAGATGCACTCATAATAATTCGACACTCTAATTGTAGAGGTGGTGGGTGATCGATATCTAGAATTACTTCAAACAAAGATTTGTAACCGCGCTTTATTCGTAGTAGTAAAATCATTATTTATTTAAGTAGTTTTATCCGCTTTGCATCAATAATAATAAATAATTTTTTCTCATTTATCATGTATATATTATAAAAATAAAATTTTTACGTATTACTCATTTTACAACAAAGAAATAATTATTAAATTAACAAATTTGGACATATTTCCAGTTGATTTAGAAAGATTTGTTTTTTCATTAATAATATGGAATAAAACAAATTTTTTAGTATTAGATTTATAAGAAAAAAATGCTGTACCATAAATTTGATGACGTGGCTTAAATAATGACAACAACTAGAATATAAAACTAAATAAAATTTAAATTTAAAACAAAAATATAATTTAAATATATTGGTACGTACTCTATATTTTGATACTATTAATATTTTTCTGTTTGCAACAAATGTATTAATACCTTGTTTTTAATTAATTTTTAAAATGAAGAAAGTTAAATGTTTTATATCATATGTAAATAAATGATTAAATAACCTTGTACAAAATATGGTATATAAACTTAAAATAATGTAAAATTCTCAAACTATCAACAATTATTCTATACATGCAGCTTAACATTTTAATAAAAGCACAGGACTTTAATTAATACTTTAATGTCATTTTTATTAGTTATTACATTAATGACATTTTAAAATATTTTATTTGTCTTAAATTGTTTATTTTATATTGAAATAATTATATTAACTTTTTAATTAATAAAAATGAATGAAAAATGATATTAGTTTATTATAATATAATCAAATTATTTTTAATTTAGAAGGATAGAT
The DNA here is from genome assembly GCF_000503995.2 of Ceratosolen solmsi marchali. Taxonomy (NCBI): domain Eukaryota; kingdom Metazoa; phylum Arthropoda; class Insecta; order Hymenoptera; family Agaonidae; genus Ceratosolen; species Ceratosolen solmsi. The sequence continues at coordinate 10,310,959 of NW_011948419.1, forward strand.
AATCAATTTCCATAAAAATTACTTTGTTATAATAATATCAAAATTGTTTTAGTTTATAAATTTTACATGCTGTCATTATTATGTTTATATAATTTAATATAATGTATTTGTAAATAAGGATAATCTTGTATATGATTTTAATATCTTATTTTTAAAAATTAAACAATATAATATATGTAAATTGTTTTATTTAACTCACTGCATTGTATGAACTCAAAAGAAAAGTTCTTGAATAGTCACAAAATATTTACAAATTAAAACAAAATGTAATTAAAAAAATTTATTTGAAAATGTTTTATTATTATTTATAAGTTACTTATAAATTACTATTATAAGATCAATGTCTTTTTAAAATTAATTTACATTTATGAATTTGTGTCCATAAGATAAGAATGGCTTAGTAATTATATAATATTTAAATCTATTATCTTAAAAAATATTATCTATAAAGTAATTTAAATTAGAATTTAAAATAAATAATTACTTCCAATAACATTGTAATTTTTCAGATTAAACATGAGGTACTATTAGAAGTGTTAACATTTTTAGATATTCCAAATAATTTATTTTAAATTGTTTGCTTTATAATAAATTACCGTATATTTTATGAAAGCAGTTTCTCAATTTCTTTTATATAACTCAACATAAAATTTTTGTTAAAAGACAATTTAATATATTATAAAAATCGCATATGAATATTATATATATATAATTTATAATTTTCATAATATAGGAGGAAGAAATAATTAGATACTGTATAAAGTAATGCAATTCTGTATTTTTTGTTTAAGTTTATTTCATTGTCACAGATTCCATGAAAGTTAGAAATCTAGAATTTGTTTACATAATGAGATAATAAGATCAAATTTATTTTATAATCAAAACTGTAATCTTTTTTTATGTATTTGATAATCAGTAAAACAATTTAACTGTTTCAGCAAATTTTATTAATACTCCTTTGTTCTCTCAAGATTAACTTAAGCTAATATATTTCATAATAGTCCTTGATCGAAACTTGAAAATTTATAATAACAGATTTTATGTTTAATTTATATTTCATTACACATATATATATATATATATTATTAAATGATTATACTATGTTCTAATGTCAATCATGATTAGCGCTATTTTAATATAAGAATGTGTATTTACATTATTATTAAAGTACCAATATCTTTTGAAGATAAGTATTTGCAAATGCTTATACATTACAGTATATAACGCTTATACTTATAGAAAGTGCATTTGTAACAGAACTTATACTAAAAATCAAAGTTTTCCTTATTCTTATTATAGTTTTTTAATTGTTCATCAATTGTTTAGTGCATGTGAATATTATTCTTCAGATTAAATTTATAGCTTCATATTAATATTCATCTATGCAGCTCTATATATTAATTATATTTTGATTTTATCATGAGGAGTTTAAATGGTTATTACCTATAAATTATTTATAGACCTTACGTATTTCAAACTAATTTCATACAAAATATATTATTGAACAAATTACGTCGTATTTTTATATGTAGTTTGTAATAAAGTCTAACATCTCTTTTACTCTTATATCACTGTATTCATTGTAAAGTTTAAGTAGAATTCTCTTTTAAACAAAATGAAGATAATCATACACTTTACTACTTCTCATTTGAGGAAAGCTTAAGTAAAAGTGATATGAGATATATTCATCATCTCCTTTTTAAAAGTATTTTAAAAGGCAAGTTTTATGAAAATATTTATTCATTTGAATTTCAAGAACTCTAAAAATCTTACATTTTCGAAATTATACGAGAAATCCTAATATAATATGTTTTTAGATTCAAACATGTCTGATTATACCACATCGGTTATCTGACTAGAATCAATGAGATAAAATAAGTTGGCAAAATACAAATTAAATTGCATAAACGTATTTATAAGAATACTAATGATTGATGATAAAAAAATGTATAAATATGAGTTATAATACATATAACCGAATAATTGAATAGATTAATGCAAATGCTATGTCAGCTTCTCTAGCTATATTGGTTAGTGTGATCAAATAAAATACTTGAAACATTTTTTAATAAAGCACTTTATTTCCTTTAAGTTCTCTAGTCTTACCTTTCTCAGCTCTCATCTTTTCACTATTAGTAGTCAAATAAATAAAAAATTTTTTTTATTTTATTCATTTAAACTTTTGTTACATACAACATTTTCAAATTCTTACATTACCTTTCTCTTATCTTATCTTTCCCATATTGATTGTACTCGCGGTGTATTCTTTCTAGATAATATCTTAGGTATGTTTATTTTTTGTGCAGATCATACAGTGCACAAAAATTTTTTAGTTAAAATTAAAGAAATAAAATATTTAGTTTTTTTCCGAATACCAATTTAATAGACTGTACATCGTTCTGTATTAATTCCGATTGTATAGAATGTATTTAAAAATGTATTCTTAATAAAATTATTAATATATTTCATAATTTTTTACTTTTCAGAAAAATATTGATGGCCGCTAAATCTGGATTAGAAAAATTGTCATACCTGAGGAAACTTATGATGAACATTCCTGAGAATGATAATAAGCAAATTCAAGCATATATAGTTACTTCGGATGATGCACATCAATCTGAATATATTCGAGAAAGAGATAAAAGACGACAGTATATATCAGGCTTCAAAGGTTCATTAGGTACAGCTGTTATAACTTGTGACAGTGCCTTACTTTGGACTGATGGTAGATACTTTACTCAGGCTTCTACAGAATTGAATCCTCCTAATACGTGGACACTTATGAAAGAAGGATTTACTGGCACACCATCATTAGATGATTGGCTTATTTCTAACTTACTTCCGAAATCCGTAGTAGGTGCTGATCCTAATCTACTTAGTAATACAAATTGGACTTTGTTACAAAGTAGATTAAAAACTGCTGGGCATAGTTTACTACCTATTGAAAAAAATTTAATTGATGAAATTTGGGACATTAATCGACCAAGCGAAATATTAAATAAAATAGTTCCACATAAATTTGTTTATTCTGGTAAAATATCTGGAGATAAAGTTAAGGAGTGTTTTCAAGCAATGGAAAAAAATAAAGTTACAATTCTTGTAGTATCAGCTTTAGATGAAATAGCTTATTTACTTAATTGGAGAGGTTCGGATATTCCATATAATCCAGTATTTTTAGCGTATATTATTTTATGTTCGAACCAAGTTCACATATTTTTAAATGAAGATAGATTAACTTTAGATGCAAGACAGCAATTAATTCGAGAGAACGTCAATTTTATATTACATCCCTATGACGATGTAATACCATATTTAAAGCAACTTTGCTCATTAGACAATAGTAAAGTTTGGATATCAGGTAACTCCAGCTACGCTTTGCATCGTGTTTGTAATTCGGTAACAACACATATAGCTGTAACGCCAATAAGTTTGATGAAATTAGTAAAGAATGATACAGAAATCTTTGGTATGAAATCAGCACATGTTAAAGATGCTATTGCTCTTGTAAAATATTTTGCGTGGTTAGAAAATAAGATTGTTAAGGAATCAAATAGTGACTCAATCGTAACTGAACTCTCAGGTGCAGATCAGCTAGAAAAATTTCGAAAGTATGTCTTTTTAATACATTTACAATGAACCAAATTTATAATAAGCATATTATTAATATGCCTTTAAACTTATGTATATACATCAAATATAAACTTTATTTATAACTATAATTTGTATTTATATTATTACAATAACATTTTAATACTTTTTCTCTTACGGTGTTGATTAATAAGTTCAGTATATCATATTATTTACAATTTTCTATTCAAATACGACAAAAATATATAATGACGTGTATAATAAATTTGTATATATTATTGTATTAGTTCTATTTTAAAACCGAGGAAAGATCCAGACAATGAGTTAATATGCTTGAAACTGTAAAAGAAAGACTCACGTTTTATATAATTTAAATCATTACAAAATTTATATTTTTGGTATAACAGATTTTTATATTAATGGCATTTAGTAAGTTTAACAAATTTGCATATTACGATAGAGTTTAAATAAAAGATTTATGTTAATTTATTTAATAATTTAAATCGTTAGTAGAAATTTGATGATGTGAATGAAACATACATTATAAATGATAATTAAATTATTAACTTTTATATATTGGAATTTGGAATGGAAAAGATATATTTGTTCCAATTAAGTAATTGCATATTGAAAGGATTTTATCATATATTTCTAATTTATATGTATCAAAATTAGATAAACGAGAAAAATTTTTTCTGACATTATAAATTATATGCAACACTTATTAATTTAAAAAATATATAATTCAGCCTGAATTTTCTTCTTTAAAAAGAGCTAATTTTTAATAAAAATAAAACAAAAGATTTAAAGTAATTTATTATTATTGATTGAATTATAATTATTGAAAAATCATGTTTTCTTTTTAAAATTTATTTAATACGTTTAAAAAGTACGCACAAGTTTATTTAAAATAATCAAGAAAAAAGTCATTCGAATAAATTTAATAAAAATGTAAATAATTTAAACGTTTTTAACTTTATTTAAAAATTACTTTCACATTGACACTGCCATTGATTTTCACAATAATCTTCGTTAAATACATAATAATTAAAAAAAAGTTTATTCTGTTTTTTTTATTAATAGTTCATTAATATTTACATGTGTAGTAAAGTGATAGCTCTATTCCTTTTTTATATATATGTTATTTTTATAGAGAACAGTTGAAATATGTAGGACCCAGTTTCCAAACTATATCAGCTGTCGGAAAACATGCTGCAATAGTGCATTATCAATCTTCGCCAGATACTGATGTTCCTATAAATAATCAAGAATTTTATTTATGTGATGCTGGAGCTCATTATCTTGATGGAACAACTGATGTTACAAGAACATTTCATTTTGGACAACCTTCGGAATTTGAAAAAGAATGTTTTACTCGTGTGTTTAAAGGACAATGTAATCTTGCAATGTCGAAATTTCCCTCAATGATCAAAGGAAACTATTTGGATACATTAGCCCGAAAATATTTATGGGATGTTGGGTAATAAATTATTTTTCTTATTTATAAATTAAGAACTAGATCTTTTACTAAAATGTCAAATAAAAGTATCATTTCAATTTTTTTTCTTAAACAGAGCAGATTGAAACATAATTTTGTTTATTATTCATAATTGATTGTGATCAATCTTGATTTATTTCTTTTCTATATTTTTACCTTTTTAATATAATTTATATAGTTAATATTGGTTTGTTAATAAAAAAGACTTTTTATTTTATTTTTTCAATTATTTTTTTTAATTCAACTTCTTTCTGTATCATAATTTTAGTCTAACTTTACTTTATTTTTATGTGTATCGAGATATTTTTATTATTTAAAATCGCCCAAAGCATTACACAGAAATATAAATCCATTATTTTATACTATTTCCTTTATTGACTTTGATAATAATTAATATTAAAACATTTTTCTAGTAAAAATTATTAGTATTATTGTCATGCTATAAAAAATCTTTTCTGGATATAAATATAAATAAATTTACCACTAAAGTTTAGGTATATGCAATGGTATAATTAGATTTTTGCTCTATTAATTCATTTTTTACTTGGTGTTATATTTTAACATATCAACAATATCGGTTTAAATAATCTTGTTATGGTTATCAAGTTCATAATAGTGAAGCAATTCTATAAAATTAATATATGTAAACATAGACAATTAAATTCATCAAATAATACATATCCTACAATATTTAAATTTAATAAATCTCATCTAAATAGCTGCCTAAATGATTAAAAAAATTCAAAGAAGTATTTAATAAATTTAATATTAATATTGTTACACTGAAAATCCAAATAATGTAATTGACACGTATATCTAGAGTATTTTTTAAAAGTATTAAAATGAAAAACAACAGAATCATATATACTAATTTTTTAAACTTTTATAATACATATTCTATGCAAAAACTATGCAAAGTAAATTGTTCTAACTCGAAAAATCAACTATTGAAAAAAAAACGATAAATAATAAATACCTTTTTATGAAACCACTTGTAATTTAATATTATTGGAATATATATAAAAAAATTTCGCGTATGCAAATATAACAATTATATCAATTACCATGATTCTATATATCATCAATGAAGATACAACATATTAAGTAAACGTTGATTATATTTTATTCATCGTTTCCTACGAAATTCGAAAACTTAATTTAAACTTTAACTGACTTTTAAATACTTAATATTGTTATTTGCTTTTTCTAAATATCTTAAATGTATTTAGCTCCATAAAGACGTCAATCTAGTATATGAAATACAGCTTATATTTTTGATAGTAGAATTTATTATCTATAAAAAAATTACTTTTAATAATCTATTATTATAGCTTAAACGTTTTATTTAAACAAAATATTAAACTGTAGTATTTAGAATTATAAAATTACATGTTCAGATAGTTGTTTACTCTCGCCTGTATAAATAATATATTCCACTTGTACATAACCTTTATTTAAACACTGAGTATTATATCGCTTATACATATACTAGTATATAATACGAAATAGTAATATATTTAAATTTTATCCGTTTCTCTTTATTTTTGAGATATACACATATAATTTTTTTTGTCGATTAAATATATTATTAGGTAATAATTGTTGCAACAGCGCATCGATTTTTAAATCATATTCGTATTTGAAATCTAAACGATTAATATCTTATTCGTTGAAAATGTTACTAACAATTTAATTGTATGTGGAATCGGCAGTAGTAATATGTTGCAGTTTCCTATACGAAGAAATGAACTTCTAATCAGTCTTCATTTATGTGGTTCAAGCTGTTTTATTATTTGTAAAGTTTAATCATTTTTTTATTTAATAATTTTAAATTTTGATTTGAATTTCAGTACGTTTCCTACACACATTACTAAATTTATTTTTTCACATGATTATATTTGTGTATTAGAATTATATAATACAATAATAAGTGATAAAAGTTTTTATAATTGTTGCACTATACTAATATATTTATTTATTCTTCCAATCGTTTTCTATCAACTTGTTCTATACCAAATGCTGAAGTAATATTTTACAACCCATATGGACGTTACAAACAGATTCATTGTTAAACGAAAATTTGTTCTATATTGATTTTATTTTAGTCATAAATGATTGCCGAAACTAAAATTTTATTGTAAAACGTTGTATATTATAGACACATAAATCTAGATTTAAATGAAAAACATTGAAATTTTTAAGTTTTGAAATTAATAAAAAATCATTTAGATTTAATCGTTTATAATTTAATATAAATATCATAGAATTTGTACAATTTATAGAATATAGGTTATAGTGATTACTTTTAGATTTTCTTAATTCATACTACAACTGTAAATAAAAATAAGTGAACATGGCATTTGAAGAGTATTTAAAAATAAAATTTCCATGACTTTATTAAGGTTTTTAGAAAAAAATTTTTTATTGGTTTATTTCAATATTGTCTTCAAAAATTATAAACTTTCATACATTTAAATAATTCGTGTATATGTTATTCATTCAAAAATTATAATTATAAATTTAAATAAATTTATACAATTCCACAAAATAATGTTTAGGATAACATGGAAAATATTTTTCAGTTATACATTAAAAGAAACGTAATTTTTAACTGAAAGAATACTTCTCTGGTTTTAACATATTGTAAAAACTTATCAGTATCTTCATTTTATTCATAAAATAAGAATCTTTCATTGAAAAAGAATGAAATAAAAACATGAAAAAAATTTTTTCAAAAATATACTTAATAAAAGAATGTGCCATATTCTATCACGTATCAGATAGTGTAACAATCCCATGTTCAATAAGGTTACTAACTAACTTAGTAGTATAATCTTTTCTATCGTATAAGTAATTGTATTTATATATAAATTGATAACAAAAATTAATCAAAAATCATAATGTAATCTCTTTATTAAATATTTTATTTTAAATTTTAATCTGATATTCCTATATCGACATTTAAAATTAATAATAATTTTTATTCTGATTGACATGACTACAATTAATAGTGTATTTATTATAATCTTGAAGAGTATATTAAATATCCTAAAACATTTATAATTTTAATTACTTGAACACTATTTGCTTATAAAACGATTAAGATGTTTGATTTGCTTTAACAAATAGTGAAACATTTGCTGTATTATGATACGCAAGAGTTGAATATAAATATTTATAAAACTAATTTTTATATATATTTAGAATTCATTTATTTTTATATGAAAAATACAATGCAGGTTAGTATATGGCACTTATAGCCATCGAAAAAAGTTAAATCGCTTATCAAAAATAAGTTATCTATATAAATTAATTATATATAAATATATTATTTAACTGTTTTTAAACGATTAATATATGTATGCTACAGATAAATTAAAAATAGTATGTTCATGTATTTTATTATATAGAAAATGGTTTATTAAAATATTGTTTTAGTCTGGACTACCTTCATGGAACTGGACATGGTGTTGGAGCCTATTTGAATGTACACGAATTTCCTACTATGATATCGTGGAGAGTATACCCAGATGATCCCGGCTTACAATCTGGAATGTTTTTATCAAATGGTAAAATCTTAAAAATGATATAATAAAATAGTTATTATATTAATTTCTTATATGCTTCATACTTTCTTTATATTTCTTAACATTTAATTAGTTATATTTAAAGAAACATTGATAAAATAATCCCCCCCTTCTCCCGACACACATATATATGTGTGTGTAATAAAATTTGCCGGTTATGATTTTATTTGTAAATTTTTTTTCAAAATTCTTTAATTTTCATAAATGTTTATTAAAATAAATACAAAAATTTTGACATAAATTTAATTTCTATATAAAATAATAAATTTTATAAATATTTCAGTCACATTTTTATTTAAAAATTCTTGATAACTGATATAATAAATCGCAATATTACAAAATTAATAATACATTGTACTGTTATAAATACATTATTGGTTATTGTTCAGGATTGAACCACCCAACAAAAAATAAGAATTTATTGTTTATTAAAATACGATTCCGATATATTACATTTAAGATTAAGGCGCAATATTCGAATTATACGTTACAAAAATTCACTGGAAATTTAGCCGTGCACTTTGTCCGCATAGCAATAAAAGAAGCTTCTCGAAGTTGTCAAAGCTTGTTTCCGGAGAATTCATAACACCAAATGTACGCAATAGTATTTAAGAAGCAATGAACGGAGAAGAAACTAGTCTTGTTGAATTACTCAAGTGAAACTAGTGTCAGTAATATCTGTGAAAGTCGAACTCGTCTGAAGGAATCCCTGCAAGGTATATTATTATTATTATTCTTCGATTATTATTATTGCTGGCCAGCTATCAATATTATTTACACTCGTCGTTAATCCTTGCTTAATTCTCGTGATCGCGCCCCAGCCTACGTCTATTATATTTACTGACAGAGCCCAGCCTAATACTCGTTAGCAGGACGAAATCTTACCAATCACGCTGCCCGAAAAGAACGCAGCACACATCTACAGTATCAACGAAGTCCTCTGACATGAGTCCATAGTGGACCGCAAGAGAGGGCGCTGATTCTAACAGTAGATCCTGCCTAAGATTAAAATTAGTATTGCGAGACATTACCGGTCACATTACAATAAATTGGTTCTGATCAAACCACAAAAGAGGACGACAACTATTCGTAATAATCTCCACCATCGACACGAACCGAATATCACTCAGTCGATTCCAACGTCGAGTCAAGCGCCTAATCAGTCGCAAGCCGAATCTCGCTTGGTACGATTCAAGCATCGTCGTAAGCATCGAAGCTGCGCGAACCAACTAATACCTAATAATTCAAGCGCGACTCACACGATACATGACTATAAAATTAAACCCGGAATTATTACCTAATAAAGCTTGCACTCCCAGACGATATTTCGACTTAATAATCAGCTAGTCATTACATTCAACAATTCTCACCATAATAAAGAACACCTGCAATACTGTAATAACTACTTAAATAAAGGTCACTAAAGCCAATTGTATTTACTCTGAGTTGATGGATTACCCGCCACCCCTCAATCACCATTAAACCGGAGGTACGGTCTAATCCACCCACCGTGACCTGCAATCATACTGGTGGCTGGAATTCCAAACAATTATAATTTTTAAAATTAATATAATCTTTATTATGTGTGTTCGAAATTCCGAGAACCCTTCCCAAGTCGCCCAGACATCTGGGGAAAGCCCAAGAGTGTTAGCCATCTAGAGAAAAAGTCGTTTCATCCAAAAGAAAAAATAAAGTGCATAGTTGAATCCATTGATTGTAGCATCTCTATTGCATGTATTGTTGTCAGTTCTAACTAGCCTGTCACGTGGGAATTAAAAGCAAGCACGCGTCAAAACAGGGGCTAGTTAGCCATTTCTCAGTATAGTAATCTGTCATCAAGCGTACTGCATCAGGAGGATCCTCCTACCTCTACAAGAAGTGCATGCTGACACCACGTGGCAACAACCAAAGAACGGCAAGATCTCGGTGATTCTGAAGATCAAAATAAAATCATTATTGTGTAGTTGTGAAATAAAACGCAATAAACAGTACAAAAAGCAATGTGTTCAATACTAATTTGAAGCATTAAAATGTTAATTTCAAATAAATTCTATGCATACAAAACAAATTTTTTTAATCTAATCAAATAGTATGAAATATATGCATGATACTAATTTATTGCAAGTTTTACTCCTAAATAGTTATTGACATTAAGTTGCATCATAAAAAATTTTCTATTTTATATTTTGAAATAATTTTTAAACCTAAATTGATGTAGTCACATCTGTGTGGGACAAGAAGTTTCGGATTAATTCTATGGTTATGGAGCAAAATTTTCACAATGAAAACTCATTGTAATTAAAAATTTAATTTTAGTAATATAAAATAGATTCATAATTGCATCGTGACTAGTTGAGTTGCATCGATTTTTCCGGCTCGTGTATATAAATTAATATAATTTGTTTGCACAATTTTTTGAACGACTAAATACATCATTTATGTACACTAACAATCAAATAAAAAACGCTTATAGGAAATAGAATAATTTAAAACAAAAATATTTGGGAAATTAGAATATAAAATCATATATACATACAGTATTTATTGTTGATCCAGAAAAAATTATATGTATAAATCAACAAAATTATTTTTGTTAACTATTACATTGTCATTTGGTATTATGACCTTGATTATTGTGTTCAGATGCTAATTATTTCTGTTTTATTTCTTAGCGTAGTGATCTTAGCTTCTTATTTCTTAGCATCTTGATTCTTAGCTAATTTTTATTTGTGTGTTAAAAAATATATATTTTTTTAAATAAAAAAAATTATATATTCACTAATATCCAAATTAAACTTAAAAACTTTTAAATTATGAACCAATTGTAAATAACAAAATTATATTTCCTTCTTATCTGTATCAACCATTTTTTGTTTTAATCACTTCACATAATATCACTATTATACGTATCTTGGCCCTTTCATTAAATTATGATGTATGTCCCACTTTTTTAAACATTCGGAATTCATTTTTATGAAATTAAATGTGTATACGTAACTATTTTTGTATAATTTTATATTTGGAATTTTTTTCAAAATTAAATATAGCAATTTAATAACAAGAGTTTATTTAACAATTACACATTTCAATTCATATTAATTAAATATTAATCGCGATAATATATTTTTGTTATTTATACATTTTATGTATAATTAAAATTTTTGTTTAAAACAAAGAATTATATATTTTATAATTATTATATAGTTATATATTGTATATAATTTATTTTAATGTTATACTATGAGGTGAATATCAATAAATTAATAGCATAAAATCAAGAAAGTAATGGAATCTATTGGAAATTACAAATTTTATAGAAGTAGATTCACCACGTTATGAAATGATATTTTTTAATAAATTATATATTTATACATTTGATTATTGATATAACTATTTATGCTAATATTTATTTATGTTACAAGAACCTGGTTATTACGAAGAAGGGAATTTTGGTATACGCCTAGAAAATATAGAAATGATTATTAAATCAGATACTAAATATAGTCGATTAAATCGAGAGTTTCTCACATTTGATACAGTAACACTGGTTCCTATTCAAACACGATTATTGAAAATATCAATGCTAACAGATCATGAAGTAAGCATATATTTATTATTATATAAAATACATTTTTTAATAATTATATTTTTTTAATTTCTATAGATTAAATTCTTGAATAACTACCACAAAAGATGTTATAATGTCTTACATTCTCATCTACATGGACCTGAAAATATTCAAGCCTTACACTGGCTTCTAAAAGCAACAAAATCTATTACAAAATGAATACATTATTTGTATTTAAGCATTTTATTAAAGTAAATCAAGGATTTATATTAAAATTTTTCAAATATATATTTTCAATTTATAACTAAAATAGATACAATTCTGTTTTTTTTTTTTATAAATTTAATAATAAATAAATTAATAAAACATAGTTTATATACTGTACATTAATTGTTTAATAACTATTATATAAGCGTGTTTATTTATAAAAATATAAAAATGATAAGATTTTAATATTAATTATAGGATTTCTAAGGTGATATCTAATGTAAAAAAGTAAAAATCATATAACTAGATGATTGTTTATTCAAACATTAAATATCCTCAAATAAAAATAAAAATTTTTAATTTAAATAGAATAAAAAATTAATAGAGAAGGCGGTATTAAAAATCAGTAAAATATCAGTTTTTTATAAAGTAAAATTTTTATTTATTTTTTAATTAAGGTAATATTTTCATAAGTATTTTTTATTCATTCATACTTTAAGGATTTCTATTGACAGTTGTATTGACTGTTTATACCGTCATGGAGAACTAGAATATAATTTAGTAATTCAAATACATTGAAATATGTGCATATAATAAATTAACAAGAGAACATGATAGAAGAGTTCAAAAGAAAAGAAGATACATCAATAACTGATAAGATTAATAACATAATATAAAATTCTCATTAGCTGTAAATTAAAAACATGAAAAATTAATCTTAAAAGATAAAACAAAGCTTGGTTATGTGGTAGCGATGAAAGGTCAGAAGTGGAAGGGATATTATAATAATACAATATAAATACGGGTGATGTATATGCTGTTTATTCTGTTATTTATTGTTGACAAGGTTGACTAGCATTACTATTATTAATTATAGAACTAACTCTTGGGTGAATTGATGTGTTTGCGGAAGCAAACGTATACTCATCTATGCAGCTTGATTGTTGAATATGAATGTAGAATGGCGCGAAGTTTCGTTCGTCGACATTAGCGCTGTTTGAATGATCACGTATGTGGTTGAGGTTATGGATGCAGTGTAATGACTGAATGTTACCGCAGAGTGTTGGGAAACTTGATTCGTCGACACTCGCAGTTTGTTGCTTAATTTCATAAACGTCCGAACTTAACTAAGGTGAGGGTTCCCGAAAAGGACACCATTTTTGCGGGCGTGAACTTGACGACGCGTACTGGAATCTATTCGGCACTGTTGCTTTGAGAGGATCTTCTTCGCCCTTAGTTGCTTGTTGATGTAATACTCTAAATCTTAAGTATATGTAATTATTGTAGTAATAATACTACTTACCAAGCCTAATCGTTGACTCGTCTCCGGACTCTGATATGCGGATTGTCGTTGCTCTCTTTTTTAAATTCTTTTAGTTTCTTGAATTGCGTTAGTGGACATACGGGTTTATGTCGTTTTTCTATAACGTGTAACTACTGTTGCTTGAACGGCGTTAATGGACAATCCAAAGAAGTGGAAGTCGTTGCTCCTTTTGAACATGTAACGATGGTTTCTTGAACTGCGTTAATGGACATACGATGTATGTCGTCGTTCCTCCAGGACTTGTGACTACTGTTCCCGTAACAGCGTTAATGGACTTTCACTAGACACTTAACTGAATATGAACTGTATCAGGAGTATACTATATCGAGAGTGTAATATCGAATTATCTCAAGAGGTATATCAAGAGAGTGATGAGTATTGAAAATTGCGCCCCTTACATACATTTGATGACCATGAATTTCACTTGAACCCCTTCTCTTATTTTTTGTCCAATCAGAGACTCCTCTGTTACAGAGCGAGGGCAGCGCCTCTTGTGGCTTCATAGTTAATTAAGGGCGTAGTCGTCACTTGGTCTTCATGGCAAGAAGACCTCTCGTTGCTGCTGACGCATGCGACAGCAAAAACAGCTTGTCGACTGCAGAAAGGTGGGGCGTCGCTGACGCATCTGGCGACAGCGGAAGGGGGAATGGAAAGTCCGCTCGCAGTAATGTTTGAAGTAATTACCGAGCGGAAAGAAAAGTGCAGATGTCTAACTATGGGTTTTTCCAGATGTTTTATGACACTAGTGCTAGATAATTGCGAGCAAGAAAGTTTTGAAATCTAAATACAAATTTTACGGTGTTACTTGCCAGATGTTATATTGCATTGAAAAAGGGTCTCGCATTCTCGAACAGAATATTTAAATTCATCGTATATCATTGTCAGATAATTTAAATTGTTTTTTAAATCTTCAAGATATGTGTATTATTCTAAATATAAACTTGTCTTAATTATTGCATGAAAAATAAGTATCTGAAAAATCAAATAAGTATAATAACGTTTCTATCACAAAGTTTTGTGTAGAAAATTATGATATTTGACTCACTGCAACCGATTATTATTATAATTATGAGTGAATATTTAAAAATTTTATTCATTCTGTATAATTTTTATAAATTATATTTATATAATATACAGATACATAAAAACAAACGATTTGATTTTTAAAATAATAAATAAGATAATCTAAAACATAAATTTTCCACATCAACCATATCTACTTGATTAATTAAAATAAAATTGATAATAGAAAAATCTCTTGTATTACTAATTTATACACACTTATAGTATAATATAATTTACTTTTTACAGATATTTCATATAAAATTTATTTTACTAGATAAATGAATTATTAATATTAACCGTTATTAATAATATTATTATTGTTTATCTATTTATTATAGGGAAAAATTCACTGAGACAATTTAAAATTAATAAAAATAAAATTTAAATAAAAACGTAAATTATTTAATAATTTATTAAATTTAATTACGTTAGGAAAGCAGTGAAATAAATATGAAAAATATTAAACTGGTTAAAAAATGTTAAACATCATATCTCTGAAGTAATAAACAAACATTCATTCTACATATAATGTACAATATAATTCAGATTAATAATTTCACAGTTAACATACTGAAACTATATGAAATGAAATTTAAAGGTTGAAAATCAAAATATAAAGTTAAAGAAAATTGAGTAAAAAGAGGAATATCTCATTATTAAACTCCAATATAGAATTTTATACCTAAACCAAATTCAACTACACTAGAATTACAGCTTTAATAGCAGACAGTAGGCAAATAATTAATAAGATTTATGTACAAGGGATAAAATAAAAAATAAATTGAACATTTAAAAAATATTAAATTTTTTATAGTATTATTTTTCCAACTCTTTTACCTTCAATTCATATCCTATAATAATAAAAATCAATAATATATCATCTATTTATTTTTGGCACGAATTGTACATTGCAATTATTATAGATGTTACAAGAACATTATTTTATCTTAATGTATTATCTAAAGTTCTTAAAACTTTATTGGAAACCAAATTAGTGTCATCTCATTATAAGAAACATTTTCTATATTTTATTTTAAACTAAAGATTAAACACATGTATGGTAATTATAAGATTAAGGTTAATTGATTAATCAATTTTTATAACTTATCAATAACTTTTTAAGTCATTTTTGGTTACTTAATAAATATTTATATGTAATTAAATGTAGTATTAAATCAGTTATTCAAAATATTTAAAATGTATGGAGTAATTAAAAAAATATTAATTTATTATAATATAATATATTTAGACATTTTTCATGCTCAATACATATTTGGTAATTTAATATCAATAAAATCATAAATTCTGAATAAAATATGTTCAATTAATAATAAAGTATTAATCGCTTGATTGTATGTTTGAATTTTTTGTTCAAATGGTATTAATTTAAATTCTTCAATAAATAGTTCCTTATTATCATTGAATTTTGTTATACTTTCATTATTAATTATGTTATCAAGCTTAAACATATATTGATATTTTTGTGTTTCAACTGCATTTTGTATAGAACGCAGAAAAAAATAGTTTGTCTTTTTAAAAAAATGTATAATGCCACTATTTTTTTTATCACGAATAATTAAAAAAAGAATAAAATTTAGTATTACTATTATTTGATCAGAGATTTCAAGTAAGTCTGTATTAGCTCCATGTTTTAATATACAAATATTAGAAATTATTAATTGCAAATTTTTACCTACAAACATTTCATTTTGATGATTATTTTTTTGTTTTAAATTTAGTGAATCAGCAACTATATTTTTAGTAATTCCTATAATAAAACTTTTAATGCTTGAATGATAATCTAATGAAATAAGTTTATTAATAATTAAATATTTAGCCTTACCAGAAAAACTATTAATATATTTTATAAAATTATTAAGAGCATATTTTTTTATTTGTAATGAATTACTATAAATTATATAATGTGTAACATTTTTTATAAGTTCATGATGAATTAATAAATCAAGATCTTCATATGGAATTAAAAATTTTTTAAAAATATTTATAGCATAGTGCATAAGATCAAGACCTTTAATTATTGTAATATTTCTTTCTTCTTCATGCAACATCAAATAATTTGATATATTTATGCAGTTATAAGCAATGTAATAAGGATTATAAATGTTTAGAATCCTTATATCTAATACTTCATATAAAACTGTCCAATAAAAATTGGAAAATGCTAAATCATTAACATTTATAAATGCTTCGATTTCATCACTTTTGGTATTTAGTTTTTTTTTTGTTATTGATGTGTAGCACTTCTGAATATTTCCATGGCCAATAAATCGAAAAAAATAAATAACATCACATTGAATTGATAAAATATTTCGTAATAGTTTTTTGAATAACAATTGATGATTATTACAATTAAGATTTATGAAACTCATAGGTCTATCAAATAGGGATATCAATAATTCCAATATTAAATATTGTATTTTTTTTTGTACATGATCTGTAGTATTAAAATGTAATAATTTTAAATCATGTAATAAGTTGTCTGCAAAATTTGATACATTTATATATGATAAAATGATGCGTTCCAAAATAAAATTTTTTTTTTTAAGATCTTCATCATCAGGTAATGGTAAATGTAATAAAAACTTTTTTACATTATCTATACACATATCAATAACTAATAACGGATTTTTACATCTAAATAAAGATATTTTTATTACATTTAAAAGTGAAAAAAAGCAATAATCTGAACTTGAAAGTTCCATTTGTTCAATTAAATAGAGCATTAGTTCAGAAGGTTCACAATAAATTACTAAATAATGAAGCACTTTTTCACAGTACAAGTTTTTTTTTTGTGTGTTGCCTTTTGAATGCATAATTGATATAATTGTAGTCAATACTTCGTAAGGAAATTGTTTTATTAAATGTATACAATTAGGTTGATTAAGAAAACAAATTAAATTGGTGTGATTTGTTTCTTTTACACATGCCATTATTTGTTGATCAAATAATGTAGAATTTCTTAATTCACGTACAATGCAACGATTATTAAACTTATTTTTATACATATCGTTATTATTCTTAGACATTTTTATTAATACTTATAAACATCTATCATAATTTTTGAATAAAAAATAAAGTAAGAAATACAATATCTTGTGTTCCTGTGGCAGTGGTAGTATAACTAAATGATAGATTGAATTCCACTATTTAATTCAATACCTTCAACTATTTTGAAACTATTTATAAAAAAATATAAATTTTTTATTAGAATGATAAAATGTAAATAGATTTACATTTATTTGTATTTATTTGTATTTATTTTAGGGCAATAAAATAACTCCAAATACTAAACAATTTCCTAAAAACGTTTTTAAAAATGACATTCGAAAATATAATTTTATTATGATGAAATACATTCATATATTAAATATTATATTATTGTGAAGTATAATTATATTTGAAAATAAATGTTAAAATCATAGAATATATAATATTAGCATACATATTAATAATATTATTTATCAACCGTTACGGAAAAAAAATTTAGTGCGCATGTCTTACAATTACAAATTGTTTAAGTAAAAGTATTTTGGTTTAACAAAAAATATTTCATTTATTATAATTTTTTTTTAATAAACTAAAAATAAATTAATAATAATTATTAATAATATATATTATTTAATGTATTTGAATACATTTAATATATAGTAGTGTTATATTATGAAGTAATTAATTATATAGAAAATAAATAAAAATTTTTACGAATTAAAATAAAAAATGTAAACTGAACTATAATATCCACACATTGCAAATACAATATTTTCATAAAATAAAATATAAACTTCAACGAGATATGAATAGGATAAATAGTATTAGGAGTATACATATATCAAGGAATTAGTGTGCATTATGTGGTCGTGTTTGCATTTATATTAAATATTTAGACAAAAATATTACAAATAAAATACTTAAATACGTAAATACTATATTTAAATACATATTTAGTAAATAATATTACATAATTAAAATTAAATAAATCACTTTGATGAAAACGTGAAGATACATACTATTTATAAGCATACCTTTAATTACAATATTAAATAAAAAAAGTATAAACACAGGATTTTTTATTAAACATATAAATATCGTAAAATGCATAATATATCTACATATTAATTAATACTAATAATGCACAATAAAATTACAAATTGTATTACTTGAATACACTTTATTAATATACTATTTGCATAAACATTTGCCTAGATCTGTCTAGTCTTCAGTATTTAATATAAACTAACAATATAGAAGAAGATTCAAAAAGGCATTTCGTTAGATTAAAATAATAGTGTATATATAATCATAAGTCATTGTTTAATAAATGCCCTTATACAAAGTAAAATGAAACAACACAGGTTACTTATCGTTTTTATTGCAAAAATTATTCTATAACATGATTATATCATGATTAATTACAAAAGGAAGTAGAGTATAGTTCTTATTGGATTATAATTCCTAGTGTTTATCAATAGAATAGAAATAAAAAGGTACAAACAGGAACAAAAAAATGTACAAACAAATAAAATGTAAAAGGCAAGCAAAAAAGTTTTGCTAGAAATGTGGGTAAATTTGTAATTATAATTTTATATAGCCAGTTTTTAGTATATTGATAATTTAAATAAAGTATTTATTCCATCTAAACACGATTTATATAAATATAAATATATTAAGACTTTAAATAAACAAATAAGTTATTTGCAAATAATAAATTTTTCCTGTTATTTGTGAAGAAGTACAAGTTTTCAGTTAAGTTGTAACTTATAGGAAACAACAAAGTATTTGAAAATTTTTGTAAGAAAAATAAAATCTGGTGATAAAATTCAGTATTTATATTCATTACTTATAATAAATTAATTATAAAACATAAACATAAAATAAAATAATAAATAAAATATTTATATAATGGATAAGATAAATTAGGAATACAAATTTATAAATAAGTATGATATAAATGCAATTGCCTAATATATAATAATGCAGTAAAAGTAAGTGTAAATGAATATGAAAATTTAAAACAAAACAATTTTATTCATTATTTATTAATTAAAATACTTTGTATATTATTTAAATTTATAATCGACTTTAAAAAGCAATATATATTCATAATCTAATTAACACTGAATCATTTAAAATTATATCAACTACAGCGCATACAAAAGGTACGATAAGGAACTGTAAAAGAGAGCTATTATTAAGAATAATCATAGACATACAGTTGCAGATAAAAATGAGATTTACGAATGTGCATTAATTTTATAAAGATTTTAAATTAAAAAATTAATAAAACATTAAATATATAATTTGCTAATATTGATGTATTATATTTTTCTAATTAAATAAAATTCTAATTGAATTAATAAAAGATACATTAAAAATATATAATTTGTTAATTTTTATGTATTATAATCTTCTAATTAAATTAATAAGACATACATTAAATACATAATTTGTTAATATTGATGTATTATATTTTTCTAATTAAATATAAAATATAAATAATTTTTTCTCAATATATGAATAAAAATAAACTAATATAGTTACTTTAATACTATTACTTTATTCAAAGTATTTTTCTTAATTCTAATTAGTTTTTACTATTAGCTACTGTAAATTGTATAGAAAATGATGTTCTGTTAAGAATCAAATTGCATCGTAAAATTATTCAAATCATTCTCGACAATTAGTATTATATCAAAACTTTTTATTGTACATCATACATTTTTGATTGTTTTTTTATGTATAAAACATAAAATGTCACATTTTTCGATACGTAATACCATTTTTAATCAATATTAATATTAAGTTTTGCTTAAATAATTTTGCAAGTCAGTATAGATTTAGGAATTAGATTTAGTAAGTAAGTATTAATATACAAGAAATGTTATCATTATTTGGTAATTTCATTTTAATAATTCATGGAAATAATATGCATAAATAAATTAATTGGTGAAGTATGTAAATATTAACTTATTAAAATATAAATATTTTATAACGTTTGGTTTGATTCCATGAATAAAAATATGTTTTATTTATAAAATGTTATATATAAAACGCATTAAATAGAAATAAAAATAATTTTTTAATACACAACTAAATTTGTAATATGGTTCAAACAAAATTTTATATTTTAATTAAATCAAACAAAAACAACTCATTTTGTAACAAAACTTATTTGTATTTTTTCTTATTATGCAGTTACATGCAGTTACCATGGTTATATTAGAATAATTACAGAAAAGAAAATCATTTACATCAATATGTCTTTTATTCGAACAAAAAATTATCATTGGAGGCAAACGAAAGATAAAATTTTAATTTATACTTATTTAAGTCAGAGGAAAAATAGCAATTTTTATATGACACATAATTATTTAAAAGTAAGTATTTAATTTTTAATTTATTATTTTATACACTTTTTAAGTATAGTACAAAACTTTCTAAATGATTAAATCAATTATTTTAATATAAGAAAAAAAGTGAATGACATTCAATATAAATCTATATATGATAAAAATGCTGTATAATTTTTATACAGTTTTATAGAAATAGATTATGTCTAGATCAAGTTTTAAAATATTTTCTTAGATTTTAATAAAAACCAAGTTAGTTTTACATAATAAATTATAAAATTTATAATATCCATATAATTATTATATATATATAGACTCAAGTATCTTGAGTCCATGGGAAAAATAGGTGCCCTGGGTCGCCTTTATCCAGAATAGTCGTGCATTTTCTAATTCCTGTTGAGTTAGGTGGGTGTCTGGAGATAGTCCTCTTTTCCTGAGGCGTTCAATGAATCCGATGCATAGGGCAGTGATTCTCAATATCTTATGTAGTTTTAAGAATTTATAAATTATGTGCCAGTGCTAGTCAATCTTTTGTATAGTAACTGCAAGAGAGATGTCAGGGCGGGCTTCTTGTTCGCACAATTCGTCACTCTGTACTGACTGCTTTGGCCACGATTTTGGTGACTGCATCCATAGTGGTCCCGTCCACCATAGGTTATGGTCTTTGAGTTGAGCGGTATTCAGTCCTCTCGAGGCACAGTCAGCAAGGTTGGATGTTCCGGGAACATAGTTCCATTAAGAATCTGAAGTGATCTCTTGAATTTGTGATACCCGATTTCTCACAAAGTCCTTCCAACGCGACGCGTGGGATTTTATCCATGTGAGTGTTACCCTTGAGTCTGTCCACAAATATATAGCCGTTACCTTCATGTTTAGTGTATTCTTGATATTCCGCATGGGTTTTGATAGTAGAAATGCTGCGGCTAGCTTCAGCTTGGGAATGGTCAGGCGTTTTAATGGTGCTACTTTGGTCTTGGAGCATACGATGGCTACTTTGTTGGTTGGGTTATAGATGTCAAAATATATTACTGCTGACATTGCCAATTGAGTAGCATCAGAGACACCATACAGTTAGACAGTTGATGTCTTCTCTGTGTTGAACCATCTTGTTATTTTGATATTATTTAGCTCCGAAAGATTTTTTTTATGGTGCTCCACCTGCTTGAAATATGATCTGGCAGTGGGTCGTCCCATTTGATTGTGTGTAGCCATAGTTCTTGCAGCATCGTCTTTACTGTTATTACCACGGGTGAGACAAAACCTAGCGGATCAAATATTTTAGCGGTATTTGACAAGATCAATCTTTTTGTTATCTGAATGGTATCCATAGACACTGTTGTTGCAAATGTGAAATTGTCAAATAATATGGTACTTCGATGTTTTGTTCGTCTAATTATAGGATTCTTTGTAGGTCTCATTCATCCTTATGCAATTTTATCTGCCTATACATTTTTGTTATATCTGTTGAAAAGAGATATCGATGTTTGCGTATCCAAATCAGCACATCTGAAATTTCAGGATTTAATTTGGCTCCCGTATACATTAAGTCATTGATGGAATATCCGGATGTCGATGGACTTGAACTGTTGAATACCGTTGATCCCAGATGTTATATTGCATTGAAAAAAAGTCTCGCAATCTTGAACAAACATATATTTTGATTATTATTTTAGTTACTTTTAATTAATTTTAAAAAGAATTTGCAATTATAAATTCATATATTGTATTAATTAAAGCAATTTTAATTTTTCTTGAGTACTATAGAAAGCAAAAGGTCTGTCAAGTTTTGTTAAATTTAGTCGTGTAATACATTCATATTTAATAACTTTTTTCACTTAATTAACTTTGTAAGGCTAAGTATTTTTGGAATAATTAGTAATAATTATAATAATTACTAATCTTGGAACACCATATTGTACTACACACCACCACGCTATACATCAAATTAAACATTTATACTTTAGTTTAACAATGAGAACATTTTTAAATTTGCTGAGTATTTTCAACATGTACAACAACAATCGCATAATGTGTGGTCATACCACTGATGCATAGTCACTATTTATTAATGACAGCAAACTTTATTTTGTTTATTGAAAACTGAAATAATTTTAACACATTTTAAAATCTTAATTGAATCTTTTAGTCTGAGATCAGACTAAAAGACCTCCCGGTGATGTTAGGTGGGGGGGGGGGATGCTGGCAAGTGGAGGAGGCAGACATACTTATTCAATTCAACACACAGCGTATCTTGGTTTTCTATTTATTTTCGGACAACAATGATATGATTATAAAATGGTGTTTATAGAATTATATTAATGGTGATTATAAAATGTTTATAAATCTGTGAAACTCCTTCAGTGATTTTCACGTGGTGATGGAATTTACTACTTGCAGCAGCATGAGGTTTAATTTTCTCTACTCCTTGAGTAGTACCACATGTGGGTGACGATCTAACAATTTATAGTCGGCAAGTTATCTGCATATAATATAATTTATATCTGGTATGTGGCTGTGTAAATAACTAATAACTGATTGGCTGAGTATTGCTAATGAGCGATAATAGGTGCGAACGATTGTTAAAATTATATTGAGCAGTAACTGATGATTGAGTAAGTGGTCAAGGTACAGTGAGCACCTGTGCGTGGCGAGCTGCTTTAAGATATTAGCGTAACAGCTTGCAACGGTAGCAGCAATGCTCGAGCTTTTTGCTAGGTCGAAAGTCTTGATGACGTCAGAACGTAGCTACAGAAGAATATTCGAGAAGTCCAGAAGGACACTGCCTTGGTAGGTTCGAGAATTATCAATCGTCGCTTATACGGAAATATTGTAGAACACTAGACAATAAGGTGTAGACTATTCAAGAATTCGCAGAATCAATGCTTACAAACATGTATTTTTCGCATTTTTTAAATTCTTTGACGTTACTCCAATCCCGAACATTTTTAAGTATTTGATATATATCTTAACTTTTCTATTGTTGTACCATACTTAAAAATTATTATTTTTTAACTCTGTTCGAAACTGTTTGATTTATTGGCTCGAACTGCCAATGTTTCGATAGCTTTGTAATAATTTGCAGCCCGCCCTAACAGATGCTTTGGAAGCAGTCAAGTGGAAGATTTGTAGAAATGCATAGTACGTGAAGACTTCGTTAATTTGGTTTATTAACAGTTACATTAGTAATAAGCAGTATTGACTTCTCATATAAGAGTGTAAACTTTGTCTTGTCGCAATGATGTGGTTGCTCTTTGATAGTGATGATGTTGCGGAGTTTGTAAGGATCAGCAATGGATGTTGCATGTCTCTTTCTTGTAGTAAGAATATCTACACTCCTGAAAGGACATGTGGCGACTAAATGCTTATACTGTGGCGTCTACTAATGTTGTAAATATTAGCAGGAATATGCACACACTCCTAGAAGGACGTGTCGACTAAATGCTATTAAGGAATATCTTGAAACTGCGCTTCTTGTAAACGTATAGTTTCTCGTAATGCAGTCGGCACCCTTGTCTGCTTGTAAGTTGAAGTGCGCTTGATGATTGATCGTGTATTTCTTGGGATGGCTTCATTGCGCGAGTGTAACTGATTGACCGGTGTATAGTAGAAATCACTAGCTGAATAGCGTAATGACTGATAAACTAACAGACTGTCGAAATTACAACAAGCGTCTAAGCGTAGTGTGCATCTTTTAAATATCCGCACGGTAGCTTAATTAGCTGGAAACAATGCATAGTTATTGCTATGCGGGAATCTTACATGACGTGCGAAACTAAAACTCTAGAAGTTTCGAGAACTCCAAGAAAGGCAAGGCTTTAGAAGTTTGGAGGATTCCAAGCAATGTTATTATGAAGTCTCTTAACCGAATATTTACAAATGTTGATAGCTAGAAGGCTTATACCTTTTCCAAAGCCAAAGTCTCGGAAAATGCTCTGTTCGAAATTGTAAGAACCCTTCCCAAGTCGTGAGACTGTGGAAAACCGAAGTCGTTAAGCATCTGGCAAAAACAAGTCATAAAGACATATGGAAAACCCACGTCGATTGACATCTGGAAAAAGGTGTTACACGCAAAAATTGCAGTACACAGCACACAACACATACGCTGTTGTCAAATCGGATATCATAGTGGGGATGCAAGTAAGAAGCGTTTTGATTGAAGCCACCAACAATAAAAAAGGCACTCCGATTAGTGCCGCCAAGATTGAAAGAGGAGCTCTGACTGGAGATGCTAAGAAAGAGGCAATTCATAAATGACTACACGGTGGTCAAGAGAATGCTTTAAAGTAAGATGCCATCAAGACACAGATGCTTCTCTTACAAGAAACGCCATAGTATAAGGACGTAGACAAATAATAAAGGCCAAGGAATAAAGAGGCAAAGGGTAGTCGTGTCCTATCCATGATAAGTGAAAAATACACACACTCAGCAATTCGGAACAAACTCACTAGAAACCTTATATTTCATATTCTTTTTGCTTTTATAGTATTAGGTATTTATATAGTTAATCATATTACTGTTAAAAAAAATTCTTTATATAAATAATGTATAGATTTAAAACATTTATTTGATTACATTTTTCTTATTTTTGCTGTTTATTACTTGTCATCGATGAAAAAATACCGTAGTTTAATCGCTCAACAATTTCACTAACTTGTCCAAATGATACAATTGATGTTTATGTAAATTATGACTCTTTTTAAGAAAATTTAGAAATACTACTTTCTAATATAATAAATATAAATTTAATGTAAAAGCGTCCATATTCTTTATTTCTTAGATTGAGTTATTTTATCTAATGTTATTTAGAAATTTTTTATTCTTGAGATTTTTAGCATTCAAACCTAAAATCAAAATATTACTTACACATCTACATACGTTCATACACTCAACATCAAAATGTCAAAATTATAAGTTGACAATATTAATCAAAGAAGTATGTTTATTTAAATTTTGGAATACTATTACATTTTATGTAGTACATTAATATTACTAATAATTCGAATTAATAGTAAATAAGTACCTAAGCTAATTATATAGTGAATAATATGGTAATATGAAAATATTATAGGCTACCAGTAAAACTGCTTGTCTATCTATTGAGTTATTTCTGTGGGGAGAAATAAATACCAAAAAAAGTTTTATTGTATTAAATAAGAATGAAATAATATTTTCATTAGAAAAAAATAATATTGATATAGAATGGCCTACTCTAGAAAAAAATAATTTAAATAAAATATTAATTTCACAATTTAGAACACAACAATACGAAAATTTACAGCATATATCAGAACTTACAGCTAAAAATAAATTAGGTAAAGTTAAGCATTTTTTAATTAAATATTCTTTTATTGATATGTAGTTGTTATGCATTTATCACTAACTAACAAAATAATCATTATCACTATTTTTTAAAGATAATAAATATACTTTTATAAGCATATATTTATACTAAAAAAGTCTAAAAAAGTGTTTTCATTAATCAAATTAATTAATTTCTTTTAAAATGTTAATTTACAGTAAAATAAAACATCTATTTAAATTTCAATAATTAATGAAACTTTCAAACGATATTTGAATTATAAATGGAATCGCATTTTATTTCGCATATTGTATTTATGATTTACATGTTTATAATTAATTTGCTCGGCATCGCCGGCCTTTTAGATTTCAGATTTTTGTAAACACTTGGACGAGAATTTTTCGTATACTTGTTATGTTTTGGTTTCAAATGACCCGTAATGTTTATATGGTCTTCGGGTAAAAACGTCACCCGGAAGTTTCTATCTGTATTGCGTCCTACTTTTTCTTTTGTCGAATTCTCGAAAGTTCTAGGTTTTTCTTTCTACATCTCGTGCAAGATTCCAGTGCAGCAACGACGATGCTTTGTTGCCAGCTAAGCGAGCCGCCGCATGGATATATAAAGCTCTCTTGCTAAACATCTCTTGCTGGACTGCGCTTGCGGCTAACATCTTGCCGTGAACCGATTTAACCATTACATGTGGATATTACACGTCGATTATTAAAAGAAAATCAACAAAAATAGATAGTGATTTACAGTAAAGCCAATTGGAATCGTAATAAAAAAGGGGCAGCAGCTACGCAGTTAATCATCACACCTTGTCGGTAGTTTACAAGGTGCATCTTTTTATATTATTAAATAAGCTAGTCACACGGGCAAACTTACGCTCTCTCGAACTAACACTTCGAACACCGTACATCCTTGAAAGAGTCGTAAGTACGCTCTCTTGAATTAACACTTCGAACACGGTACATCCTTTAAAGAGTCGATAAGTACGCTCTCTTGAACTAACACTTCGAAACCTACAGGCCCACAAGCAGTCGACACAAGTGACGCAATGCGTCAATTACATTGTCAAGGCCAGACAACAATATATCGAATAATCGACTATAAATACCATTTCATCAAGTCCTTCAAAGTTCGAAGACTTGCCATTTATGACTCTTGCATGTGAATAGTCGTGTCTACTGTTCCCATTATAAATAAAGACATAATTGATTATGCACCAATTTCCATCAAAATTTCTTACACTCTATCATGGCAAGACTAATCCACTGAACCATTGAATTGGCAGTAAGAGCCATAAAACAAACTCTTAAAATCGAACAGTATCACTCAGCAACAAAATGATTTATCTTGTAATAAAACTACACTGACTGGGAAATAAATTTACACATTTGTTAATGTATGATAAGCAATTATTCTATACTGTTGATAAAAGTTCACAATAACATTCTTTTTATTTATGAAATCATCATTAGGAATAGATCTACTGTTCTAAACAAGAGTATGGTATGGATAGTAAGTAACCACTTTCAATCAGCAAGCTGTACTTTCTTATGATCCATAATACTACTCATTAGTCTTCTTTGTTACTGTTTGGGATCAGACTGAAAACCTCCTTTAGATGTTGGGTGGAAGTATTGCTGACAAGTGGAAAGGACAATGCAATTATTCAAGACTACTTGTAGTGTTTATTGTCGTTCCTTTTATTAAATATAATAATATAATAAATACTTAATATTTATGAAGTATATGAAGTTTCTTTATATTGTTACGTGTTGATGAATGTATATCCTTTTCGTTGTATAATGAGTAGGTGCTATCTTAGTATACATTAAATTGCTGATGTTTATATTATACGTTGGTGCCGCGCTTGTGTGTGCGTTGGTCTTATCCGTGAGTTGCTTCAATAGTAGTATGAGTGGTGGTGGGCTTGTGTGTGCGTCGGTCTTATCCGTGAGTTACTTCAATAGTATTGTGCATTGGTCCCGTCGCCTGTGTATGCGTCGATCTTATCTGTGAGCATATATAATATGATTTTTATGTTTTCACTGTTGTTCTTGATCTTAGCACTAATGTGTTATTAATTTAAGTTTAGTTTAATGAATTTTAGAATATAGTATCACTATTTCTTTCTTAGATTATTTACTTGATTGATTATTATGTATGTGTCGCTACAGTGAGTGATATCTATAGAGAAAAGCTTGAAGATGAATAGTACGCTTGTTATAATGACTGTGTAATTGTTACTAGACCGAGGCAAACTGACTGTTGCGCGTGAAGCGCAGCCCTTAAATATTATCGCACTATTCCTTAAACGCCGGTGTTTGTTGCTATAACGATATTGGTTGTGACGTCAACAGGGCATACCTTGGAACGTTCTTTGTTGGTGTTTTATTTAAATAACTGAATTGCCCGTTCATACCTCTCCCACTTTCGACTTTCAACTTTTTAATCCGTAACAGTTGCTATTTCTAATATTTGATAACAGATAAAAATTTAGAATTAATTTTATTAAAATTTAATCAAATTTGTTGTCTTATAATTTTTATGAGATATAAAAAAATAAAAAATATAATAAACTGCCTGGGATCAGACTAAAAACCCTCCTTATGATGGTGGGTGGAGGCTTGCTGGCAAGTGGAAGGGGCAATGCAATTATTCAATACAGTCCTTTGTGTTTGTATTCGTTACTTTTATTAATGTAATAAGTAATGAGTAGTTAATAATCTATTAATTATTATAATGAGTGTATGATATAGTGAATGTATTAGTGTTTCTTCAGTAGTAGCGGTGACGATGAGTCTGTGCGTGTATTCTTGATGGCCTGAAGCGTGATTCCCCTTCTTCTTCGGTTTAGTAGTCGTGGTGGAGAACTCGTGGTGTTTGGGGAAGCAAGTTAGTGCCGTCTTGGTAGCCGGCGAAGGGTGAGCTGTAGTGTACGAAGTGGTGGGAGAACATCCGTGTGAGGTCACAGCTTGTGTTTGTGATCTCCAAGGTAGTGGTGGTGTTGGTGCACGTTCGTATACTCAATGCGAGCGTAACTCGCGGTGTACAGGTAAGGTAAGAAATAGCTTCGACGTTACTTACATGCGGGCGTAAATCGCGGTGTAAGGTACTATGCAAGAACGAGAGTCGGCGTTACTTGCACGTGGTGGCTGAGCTGTTTGATGTGCTAACAGAGTGGCGATCGCGTGGTGAGGTAATATGCAATAACGTGAGCCGGCGTTACTTGCACTCAGTGTCCGGAACTGCGTGATGAGATAGTAAGAACGAGCGTCTGGTCGCAGCTTACATGAGTTAGCAAGCTAGGTGCTTGTTAACTAGAAGAAGTAGTAAGGAACGAGCATCTGCGTTGCTTACGGAGGCGTGGGTGCCTGTATAGTTGTGGCATCACTATTGGTTCCTTAGATTGCTTGATGCTTGCCATGGCCTTTCAATAACGATGGCAAGGTTGGATAGCGATCCCGCTGTGAAGAGTGCATGATTGGTAATAGCAGGACAATCGTGATACGTGCAGCTCCTTTCACATTCTCGTACGAACTGGATGCGCCGATGGCGCATCAGTGGCTGTTACTATGCCGCTAGTTGTGGTGGTGGTAATAGGGCATAGCTTTGTCGGGTTCATTTGTTATTATTTCTCCGAATTATGATCGTATGTTCGAATTTTTCGGTTAGAATCATTCGTTGAGTCCGTTGGCCAATGTTTACCAAACAATGCTTCGCGCGCTCATACCTTTCCCACTTGTATTCCGCTTAAAACTATTGTAATCCGTAACATAAACATTTATAAAAGAATACACCTATAAATACTGGAATAATTTAACCAGTTCTTATAGAATATCAAATTGCTATGATAAATAAAAAGTAAATCTAAAAAATGAAGGAAAATTGGAAAAATAAATTGCTTTCACTTCATAAGCGTAAAGTATAAGAATTACATATAATCACTTCAAAATGATAATTTACTGTATTTTTTATTGCAATTCATTTTTAATTTTAATTATAAATTTTGTTCGAGATTCTGAGAATCTCTCGAATGTTATCACTTCTGGAAAAATCCCCAACCAATATCATTTCTAGGAAAATCCTCTCAACCATTATTATTCCTGGAAAAATCCAACGGTTACATTTTTTGGGAAATCCTCCACCAAACAAGCAACCAACTCCTTCATACTCAGCGCCATCGCACATTCTCATAAGAATTCTCCTTTTCTTCACATTACTACTGTACAAGACATCAAAAAGACCACAATCAAATCACCACAACGTGGCACTACACGAAGAAGTATCCAGAGATTTATGACCTCACATTTCTCCGTGCAAACATCCACCACCAAGCGCACTACGTCAAGAGGATCCGGAGATTTACGAGCTCCTGCCTTTACAAGTAGTACATGCACGTGGTAACAACCAAGGAACGGCAAAATCTCGGCGATTCTCATCGTCAACGTAGAATTATTATAATATAGTTTTAACATAAAACGCAATAACAAGCACGAAAAGCAGATGTGTTGAATACTGAATTGAAGCGCTACCCTTTCCACTTATCCACACTTTTCTCCGAACAGTACACTGGTGGACACGTCTAATCCTAAACATGTTGGTCCTTCAACCCAGATGAACGGAATTCTAAACAAATAGATGTTATATTATAGTATAATTATCTTTGAACTTTAATTAAATATAGATACTAAAATAAAAGATAAATAACTGTACAACATAGATATACAGATTTTTACTATTTATGGGGTTTGTCAGATTATATTTATTACTTATTTTTATTAATCATTCATTCATTTTTTCATTGAAATTGCATTTTGTGTAATATCTAATTTTAGTATATATATACCGGTTGCTTTTTAAATTTCTTTTAAAATATAATTAAAACTTTTAGTATAACTTATCTATGTATAAATAATTCAGTAAAAAAAATTTCTACTAGAAAAAATATATTTTATTATAATTGGTAAATCAAATTTTTTACTTAATAAATTTAACATAATATTGATAAGATACATTCTACTCTTATTTTTAAATGGTATGGACAGATTTATTAATTTATTTTGAATTTTTTTATGTAACCACTAATGTTATCTTTAAGATCAAAAATTGGATTAAATCTGCAGTTTTTCCATTCTTATAACATTATGTAGACATTTTATATCTATTTTTAATATAAATTATATTAGTAAATTTGGATAATATATATTAGATATTTAATTTGTCGTAAACAATTAACAGAAATTAAATAAAGTTGAACTTATTTTTAATAAAATTTGATATTTAATTGTATGCATTTGATATTACTTATTAATAAATGTATACTAATTGCAGATATTTATGAAAATCGTAAAAAAGAAGCTGTAAGAGCTCAAATATTACTTGACTCATTAGTAAACAATAAAATAAATATAAGTCAAATGGTACTTACAAAGCAAGCAATATCAATGTTGGAAAATCATCATGACAGATCAAATCTATATTATTCTGAACATGTTTATAAAAAAAAAGAAGATAAAATTTTAAGGTTCTAGTGTTAATATTAAATATTTTGTTAAATATTAAAATTTTATAGTTTTTTTTTATATAGTATAGGGATTATTAAAAAAAATGATTAGAATACAAAGTAAATTTAAAATATTTCACTAAATATTAATTTCGAAAATCAATTTAGGTTACCAACTCGATTTAACCTACCTTTTCATATTTATAATTTTTATTTATATATTTTTGTTATATTTATCTAACACAATGTATTTTTTAATTTTTAATATTATAAAATAAAAAGGGATTACATATTTTATTTTTTATTTAGATATTACTTGAAAATATATTCAAATAATTAAAATTTATTTTTCAATTAAATATCTGTATATTAAAGCTAACCTTTAATAAAGCGCCAAATAAAGATGTATTATTTATTGATAATCATGTTTAATAAAAATTTTATAAAATTATTGTAAGAAAGACATGATATTTAAACAAAATGTTTAAAATAATTAATTTTTCATAAAAGAAATAGGATTTTCATAGATATTCTTGGGTTTATAACCTTATGTAATATCTATTTTACTCGTTTATATTCGTCACTAAATTAGAAAATATTCTTTTTTCTTTAAGAACAGATATAAATACCAAATGATAGCTACATTTCTTTTAAAAGTAAAATTATTAAATTTAGATTCATCTTCACAGGATTTTCAAAGGTTCAAAGATTATTTGTATTCAATATTACACTTTATACATTAATATTTTTAATTTAAAAATAATCTCAAAATATCATGTACCTTTAGATTTTCCTTGTAAAAACCATTGATGTTTTTTTGTTTTTCTAAAATAAAACTTATTTACCATAATTCATATGTGATAGTCTATTAAAATTATTGTACAGAATCTTTCATTAATTAATATAAATATATTTGTATTATAGAATGATCTTGTTTTAAGATATAATAAAAATATAATAATAAAAATATAATAATAAAAATAATATAAAAATTCTGAAATTCTAGAAAGGATAATATAAATAATGATAAAGCAAGTTTGAAGTTACCATTTCAATCAGATTTACATGTAATAAAAAAAATATTTAAGCAACAAGATGCAGATAATTATCAAAAATCTGTAGAACATAATTTCGATGAATGTAAATTACATTTCCCTATGCGACAGTCATTTGTGATACCAATTTTGTTTACGGAATACATTTTGCACACACCTGCTAGAGAAAATCATCAAGTTTAAGAAATACGGTACTGATCAAATAATTCCTTTTTGAATAACTATTATTATTTTCGATAGTTTATTTGAATAAATGATTATTTATGTAAGGAAGAGGAGTTGAAGAAATGAATTGGATATATGAACCAATTAAAACTTAAATCGAATCATTAAAATCATACTTCATATATAATACATTGTATAAAAATAATAAAATGTATATATATAATACAAATCCTTAATACAAATTAATTACATTTTTCAAATATAACCTGTTAAATGAATTAATTTATTATACATATCACACAATTAACTTACCGTAAGCTAATGTAAAAAATAAATGTTATTTCTTTTTAATTTAATTACATTCTTATGTTTCTGAATATCCTAGATAATATGCTGGTTTTAAATATTTAAAAATCAGTAATTATAATTTTATACATTTAATATTTTTGTTTTATACTAATTATCATGTATTTTAGGAATTTGTTAAATTAGGTAATGATATGATTTACTGTGAAATACGATAGATTATAATTTATTAAGTATTACCATTTGAGAGGTTATGATCGTTGTTGTGCTCTGAATGAACATTACAATTCTTGTTAGTTTGGTGCTTTTGATACGTGTTGCCGTTGCCTCTCAATGGTAGGCTGTGTGAGTGAACACGTGTCAAATCAAATCAACACGAGGTTTGATGGGAATCTTTCATGCACGAACTGCTTCCTCTTGAACTTTCCTTTTGTCTCTTACTGATAGAACGAGAATCTCGGTCCTTGAGTAATATGTGCTTGACGAGACTGAGTGTAATTGGGTATTGAACCACAGAAGTAGAAAGTGGTGTTACAAGACTCAACTATTTTCTGTTCCTCCTCCCTGTGACTTTTCGTGAGAATAAGTGGTGGTACATTGTAATTGTACTTCTTAAATAGATTACTGACTCGGTTCCACTAGCAACCCCTTCATCTTTCTTGTATCCAATCAGAGTGCGACTTTGGGCGGTATGATTAATCATGCGCGCCTTCATTTCCTTTTCCTTCCGGGTTTAGTCTTGAATGTGCTAAAATCGGGAAAGTATCTAAAAAGAGGAGGCGTCTCCTATTCGTCTTCTCTCCCTTCTCTTGGACTTATCGATAAAGAAGGTCCTCTGGGAGCGCTGTTGATTGGCTAGCGCGATCGGCAAGATTTAGCGTGGTTGAGAACAATGTAAATATTGTCTTAAAATGCCGATACGCACGTAGCCGATTGCCCGATGTCGCACGTGCTGGGGTTTTAAGTTGCAGTGAAATGTAGGAAACGTTTTTTATGGTTAAGAGTTTACGTACATCTGGTACTTGGAATTGTTCTAGTAGAAGCAGAATCGACGCATTCCTGTCAGTAAACAGTTAAGGTATAAACGCGTCAGACAATTAACGTATTGGCAATGCGAAATAACTAGTATGATTAAATTTCGGGGTTTTTCAGATGTACTGATCTTTTCGTATCTCCGACATCAGTGAGAGGGTTTTCTTCAAGTTTTATGATCGAGTTTAATGACTTTCTAGCTTGATACAATAAGCAGAAATTTTACCGAAAACTAACTACAATTTAAAGACCTTTTGCCAGATGTTTATGCATTGACAAAGGTCTCGCAATCGCGAACATATATTAAAGAGATCATTTAATTAAATTGACAGTTTCAGGAAAATCATTGATTTAAATTTTCTTTCGTACGGGAGGGTAAGTTAATTTATCACTCAATAACAATTTTTTGTAAAATTCATTTTTAATTAACTGTTGAGCCCACAAATAATAAATAAATAATATTAAATATATGGTTAATACATAGAAAATAACTTATTTTGATGCAATATCATTCTAAATTTAATTTTTTGCTTTATTGTTGAATTCTTCATTATTTTTTTTTTAAAGAAAACTTATTTTAGTGATTTAAATTATAAAATAAAATATTTATTTCTTAATTTTAAGAAATAAGAAATTATTTAATAAATCTTAGTTAAATTATAGAAAATAAAAAGAACCAAAAAATAAATTAATTTTTACTACAATTATAAAAAAACTAGTGACTGTGAAGACTTCCTGTAAATTTTATTCTAAAATTCTAAACTTAAGTTTAATGAAATTAATTTTTACGAATGCTTGTCGATTTATTAATAAATGTTTAATGTAATACGTAATATACTATATTTAGTGCTTAATGAAATACATAAAAAATTATTTTTATTTAAAAGTTGTATTTTTAAATTGTATTTATATGAAAAAAAATTTTCTATTAAAATATTTTCTATTCACTAGTAATAAACAAAATATTAAAAACTTTTACTATTTTTCACATACGACTAAATATATATAAATTAAAAATTATTAACTAAGATATTCGATATCACTAATTTGATAAAATTCTAATAAAACTGTTAGTTTAAAATAATGTTTATTTCTATGTTCTTACTTGATTTTTAAGTAAATAAAAAAAAATTTAATTATTTTATTTTAAATTATTCATTTAAAATATAAAATAGTTTTGAAAAATTTGACCAGTCTTTAATATAATTAAAATATAAATTTTTAATTATTTATTTTAGAATTATATAATGAATCATTATATAAAATATAAATTTAATGTTTCAAAAATATATTACACTAATTTTTTAACCATATTAAATAAAATATAATTTGTAAACTTAAGGATAAAACTCAATAAATAATTTCATTATGAAAATCTTAAAATCTTGTTTGCGCAGTCGTATAAGATGCTACGCAGCTAAACTTAAAATATGAAGGCTAGGGAGTCTTATAATAATGCTAAGTAGTACTTTTGAAATATTTTATTTATATGTGACCTTTATTTATGCCTAAGTAATGTAATGCGTTTCTATTAAATTATTAACATTACTTTCAGAAATTATTAAATAATATAAATTTGTGCATCAATATTCTAATTACTTAATATTGCGTTCGTATAAAATAAAGTAGGTGTAAGTACAAGTAAATATTTTTACATTTTCCATTTGTGTACTTTAAAACTTTCTTGTAATAATACAACTATTTTCATTAATCTATACATATACATAAATACATTTTAAATCTTTATTGTAAAGACTGAATATATGTATTTATGTTTGAACGTATGCATTCTTCATACAAAATATTTACCTATTAATATCTGATCATGAAATGCCAAAATCTTTTAACAACAGACAAGTTATTTTAATAGTATTTATAATGATTAAATCCTCCGAATTCATCTTCCACTCATCGTATTATTATTAAAAATTTTATAAGATTATTTTGTATAAATATATAAATTAAAATAAAAGTTCAGTTATTTTTTAACACTTGCTTATGTATTATTAAATAATGCATTATTATTATTGTTGTATTTTGCTGATATTAATATTTTTTTAATACTATATGATTTATATTAAATGCTGCTTTCATCATGCGTTAATTATTTAAAACAGCATAATTCTGTTAAATATATGAAATTACTATTATATATCTTACTCTTATAATTGTAATTAAAAGTAATATTTTATGCGCAAATGCTATGTGTTTTATATTGTGAAAAATATATTTTCTTTCTTGTGTGTAATTGTGTATAACTATACTGTCCTTTTAATATACTTTTGTAAAATTTATATAAAAAATTTATACCTTGAATGATTATAAACTTTCATGTACATATAATATTATATTAATACTCTACCGATATAGCTACTGCATTTGTAATAAAAATATATGTTTAATATTGATATAAAAAAAAATTTCAAATACGGTATATTAAATACAAAAAGTAATTTATTTTAAAACAATAGGTTAAAAGTGAGCAAATGATAAACCGTAAAAATATATATATTTACATATATATTTGTACTTCAGTGTTGAACTACGAAATATTTTATTGAATATGCAGTCCTACATACAACTGAACACTTAAAGTTAAAATCAAGAGCAAGAATTTATATAGAAAAAATAAATATCAATTTATTATTAATGTATATGTAATTAAATGTATTCAAAGCTACCTTTCACTTAGATTTTTTTTTAATTGCCCGTCATAATACTTACTTCATCTGTCATTGTATTCACAAGTTATTATATTATACTAATTATGAATAAAAAAAAATCATGAAAAAAAATTTACAAAATATTTCTAATAGAAAATCAATCTTAAGTTGAAATATGAAGATCAACATTTAAAACAGCATAAAGATATGTAAATTAGCTTACATCATTAAGAATTATCGATATTCTCATAATTTATAATCATTATTTTAAGTTCACTTCTAATTAGCTGCAAAATAAATACAATAATGTTAAATTTATTATAATTAATAGCGCATATATTTAATAGTAATAATTGAGTGTAATATATTAAATATAAGATGTTATCCGAGAATGTAAGAATTTTCCCAAGTCCTTAGGCATCTGGAAAACTAGCTATTAGAGTTCAAAAAAATCAAATCTTTAAGCATCTGGCAAAAACATGTGATTCAAAGCTTTGAATAAGAGACTAAGATGAAGTACCACCAAGAGCACACCTGCAGAGTCTTCAACGTAAGCAATAAGACAATAACAAGGCAAACTCAAGCTACTGCCACGTTCCACTACACAAGGAAGCGCGAGAGTTTACGACCTTGTTCTTCTACATGTATAACTCCACCACCACGTACATTAGATATAGAGGACCAGAAGGTTACGCCCTTCTACCTGTACATGCAACGCACATTACAGCTCTGTGGCAATAGGGATACAAAACTCAAGAAACGAAGGCTTTCTAACATCAACTAAAAATCATTATAATACAACTAATGCAATTATCGTAATAAACTACAACAAATAACAAAGCTATGTATTATTGAATACATGCACTATCCTGTCCATTTGCCCGCAATCCTCCCTTCCACAATTTGGGAGTTTATACCTAACTTTAGATATTTGGCCCTCCTCGCCCGGTACTCTATTTGTAGACAGATATTGCTCATTCTTTAACGATAGACTGAAAAGTACTAAATATTATGAAATAATATTGTCTATTAATATAGTTATTATATTTTATATTGTAATAATATCAACATATAATTATTATATAAACTAAGTAATACGAAATAAATATTCTTAGTTAATTCACGGTATGGAATGCATTTTTAAGTCAACAATATCTTTTTTTATTGTGCACATGTACATCTATTATTATAACAACCATCACTAAATATTTAATTTAATTTTTTTATTTTAATAATTTTATATATTATTAAAGGTATCTGAAATATGATTTAATTAGTAGATATTAATTATATTACTAATTCAATAGTGACTTGATTTTTACTTATTATTTGTTTTAATGGCAACAAATTGATTCAACTAATTTTATGTATTCATTACAGGTATTAAAAAAATATTTATATTATCTAGTAAATCGTTACATTATATATATATATACATATATATATATATATATATATATATATATATATACAGATATATATATACAGATATATATATATTGTATATATATATCTGTATATAT